>NC_055988.1:93123827-93433741 GCF_018446385.1 Zingiber officinale | reverse complement strand
ATAGAAGCATATTTGAACTCCTTGCAACATCAGAAATCCACAGGAACTAAAATTGGTGTAATCGAAGCTCTCTAGGTCCATCAGTAAGTTTTGACCGTTTTGGTCAAAACCTACTAAAGGACCTAGAGAGCTCCGATTGCATCCATTTTAGTTCTTGTGGATTTCTGATGTTGCACGGAGTTCAAATATGCTATCCATTGTTTATTTTGGCTTCTTAGGGGTGTTAAAATATTTTTAGAAGAATCAGCATGCAAAAGAGAGGAAAGAAAAAAGAGGAGAGGAAAGAGAATAAATGTTGCATGCATAGGTGGAAAGAGAAAGAAAGAGAAAATAAAAAATAAAAAACAGTCAAATTTGTCAGGAGGGTAGATTGGGAAGAGCACTGTAAAAGGCGTGCCCTTTGGTAAATAACAAAATAACATGCGTCTTTTGATAAATTCAAAAATCTACTTACACCTTTTGGTAAATTGCTGATTCATTTACTTTTCAATTCGAACACGCTGTAGCCATGTGTCGTATGGGATCAAAATCAAAATGAACCAAACATGCCCAAAAAAATCAGACTAGATTAGAAGGGACTAAGTCAGATTAAATCTAAATAAAGATTACCCGAGGATAAGTTAGTTATTATGACTCGGTCTTAATCATAGATACCATTCCCGATTCAACCTCAGACGCAGATATCATTCTTGACTCAATCTCAACTGTTGACATCATCCCAAATTCCACCTCAGTTGCTGACATCATTCCTAACTCGGCTTCAGTCGTCGACACCATCCCTGACTCGACCTCCATCGCCGACCTCATCTTAGATTCAGCCTCAGTCATCGACATCATCCCTGGCTCAGTTTTAGCTACCAACATCATTTCAGACTCGACTTCAGTTGCCGACAACATCCCTAACTCAACTAATCAATCTCAGTCGCCAACATCATCCTTGACTCGGTCTTTGTTACTGACCTCGGCTTAGATCCAACCTAAGTCATCAACCCAGTCTTAGATTTAACCTCAGTCTCCAACTTCACCTATCCTTAGGGTCACTCAACATTAACCTTATCTCCTTGTTCGTCCTTGGATCGAGTCTACACCTTATTTGGCCTGTAGAAAAACACAAGGGGTGTGCAGATAAGGAGGCGATGTAACCGCATTCTTAATGAGATTGTTTCTCCAGGAAGAGATTGACAATGATAGTGTGCATCCCAAGAGTCGTGGACAACATGCACAAACATTCCAGGACTCATGGAAAATGGAAGTGCACATCCCGGAGAACGTGTACATTTATGTCTTTAAAAAGTTGCTCATTCCTACAGGCGCAGGTACGTGCAAACACTACTTCTCCTTACATAATTCAACTCTATCAAGAAAACTCTAACTTGAGTGTTAGAGTGGCTTGTCGGGATCCATCCCTAGTTTCATTCTAACCCTGTTCTTGAGTGTTTTTAGGTCCTTCCATCTTCCCCATTCACGATCTCCAAAGAGCATGCTTGCCAACTTATTCATTGATTGATGTCTTAATCGTCCACGATATTTGGCCTGAACAAGGCATCGTCTGTGGAAAATCTGAACTAAGACGCTGCGATGATTAACACGGGAAGAACAACTAACAATCATGACTTTGCTAGAGAGAGAACCCGTGACAAAGCTGTGGTTGTGACACAAGAAAATATCAATCAACTAGTCTCCAAGGTGGTGCAAGAAGTGCTACAACGACACCCGCTCATGTAATCGCCACCAGTGGGAACTCCTTCTCCCTTGGTAGGCACACCCCCTCCTCCTCGGGGCTAGGTGCCACCACCATTCCTAGGGGCTTCACCAGCTATAGTCTCAATCAATGAGGATGCAACCCTCTCGGATGAAGATTCGCATCAGTGATGAGTCGCTAGCGGGGGAGACACCTCCTCATGACCGCAAAGGAAAGACACATGCTTCCAAGGAGGGTGGTGCTCAAGGAATGCCCTACTCTAGAGAAGTCCTCGAACAAGAGTTATCTCACCATTTTCGGCATCCATAACTGGGTGAATACATGAGGTCGTTAGATCCGGAAGATCATTTGTGTCACATCAAAAATGCTTCCCTACTGCATCAGTACATAGATGATATTAAGTGTCGAATCTTCTTGACTACCTTATCCAGCTCAACTCAACGGCGGGTCAATCGGTTTGACGACTTGAAGGTCATTTTTTACACCAATTTACCAACAGTAAGAGGTATCAAAAAACACTTGTTAACATGTTCTCCATGAAGCAGAAGCCTTGAGAGACTCTCCGAGAGTATATCCAATGGTAAACTGAGTCGTTTGGGATGTTCCATTGACCCTTCAAAGATCTTAACCAACATATTTTCCCAAAACCTGGTTGATGGAGATTTATTCAAATCCTTGGTAAAGAAATCTCCGATGAATAATGAAAGATTATTAGAACATGCTAAGAAGTACATACACTTGGAAGAAGCTTAACTTGCATGCAGGGGTGACGTCCTCGCGACCCCTTGGCTGGATAAGAAACCTTTTCAGCTTCCACCTAGGAATAAGATCCTCCAATAGCTCCTCAACTACATGCCGACTTGTAGAGAAGAGCAGGCGGTGTAAGTCATAGATTCTATTAGTCACGTGTAATCAGATAAGAGGGAGGTGAATTGCCTGTAAATAAGAATTGAAAACTAATCTCTTCCTACTTACTTAGCAAGAACAAACACACATTAATTAGGCAAATATAACATGCAAAAGAAAGAGTAAGAGAAGACTCTGAGTTTATTTGGTTTGTAATCGACGAGGTTGCTAATCTAAGATAGTGTAAGTTCCAATAAAAAGTCTCCTTTGTTGAAGGAAGAGAAACTTCTTACAAAAGTTAAAGCACTAACAGTTGAAACAAAATTTGTAAATGAAATACAAGTGTGTTGTACTAAACTTTTAGGACTAGAGCTCTATTTATAGTCTACTGGTCGAATTCTTCCATTGGCTGATGTGGCAACTCCAGGGGCTTGGAGCAAGTTCGGGTGCCCCCAGTGATACACCTTATCTACTTCGCAATGACACTTCAACATCTCAAGGATAAAGCCTGGACCGGTCTGGGCGCTTAGAGTGTTGTTGACGTGGATGTAAACTCTATCCCCACTACAACGTCTCTGAAAGGGGGGCTGTGCTGTCCTGATTTATATAGATTATATACATTTTTATGCATGTTTTGATGCACATCTACTTGTATTTTATGAGCATAACCTATGTTTATTACACTCTATTTTATTGTAATATCATATTTCCACTTCTTTATCAGAGATCTACTTTTGTGTGTTTTCTTATTGACAGGATGCTATTTAGAGTGAAGCCGATATTTATAGATAGTTTGGAGAACAAACGAAGACAAAGGGGCTTGGCGTTTGACAAAATGTGTGAATGATGTATACATGTAGACATAAGAGGTTTGTCTTTATGTTAAGGTTGTTACTAGACTAGATAACCAAAGGATCTTTAGTGATAGAGGATACCTATTCAACCGGATATATTATGCCCTTAGTGACAAAGGACATCGATACTTACCCACTTTCTAGAGTCAAAAGATCTTAACATAGGGACTAATTCTTATTAGGGTATTCTAATTGAAGTGGATACTCTATTGTTATTGTTAGGAAGTGACTGTGTAATCTAGGAATGTATGACCGGGGGTCCTAGTGATAGAGATTCTCTCTTAACCGAACTTCCTAGGTTACCTCTCTACTTAATGACGTTAGAACTTGGGTAGATTCTCCGGTGCAACCTACGTGGGGGTTGTGCTAGGCTTTAGTTAGAATCCCTATATGAGTGTAATCATAAAATTAGGTAGATGAACAATGCATAGGGATATTAACTAGCATTGTAATGAAATAAAACATCCTAGTATCTATCATCCATCATCTTCCAAGATCATCTATTATTCTTTCTTTATCTCCTTCTCTTTAATCTTTCTCTTACTCTCTCTCTTTTCTAACAAACCTTACATTTGTCTAGGGAATTCACTGTGCAAAATCAACTAGTACTTAATCAACAGTCCCTGTGGGATAGATATTTTTATTATTGACGACATAACCGTGCATTTGCGGCTTCGTAACAAGTTTTTGGCGCCGTTGTTGGGAACTATTCATATTAATATTAGTTGATTAATATATGAGTTACTATAGATATTTTTCTTTTTCTTTTTGTATTTTCTTTCTTGTTTTCATTATACACTTTCTTTTTTATTTTTAAGTTCTACGTTTATTTTTTTTATTCAAAATAAAAATTAGTTGAGTGCCTTGATTATTTTAGATCTACTATACATCCATTTGTTATGTCATGATTACTCTCTGTATCTTGTGATTTTATATCTATTATTTCAAGTGAGACCAAAAATTTTCTTTAGCGATGGATAAGTACCTTTCTTAATAACCTAGAGGCTTAAATGCAAAGTATAATTTTGATGATGAACAAATGTCGAACATCTGCAGTGCATGTGGTAGTCAAATCCATCCGAGTGTCATATGTCACCTTTTCCAAAATGAAGCTAGCCCTTCCACAAAACCAATTGATGATATCTGCACGATTTGTGGTAGCTCATCCCATCTAGCTGCTATATGTCACTTCTTCTAAAAGGTTGTTACCTCTTTCTAATAACTTTAGAATCTATTCCAACCTATACATCAAAACATGCATGATTCAGTTCCTAGTATTTCTAGCTATGACTGGGGAGATCATCAAACTTTAGAACTTTCAACCCCAGCTAATTTTAGAGCAGAGTGAGCAGTTAATTTCACAGCAGCATATCCCTGACTCACCTAAATACTACAATCAAGATGGGATGGATTATTAGAATTTTGAGTACAATAGCATTCAAAGTGTTGAGCAGTCTTCTCAAGCAAATTAAAGTTCATCAGAATTTCAAGATGATTCACTATTAAATGGACCACAACAGTTGTAACTTGATGATCCAACTGACTAGGAGAACTCCCAAGACTTAGATATTCCTACTTCCAGTTAGATGAAGACCAAACTACAAGAATTAGAAGAGCTCTTGATGCAAGAGGGGATCTTGTTTCTCCGATCCCTACAACAAGTTGATGTGTCAAGTCCAAATTTAGAGCTTCAGTTGAATGATGATTTGGAGGGGATGGACTGTAAAGCTGAAGGTAACTGTGATCATTATTCTGAAGCTCTACAGGACTCCTCTAATGCTTTGTACGGTGATGATATACTTAATGATACTCTAAACACTGATAGGACCATTGATGCATCTTCAACCAATCTTGCTATTATTCCTTTTGCAACTTTTGATAATACAAGCTTGATGGATGATGGGATCATAGATGAGATAGATTTTGACACTTGTATGCAGCCCTTCGGGTGGGAAGTGGTGGAAAAGTGGAGACCCCAAGGCTGGACACTCCCACCTTTGTCTATACTTCACTTTCATCAGAACAAGGCCTCAACATCAACTGTGATTGTAAAATATCGAAAAATGGCGAATAATAATAAGGAAATTTTCTGGAATTTTTAGAAATTTTTCAGAAATTTTTCGGAGCTCGTATGAGCGAGTTAACCGGGACAAAAATGGGGTCCAGAAAAGCCTGTTTTGGCTACTCATTTAAGCGAGGAAATGTTTTATTTCTTTTAGTTTTCTTTTCTCTTTTCTTTTATTTCTCTCCGCCGTTTCTGGCCCCGCCGCGACCCGAGCCCTAACCACCTTGCGCCGACGCCTTCCTTCTTCTTTTCTTCCTCTGCCGGCACAAACCACACGCAGAGCTTCTCATCGCCGGCCGACGAGAGCCAACCGAGGGTCTCCGTTCCTCTCTTCTGGCCGACTCTTAGCGTTTACCCTAGCGCCGGTCACTGACCTTGAGCCCTAGATCTGTCTCGGCCGTGGAGGTCAAGACGCGCCGCAGCCCTCTCGCGTCACTCCGGTCGCTACAGTTGGCGCCGACTCTTGCCGCCCTTCCGAGCCCCTTCCTTCGATCACTAAGCAGAGCCCCTTCTTCTCCTCTTCCGAGCACGGATTAGCCGACCAAGTTCCTTTGCCCTGGACCTGCCGAAGCCCTCCAAGCCGTGCCCTAGTTTTGTTTGGGGTGTTTCCGGCCAAGAGCAAGAAGGATTTAAATTCGATGTTTCTTCCTCATGCCCTAGCTGTTTCCTGTGGATACCCATTACATTGCCTCCTCACCGGATCTTGGACCAGGGGAGGACTCTTTTCTCTACATGGCTACATTTCTAGGCATCAAATTAAGAGGAAGCAAGGGATCATTGCTTTGTGGACCTCCTCTGTTATCGATCACTATCTGCTACCAATTCTTGAAGCTGTGAAGGTTTTGGGGTGAGGAGGTAAGGTTCTGTTGAGATGAGCTTTGGTATTTTGAATTAAAGTTTCAGTCAATCTTTTACTATATAATTGGATTTATGGATTGAGCTTCTCGACAGGGATTGGTAGGGTTGCTGATCTACTGGAGTTGTGGTCATACCTCAACGTCAGTGCTTTTCTAGTGATGTACCTTGGGTAATCTATTAGTATGTTGCTAAATTTAGTTTCTAAAGGATGGTAGAGTTTGTGATTGATGATATGGTTGATAGGTTGATTGGATTGAAGTGAAGGATTGTGGATTTAGTTAAACCTAATTAGATTATGAAATTAGGATAATTGTTGCGATTAGGGTTTTCCCTAATTTGATTGGGGAGTTTATTTAGTTATTTACTGTATAAGTAATTAACTAAATACAGTATGTGATTTCAGGACTTTGTTTCGAGGCGCGTCTGACGCGGATAAGTTTATCACGATCGATGATTTAAAGCGGGTACCTCTTGACTTATCTTTTATGATATTGTCATTGGATATGCATAGTATTTTATAACTACATGCAATGAACATGTTTGTCTTTGGTATGTCACTGTTTGATATCCATAGCATGTTAGGTTTGTCACCTGTGATGTATCCGTGCTTATATCTCGTGATTTGTTGCCATGATTATCTTGTTACCATGAGTATCTTAGTTTCTAGAGTGACATACCATGCTTACTGAGGTTAGGACTAGGACTTGGATTGTTGTTTCTGGCCTGTGTATCTGGATTATCTGATACTTAGGTTTTTGTGCCATATCAGATTTGTGTACCTCTATTTGTATATCATATATGATTCGGATGTTTAGACCCTGATTCTTTGATCTGTGTATATTGTTGGTACATATGCTATGGAAGAGGGATGTGATTTGGGTCTAGGTTGTGATACCTTAGAGGACTTGTATACCCTAGATCCGTGGATTTGGCTTACTGATACTGTGGTACCCATATTATGTATATATGGATTTTTCTATGCTGATCAGGATATTCCATACTTATTATGTTCAGGACATAGGGTTTTTGATATTCTATCTGACCTGTGTACTATAGATTTTGGTATGTGACCATCGCTTTTACAGTACCCATTTTGTATATATGGATATGGTTATGTTGATCAGTTTTTGTTATGCATAGTGACATGCATCATGGTTGCATGCTGTGCGATAGTCGACTCCATTGTTGTTGAGCACATCGCCAGTTACATGGATCTGCACACACCACCACTCATGGGTTAGTGGTCGATTCAGGCAGTGTGTGTTGCAGCAGGGACTTTGTTTGGCTACGTTGGTCCGCTCATGGGTAGTGTGACACAACGTGTTAGCCGGCAGGGATTCCTCCCCGTCATCGTGTACCGGGAGTTGAGAGCATTGAGCTCCCCCATTTATGATTTGGGGTCACAGGACAGGAGTACTCCGACAGCATCCCGTCCACTCGGTCACTCATCAGGAGCAGTGACGACAGAGTGCACGGTTGTCACAGCCCTACCCACTCGGTCTCGCCATTTGTGTGTGAGATGACTGACTGGCGTCAGGGGTGACCAGGACGCATCATTGGCATCATATGCATTGATGCATTTATTTCTTGTGATTGTGTTTGCTGCATTTATTTGTTGCATTTGGTTGGATGCATATGTTTGACATGCATACAGGATTTAGGGCACTTTCGGTTTGACGACCCTTTTGTCTGGATAGGAGTTCCTGGTGAGTACAGCTTCCTTAGTTACCTTTCAGTTTTGCATCTTTCCTAGATATATGATTAGGAAGCTGTATTCCATGTTTATTGCTGTTAGATATATCTTACTAGGCATGTCTATTGGTATTCGCTGAGTTGTTGAACTCACCCCCGTGGACTCTATATTTTTCAGGTACCAGGTTATTTATGGTGTCGCTTGGAGCATCCTGTCTGCTGGTCCCCACGTCACATCAGAAGACATATCGGTTTCACGTATGTTTTATTTGTTTATGTATCAGTTTGTTTTAGCTCTATACTCCGGTTTTGTTTTTGGAGTGTTGATGTTGTTATGTGGTGTTTTGTATTTGTTATTGGTTGTGTAAGCCTAGCCGGCTAGCAGTTTTGTGTTTTGGTTTTGGTACAGCCGAGTGGGCTGCTTTATTTTTAACTGCGTGGTTGTGTCAGCCAGAGGCTGAATCTGATATTAACTGCGTGGTGTTTGTTTTCTTTTATTGTTATTATTCCAGCCGCATGTGGCTGAGGTATATAGTGCTTGTAGATAAGTTTCAGATTGTCCGCCGTACAGGGGAGATGCTGCCGAAATTTCTTCGGACAGAGACTCCTCTGGGGCGTGACAGTGATTACCATGCTCTTTGCCTGGGTACTTCAAGTGAACCTTCTCCAACCGTTAAGAAGAATCTTTAAGGAGAAGAAGAAGGAGAGAACAATTCCTCATGATATGTTTCCCACAATGAAAGCTCTCTCCATATTTTGGGCCATAAGCTGGAAAGTCCGGAGGTATCTCACTCCGACAAGTTCACAATTTAAGTGGACCAAATAAGGGGTTGAGTTAATGACCTTAAATAAGCGCTTCTTAGGAGAAACCCAAGTTCGTCTTCCTTGTCTTCATTTATGTTTAGTTCTTTCTAGTTTCTTTACTTTATTCATAATAACCCTAATCCCTCTACTTATTTTTTCTTGTCTATTTCTCTTGTAGGATTCAAAGTTGTGGAGGAGTGCAAATCATAGATAGGGAAGTATCTTAAGAACATGAATGTCTTAATCATTTGGAGCTCATCACTTGGTAACTTCTCTTACTACAAATATCCTCTATATTACATTTTTAGTTTTCATTGGGACAATGAAAAGTTTAAGCCTGAGGAGATGTGTTGGGTTTAGTTTTTGCTTGATAAAATTTTTTCTAGTTGCATCATTCATCACATTATGATTGTCTGTTGTTTAATGTAAAATATTAGCACGCTTGTTCTAGATTTCATGTGGTTTATTAGTTACTTATGGTGCTAGTATATTTAGTGATCTATCTTTTTCTATCTATGATAGCATGAAGTAAGCAATGTTTTTTACTGCAAGAGTTTAAGTATTGACCTTGTTTTAAGATCTCTTCACACTTTGTCATGTTTTGATGGTAGATAACTCTGAAAATAGTCATGATTCATAGAATTGGACTAATACTTGTATTTCTAAGATGACATCTTAATTACATTTTAGTTACTGGATGATCTTGAATCATGACAACTCGCTTGAAAAAAATTAAAATCTCTGCATTTACATTTGTATATTTGCATATGTGTTAGTGCTACATTTTTAAAGCATAAAAAAAGAGAAAAAATCATATGAATAAAGGATAAAAAAATAGTTATCGTGAGTGAAAACTAACAATTTACTGCTTTAAGACTAAGTTAGGTTACAAGGAAAATAAATGTTATGTTTCTCTTGATTTTGAGTAATCCTTTGAGACCTTGTATAGTTTTAGAGATATGAACTATGCGTGTGGCAGGTAAGTGCCTATCACCGGAAGCATAAGGAGCATAATTTTATGACGACTTGACTAGGTTTAGGAATTGATACTTGATAAATTTAGACCACTATTGCATTGAGCACGGAAAACTATTACTTAGGCCGTACTCAAACAACTTTTGTATCTTGTTCACCAATGAAATCATTTGATAGGATTAGATTAACTTGCTAGAGATTATGATGCACTATTTAACTACATGAGTTTAGATGTAGTTTTTTGTTTGAGGACAAGCAATGGTTTAAGTTTAAGGGTGAATCATCACCTTATCTGCTTCGCAATGGCACTTTAACATCTTGAGGATAAAGTTTTATCCTAGCCCAGGGTGCCTGGGCCAGTCTAGGCACCTAGAGTGTTGTTGATGTGGACTTAAATTGTATCCCCACTGCAACATCTCTGAAAGGGCACCTGTGCTGGCCTAAGCTGGTACGAGTGCATGGAGTCCGACACCTGGACAAGTCAACTTCATGTTGACTTATTTGGCTGCTGCTCTAGTCGCTAAGGTGATTCTCTGGTCGTATAGAGTTGAGCTCACCAGAACTCAACTTCGGCTTACTCCTTGAGCAGTCTTCTGCTCAAACTTCTTGTCTCTTAGAAGTACAATGTGCATCCTTCTTGTTCGTCGTCCCTCAGATGCACCGAATCCATTGATTGCATCTTCCGGTTGACTTCTTGTGTTCCTAAGTTCCTATACACTTAGATACAATGATCAAACACAACATGACCTAACTTAACTCAGTTGATTGACCATATCAAAATTATCTTGGATACTTATAATCTCCCCTTTTTAATGTGCATCAATCCAAGTTAAAGTTAGGGTAAATAAAGACATGATATTTTAGTTAGTGAAAAATAACAATAAAAGCATGAACTTTTGTAATTAAAAATTACAATAAAAACATTCCCTTAAATTTCATCTCTCTATATTACACTCCTTTTAATCACATAAAAAAATCAAGAAAAATATGAAAAAATATTTTTAAAAATTGAATAATTTTTCTAGGGGTTTGAAACAATATTTTTAGGAATTTATCTTTTTTACATAAATTAATTTCCAAAAAGATACTAATTTTAATAATTAATTCTTTGTTTTAAAAAAATAAATTAAAAATTATTTTTCAATCTTGAAAAATGTTGAAATTTTTTATCAATAACAATAACAAGTATTCGAGATATGATTAACATTTTCATCTACAAAATATTTATAGTTTAATAGCAATAAATATTTTTGTACAACTAATATTATTTTCAAAATTAATTATTAAAAATAGTTTTAGTCATAAAATTGTTACTAATTTTTCTCACCATATAAAATACAACGGTAATTTTTAAAAAAGTCAGAATTTTCAAAATTAGCTCTAAAAAATAATTTAATTTTAAATTATAGTTTTTTTATTAAAAATTTATAAAAAAATCAGATAATTGTTGAAATTTTTGAATTTTTTTTACTATAATAGAAAACATAACTCATCATCACAAAAAATATATTTTTTAAAAAAATTAAATTTTCAAATATTTTTAATCACCAAAAACTCATTTTTGAAAGAAGAATTTTAAAAATCAATATAACGAACAAAAAATTCTGAAAATATTTTTTGAGCAAATAATGTCTTTATTTTGTAAAAAAAAAAAATCAACACAAAACGTTAACAGAATACATGAAATAATTAATTTGATAAACAAAGTTAAAAGTTAAATTTAAAGCATGTATAATAATTAATTTAACTTAGATTAAGCATGATTTATGAACCCAAAATAAGTTCTTATCTACTGGATTTATCAAAAACTTTCGTATGATATATTTTCTATCTACTTTTATAATTTAACCCTTATGATTTATAAAATACCAATTAAATTCACTATAATTTATAAATTTTAGAATTGCAGAATATGAGTATGTAGAATATTTAAGACATTTTATATGTTTTTTTAATTTTTCATTTTGATTTTTAACTTTATCAAATTATTCTATGGACATGCTTTAGATTTGATAGTTTTCAAATTCATATTTTCCTTTTTTAATTTGATATTCTTAGTTTTAAGCTTACATAATGATTTAGATATTAATTTTATACCTTTATAAAGTTGGTTAGGTGGAAGAAGACATACCTCACTTATCATGGTGGTTTTTAAGTTTGACTTTTCCCCTTCATTGTTGCTTTCCTTCAAAGTACCTTCCCCTTCATCGATACTCTCCCCTTGGTTACTCGTTATTAGTGCTAGTCCGACATATTCCTCCAGTTTAGACTCTTTTGATGACTCGTCCTAAATTGCTTTGAGGTTCCTTTGTTTCGGCTTGCTTGATCCTTTATCTTTGCCTTTTAATTTTATATAGCTTTTTTTTATGTGTTCTTCCTCATCGCAGTTGTAGCATCGTATTCTTATCTTGTTTTGTAGAAGCTTCTTAGCCTAAGACTTATTGAATTTGTTAGTTTTAAATAAATTTGAAAATTTTCTTACCACGTAAGCTTTTTATCTTCATCGGGAGACATGTCTGAATCCGATTTGACCTTTCTCATGTTTAGGGCGACATTGTTATTTGTCTCTTTATCCTTTTTTATGCTTGCACATCTAGATTCATGTAATTCAAAGGTAGAGAATAAATTTTTTAAACTACTTACCTCAAGGTCCTTGGAGTTGAAGTAGGCGTCTACTATCGAGGTTCATTCAGGAATTTCTCAGGAACACATTTAAAGTATACTTTATTGAATCTCTATTTGTTACCGTTTTTTTGAGGTTGGTCAGTCCGGTGATCAATTCTTTAAACTTCGAATGTAATTGAGCGACTAACTCTCCTTTTTCTAGTCGTAAATTGCTAAGCTTGTTGCGGAGCACATATCCTTTCTCCAACTTGGTTTCCGATGCTCCTTAGTGCAACTCTAGGAATTTTTTCCAGAGTTCTTTCTCTGAGTTGTAAGCTCCGATTTGGTCGACATCTTGAGGTGGTAATATGCTCAGGAGGTAGAATTCAACATTACCATTTGCTATGAAATCGGTCTGTTGCTTTTTGTTCCAGTGATGTTCACCTTTTCATCTCCATTCTAATCTATAGGCGCTTCAAAACCATATTGAACAATTAGTAAAATATCGAAATAAGTTTTAAAGTATATTTCCATTTTTTGCTTCCATAGTGCAAACTTCCCCTCAATTTTTGGTGGGTAGATGCGGCCATCTCTTTGCTGCTTCAGTTGGCGATTAGTCCTTCTAAGGTGGTTTGACTCTAATACCAATTGTTGGTCTCGTGTAGTCCGACAAAAGAGGTGAATTACTTGCAAATAAGAATTGAAAACTAATCTATTTCTACTTACTTAGGAATGACAAATACACATTAATTAGGCAAATATAACATGCAAAAGAAAGAGTAAGAGAAGACTTTGATTTTTCTTAGTTTGCAACCGGAGAGGTTGTTAATCCAAGGTAATGTAAACTCCAACAAAAAGCCTCTTTTGTTGAAGGTGGAGAATCCTCTTACAGAAGTTGAAAAACTAATAGTTGAAACATAATTCGTAGATGAAATACAAGTGTGTTGTACTAAACTTCTAGAACCGGGGCTCTATGTATAACATACTGATCGATTTCATCCATTAACTGACATGGTAACTCCATGCGCCTAGAGAAGGTCTGGGCACCCTAGCAGTGCACCTTATCTGTTTCGCAATGTCACTTCAATGGCTTGAGGATAAAGTTTTATTCTCGTCCGGGTGATTGGAGTGTTGTTGACGTGGGCCCAAACTCTATCCTCGCAACAATGTCTCCGAAAGGATGCCTATGTTGGACTAAGCTGGTTAGGGTGCTCGGACTGGTCTGGGCGCCTAGAGTCTGGATGCTTGGACTTGGTCCAGGCGCTTGGACAAATTAACTTCATGTTGACTTGTTTGGCTGTTGCTCTGATCACTTGGGTGATTCTCCAGCCATCTAGAGTTGAGCTCACCCAAACCCAACTCCAACCTTTTTCTTGAGCAGTTTTTCGCTCTGGCTTCTCGTCCCTCAGAAGTGCTACACACATCATTCTCGTCTGCCGGTGTACTCTTTCACAGCACTCGTCCCTTGGATGCACCGAACCCATTGACTCGGTTCCCATGTCATCTTTCTCGCTAGCTGCATCTTTCGCTACACTTCTTATGTTCCTAAGTTTCTACACAATTAGATAGAAGGATTAGACATAACATGACCTAATTTAACTAGGTTGACCACATAAAACTATCTCGGAGTACTTACAGATTCGACTCCCACATCTGTGGAAGAGACGAGTCAACCGTCTCATGAGTAGTCAGTCTGGTTCTGTACTTATCACCAGTCATACACTCATGAGACTCAAGAGTGTCGATAGCTTGCCCAGGAAGTCAGTCGAGTCATAAATAAATGACAACAAGATCGGAGAACTTCACCCACTGCTATTAGGCATTCATTGGGAAAGTATACTCGATGTGACGGCTTGGGAGATCGACTGAATCGGTGCAGAGCCAATTTGGTACCTAGACGAGAGTCTTTCCTTGGATTGCTATAATAATTGCTGGGATGATCTCCAAGATTGTCGTTAGAATCATCAAGCCAACGCTGCTAATCCAGGCACCATCAACATGATCTTGGGTTACTCCATTGATGGAGACTCCAACCATGCTAGGAAGGCTCATGGATGAAGGTTGGAGAGCTACAGTGTCAACACCAGGGCAGGTCAAGAGAACGACCCTCTCATAACCATGGGCCTCAAGACTTAGAGGGCGTTTTTGCCCCACATGATGATGCCCTAGTAATTCATGCTACTATGGCTAACTACACTGTGGCTAGAGTATTCATGAACATGAGAAACACAATTAATGTGATGTATAAAGAAGCTTTTGTTCAAATGCAAATCAACCGAGAAGAGCTATAACTCATGTTAACTGCCCTGTTCAGATTTACAGGGCATGAGGTATAGCTGTTGGGGCTAATTAGTCTCCCTCTCACTAGGTGAGGATACCTTGAAATAGACTCAGAGTACCATCTTCACATTGGTCGATGCTCCATCTTCTTATAATGTTATACTTGGAAGGTTTGCTCTCAGTTTATTCCGCATGGTGGTCCCCACCATTCATCAGAAGCTAAAGTTCCCAATTGCAAATTGAGCCGACTCAGTTAGTGGAGATCAAAGCACCGCTCAAAAATACTACATAGAGATGATTCGAATTGATCTCAGGAAGGTGTGGAGAAGTGAACTCATAGAGAAGAAATACACTCCTTATAGAAAATGTTCATCCCTTAGCCAATTCATAAAAAGGAGGAGGCTCAAATAGTATGAGGCTAGGCCAACTATATTACTCAGATAACAACTAATTTAGCACCTGAGTTTAAGATAATATTGACTACTTATCTCATCTAGAACAATGACGTCTTTGCCTAGTCGCCTAATGAAGTAACTAGAGTGGCATCCACCATGATGGAGCATCACCTCAACACCCTTCTGGAGTCTTGGTAGGTTCAGCAAAAGAAGCAACACTTCTTTCCTGAACAAGATAAAGTGATTCACAGTGAAGTCATCAAGCTCTTGGAGGTAGGATATATTCGCGAGGTGCAATTACTGTCCTGGTTAGCAGGGACGGAGCCAAAGGGGGGGGGGGGGATGGCGGCAGTCACCCCCCTCAATTTTTAAGTATAAGAAGTGTATAAGGTATAGGAATAGGAGATGAAAGAGAGGTGAATGGGAGATAACGACATGGTTGTCTCCCCTCAACATAAACACTACATTTCGCCCCCTTGATATGAAATTCCTAGCTTCGCCCCTACTGGTTAGTTAACGTGGTCGTGATATCCAAGCCGAGAGACAAATGATGAGTTAGCATCAACTTTCATGACCTCAAAAAAGGCCTACCCCAAAAACTATTATCCGCTCTCTAAGATTGATTGACCGGTGGATTAGACCTTAGGGTGCAAGCTCATCTGCATACTGGATGCGTATCAAGTGTACCATTAGATCCCTTTAATCTTGAAGGACAAAAAAAGGTTAGTTTAATCACTTTTAACAGGATTTTCTATTATACTGTTATGCTATTCAGATTAAAGAATGCATGAGCTACTTACCAATGACTTATGGATTAATCCTTCAAGTAGAAAATCATCCGCAATGCCAAAGTCTATGTGGATGGCATACTGATCAAGTCAGCTTGGGCCGAGAATTTGATTAGTGACATTGAAAATATGTGCAATCCCTTACAAAGATATAACCTCAAGTTGAATCCAGGCAAATGCTTGTTTAACGTTAAGAGTGGTCGCTTACTTAGCTACGTCATCATCGAGCGTGGGACAGAGGCTACCCTCGAGAAAGTTCGAACCTTACAAAACATGATTTCCCTAAGAAATACCAAGGAGGTCTAGGGGTTGATTGGGTGAATCACAGCCCTGTCGCAGTTCACCTCTTAGTCAGCCGCAAAGAACCTCCCATTTTTCAAGATACTACGCAAGATGACTTTAAGGAAAAGTATAAGTATCCTAGGTTAGTTTTGATGTTGATTAGTCAAGTTAAGTTAGGAATTATATGTTTGATACCTTGTGTTTGAGTGTGTAGGGATTTAGGAAAACAAGAAGTTGAGCAGAAGATGTAGCGAGAGAGAATGATGCATGGGAAGGAAGCCGATGGACTCAGTGCATCTGAGGGATGAAGAGTTGAGGAAGAGTACAATAGTAGAGCGAGAAGGATGAACACAGTGCATCCGAGGGATAAGCAACTGAAAGGAAGCCTACTTGAGGAGAAGGTCGGAGTTGGGTTTGGGTGAGCTCAAATTTGGACGACCGGAACATACCTAAGCGAGCAGATAAAAAATTGGCCAACTTCTGAGGTTGACCATTCAAGGCGCTTGGAATATCTCCAGCCACCCTGAAGACTCAAGGCACCTCAGTTGTCTGAACCTATAGTATGTCCTTGCTAAGTAGAAAGCAAGAGATTTGAATTTGAATTTATAGGCTATTTATCCCCTCTAGCCGGTCCATTGATCCTAACAAAAATAACTTAAGCAGATTTGGAATGCAATGCATCTAAGGCCTTATCATGTCTAATAATCTAGGTACCCTCGTTCAATGTTTTTTTTCTTTCTTGTCATTCGTTCTTGTAAATATTCACACTCTACCAAGTAAAATCGTTGTCTTTCGCTTGCATATCTCTTTTGCCACAATAGCCTTATGATAGACCCAGAACTCTTAATCTCACACTACAACTTTGCCCTAGGATAGACTCGGAACTCCTAACCCCAAGTTAACGATTCAGCCTTTTGATAGACTTGGAACTTCTAGCCCTGTACTAGCGATTTGGCCTTATAACATGCCCAGAATTTCTTATGGGTCCCAGTGCAGATGGCTAGAGAGGGTGAATAGCCTATGATCAACAAGTTAGAATAAAAGCAATCTTTTGCTTTTCCTTAACAAGGATGCATAATTAGATTAAGCAGCAATAGACAATTAACATAAAGAAATAATAATTTAAATAAAAGAGGTGCAATAATAGTTACTTGGTTACAACCTAGTGTAGGTACCCCGAGATAGTTTTGATATGGTCAACCGAGTTAAGTTAAGTCTTGTGTGTATTTGATTCCTTGTGTCTAAGTGTGCTGGAACTTAGGAGCACAAGAAGTCGAGCAAAAGACGCAGCTAGCGAGAAAGATGACACAGGAAAGAGACGACATGCTTAGTGAGTTCGAGGGATGAGGTGCTACGGAAGAGTACGATGGCGGATGAGAAGGAAGCACATGACATTTTCGAGGGGCGAGTAGCTAGAGCTAAAGCTTGCTCAAGGAGAAGGCCAAAAAATGGGTTCGGATGAACTCTATTACGGATGACCAAAATCACCCAAGCTAACGAAGTTGGAATGGAGGAGAAACGAGCAGCCAACAAAGGTTGCCTGCTTCAGGCGCTAGAGTAATTCCAGGGGCCCGGATGCTCCAGGCACCTAGAGGTGCTTTAGGCACTCAGACTCCCTGGGATAGCCCTAGGGTGCCTCCCTTGGCAAGCTTCGAATGGGCCGCGTTAGCACGATCCGGGAGCCCAGAGGTGTTCTAGGCGTCTGGACTAGATAAGTTTTATCATGATTGAACCGTTGCGACCGTTGTGACGTGGATAAAGTTTTATCCACACCCAGGCACTCAGAGCCCTTCCAGGTACCTAGAGCTACCACGTTAGCAAATGATCAGATTCGACCAGCAGGCTATATAAATAGAGCCATGGTCTCAGTAGTTAAGAATATCACTTGTAAATGAATTCATTTTCTGTTCTACTACTTTAATTGTGAGCTGTCAATGTTGTAAGAGGCTACTCCGTCCGAAGGAGATTCCTAAGTGAACTTTTCATAGTCTTGGATTAGTAATTTTCTGATTGTAAACCAAGTAAATTTCTTTACCTCTTTCTTTTATTAATTAGTTTATTATTTTTTTTATACAAGTGTTTTGTCTAAATTATTTCAAAAGATTAAGAAATGTCTGTTTGCCTTTTCAAGTCAATTCACCCCTCTTGTCGGCCAACCGAGGACCAACAATTGGAATCAGAGCAAGGGTCACTTCAGAAGGACTAATTGTCATCCGAAGCAAAAGAAATGGTCGGATCTAGCATCTACTCACCGAAATTTGAGGGAGACTTCACAATGTAGAAAAAGTGCATGGAGGTATTCTTCAAGATCAATTTTGAAATATTATTAATTATAAAATACAATTTTGTAGGACCTAAGGATCAGTACAGAGCCGAGAAAGAAGAGTACACGTGGACGAAGAAGGAACAAGCCGACTTCGTGGCTAATGGGAAAGCAGAGTTCCATTTGCTTAGTGTTCTTCTGCCCCAGGAGGTCAGTCGGATTGGAAGCTATGACTCCGCCAAAGATCTCTAGGAAAAATTTCTAAAGCTTCACAAGGGTACTTCAGAAGCCAAACTAGCAAAATGGGACATCCTCCGAAGCCAACTGACGAACCTTCGGATGAACAAGGGAGGAAAGGTAGCCCAACTCCATGCAAGGATCAAAGATATGATCACCCAGCTCAACAACCTCAAAGAAAAGGTAACAAATCGTGACTCTTTAAGGTACACACTTAACGCCTTTTCGAGAACTCAAAAGTGGTCAGCCTTAGTAGATGCTTACTACATCTCTAAGGATCTCGAGGCAAGTACACTTGAAAGTTTATTTTCTACGTTTGAGCTTCATGAGTCTCATTGTCTAGATACTCAGGAAATAGAAAAATCAAATAATATTACTCTAAAATCCAAGAAGGATGAATCAGATGCTAACACTTCTTTCGACGATGATGAATCAACATATTTGGTAAGGAAATTTAAGAAATTTTTTAGATCTAATAAATTTAATCCAGGTGTAGGCAACGAAAAGAAGAGCAAGGAAGATAAGATGCTATAACTGCAATAAAGAGTGGTACATCAAGGAGGATTACCCAAAGATATAGAAGAAGGAGGACAACAAGAAAGGACTAAGCACAACAAAACACAAAACCCTAAAGGTGACTTGGGACAAGTCGTCATCAAAATTTGATTTGGAGGAGTACGCTGGACTTGCATTGATGGTAAGTCACCAAGAGGAGAGCATAGACGAAGGGGGAAGCTCCTCAGAAGAAAGCTGCAGCGAGGAGAAAGAAATAAACTTCAGAATGAATCTGGTAAGTGAGGTATGTTTACTATCTCATGACCAATTATATTCATGTATTAAATCGATGACTAGATCATTATATAAACTTATGTCTAAAAATAATAATTTGCAAAAAGAAATTTTAGAATTGAAAACAATTTTAGCAAATACATGTCATTTAGAAATGTATGATAAATTAAAGGATGAAAATGAAAAATTGAAGGACCAAATTGAAAAATCAAGAAATTTTGCATAAGATAATTAAAATACTTGGAGAAATTATAGAAGTTTAAATTGATATCTTAAATATCATAAGGGTCAACTTAGAAAAATATCATAAAAATATATTCCAAAGAAATTTCTTATCAATCCTATAGGTAAAAATTTATTTTGAATTTCAAAATCTTGCTTAGTATAAATAAATAATTATGCATATTTTATGTTTAGGAATATTAATTTTACTTGCAAAATTAAGTTCGTATTCTTACTATTAACATTTATTGATGAAATTTTTTCCTCTATTGCTTAAATGAAAAATCTCTCAATATTATTTTTTTTAGAATGTTTTTCAATTAAATTTTTTAATATTTTTTAATTAAAAGATAATAATTTAAAATTTAAAATTCATCAAATAAGTATTTTGAAAAACCTGATTTTTTTTTGAGAATTACCATTATATTTTGAATAAAGAAAAAAACAACCTGATTTTTAGGTTAATAAAACTATTTTTTAAATATTTTTTTTTTGAAAAGAATCATGTCTATTTAAAGCATTTTTCATATAACCTTTCTATTTGAAACTCTATTCCATATTTTTTTATAGTGATAGGATCATTGAATTTCTATTTAAAAATATTTTTTTATAAACTTTTTGATAAATAATAATTTTTTATGGATTATTTATCGAAAATCTTATTTTTAAAACTAAAAAGTCTTAAAAACTTATTTTTGAAAAATTAAATTTTTTATTAGTTTTACATTCTGTTATCCATACTTAAAAAAATTATTTTAATAAAAATAAAATTTTAAAATTTATCTTGCAAAAACTATGTTTTTGTACAAAATTTTTTATTTATGCTAAAATATTTAAAAAATTTTCATGAAATTTTTTTCTTCATATTGACATACTTCTGTCGAATTTTAAGAAAAATTTTTAAATTTTTTTGAAATGTTAAACTTATTTTTAAATTAAATTTGCATGTGTGAATATTTAATCTTGGAAATTTATATTTTTAGAAAAATATTTTATAATTTTTTTTTTTAGTTTGATGTTTCCTTAACCCTTAGAACAAGTTTTAACATTTGTTTTATGTAACTTCATTTTTCCCTGACTTTATTTTGCTGATCAAAGGGGAGAATGAAAAATGAGAGCTTAAGTCTAAGGGAGGCTATGTTTGTTATGTTTGTAATTTTGTAGTTTGTAAAATTCAAGTTTTAATTTACAGTGTATTAATTCTATGTTTTTACCCTAACTCTAACTCGAGTTGACGAACATCAAAAAGGGAAAGATTATAGGACCCCGAGGTAGTTTTAATATGGTCAACCGAGTTAAGTTAGGTCTTGTGTGCATTTGATGCCTTGTGTATAAGTGTGCAGAAATTTAGGAGCATAAGAAGTCGAGTGAAAGATGCAGCTAGTGAGAAGGATGGCATGGGAGAGAGTTGATGGACTCGGTGAGTCCGAAGGATGAGGTACTGCGGAAGATTACGTTGGTGAACGAGAAGGAAGTGTGCGACGTTTCCGAGGGATGAGAAGCCAGAGCGGAAACTTGCTTGGGAGAATGTTGGAAAATGGGCGGGATGCGCCCTATTTCAGATGACCAAAATCACCAAAACGAATAGAGTCGTAACGGGGAAGAAATGAGTAGTCAACAAAGGTTAACTACTCCAGTCACCTGGAACAATTCCAAGTGCTCGGATGCTTTGGGCGCCCAGAGGTGCTCCGGGTGCCCGAACTCCCTGGGACAGCCGGGAGTCTACAAAATATGTTTTCACAATTTTTTTTTCATAAAAATAAGTCTACAGAATAATTTTAAATTTTAAAATATAATTTTCGTTAATAATTTCATAAAAAATAACTTAACGGTCAATTTTTTTTTAAACAATATTTTTGTAGATAATATTTTTATTTTGTACAGATAAAATTTTGAGAAGAAAAAATGACCAGAAAATTGAAAAAATAATTAAATTTTAAAAAATAAATTAAGTAATTTTTTTGCATGCATAAAAATTAATTTATTGAGTTATGCATGATTTTGGTATCCAAAATAAATTATTTCCTATTGGATTAATGAACATTTTTTTAATAAATGATTTCTAGAAATTTTTCTACTTTGACCCTTGTGAAATTGTAATACTAGTTTAGTCTTCCAGAAAATTTAAAATTATTTTGTGGAGTAATTGAGCATGCATGATTTCTTTTTTATTTTTATTTTTGTTTCTTTCTTTTAATTTTTTCATTTTTAATTTATAATTTTTCATACATTTCTAATGGACATGAATGTGCTAAAATTTCTGTTATGTCTAAAGTTTCCTTTTTTAAATTATAATTTTTTATTTTAATTTGCATAACAATTTAGACATGGACTTAATACCTTCGTAAAGTTGATTTTGAGGAAGTTGACATATCTCACTTACCATGTTAGCTTCGAAGTTTGACTCTCCCCCTTCACTACTTCTTTCCTCTGAAGTGGCTCCTCCTTCGTCGATGCTCTCCTATTGATGACTTGCCATCAGTGCTAGTCTGGTATACTCTTCAACTTTGAACTTTGATGATGACTCATCCCATGTTACCTTTAAGTTTTTGTGCCTTGATTTGGTTGGCGTTTTCTTCTTCTCCTTCGTCTTTAGCTTTGGGCAATCATCCTTGATGCGCCCTTCTTCATTGCAGTTGTAACATCAAACTCGTCTTTTGTTCCGTGTAGACTTCTTAGCCTGAGACTTATTGGATTTATTAGTTTTAATTTTTTTTGAGAATTTTCTTACCACATAAGCCTTTTGTCTTCGTCGATAGAGGTGTCAGTGTCTGACTCGACCCTTCTCATGTTTAGGGCAACATTGTTGTTTGACTCCTTGTTCTTTTTGATCCATTCACATCTAGATTCATATAGTTCAAAGGTAAAAAATAGATTTTCTAAACTATTTACCTATAGGTCCTTGGATATATAGTAGGCATCTACGATTGACGTCCATTCAACAGTTCTCATAAATGCATTCAATGTGTACCTTATTGAGTATCAATTTGTTATCATTTCTCTGAGATTTATGAGTCCGGTGATCAGTTCTTTAATCCTCGAGTATAGATGTGCAATTGTTTTGCTTTCTTCCATCTAGAGGTTGCTGATTTGGTTCAGGAGCAGGTCCCATCTCGTGAGCTTTACCTCGAACGTTCCTTTGTGCAGTTCTAGAAACTTCTCCCAAAATTCCTTTGCCGATTCGTAAGCTTTGATTTGACTGAGTTCTTGGGATGGAAGTACGCTCAGCAGGTGGAACTCGGCTCATCCTTTTGCTGCGAAGTTGGCTTATTCTTTTTCGATCCATTGGTATTCTTCTTTTTTAGCTCATTGTCTTTGGGGGTTACAAAATCATATTTAATTATTAGAAGTATTTCAAAATTTATTTTGAAAAATATCTCCATGTGTTTCTCCATAGCACAAACTCCCCCTCGAATTTTGATGAGTAGATGCTCGGTCTGGCCATCGTCTTGTTTGCTTCGATCGACGGTTAGCCCTTCTGAAGCTGTTGGGCTCTGATACAACTTGTTGGTCCCAGTGCGACCAACTAGAGGGGGGATGAATAGCCTACAATCAACAAGTTAGAATAAAAACAATCTCTTGCTTTTACTCAGGATGCATAATTAGATTAAGCAGCAATTAACAATTAATATAAAGAAATAATAGCAACTTAAAAGAAAAGAGGTGAAATAGTTACTTAGTTACAACATAGGTGGTTGTTAATCCAAGGTGGTTGAAAACTCAATAAAAATCTCCTTCGTTGAAGGCAGAAACCTCTTACACTCTTTGAAATCTCAGAAGTAAACTAGGAATTTAATACTGAAGTTGTTGTTGAATTCCTAGGTCTAGGGGTCTTTTTATAACTCCTGAAAAATGTTATATGTAGCTTGAAGGCGCCTTCAAGGTGGTCCAAGACGCCTTCAATAGGATAGGCTTTATCCGCTGAAGATAAAACTTTATTTTCAACTAACAACTATTGAAGGTGTCTTCCATAGGCTTGAAGGTGCCTTCCATGAGGCATTGAAGGTGCCCTCCATAGGCTATGGAAGGCCCCTTCCACAAGGCAGATCAGCCTCCAATTGATCTTCTTCACGTGGGTAATGCTCCAGTTACCCGGAGTTGAGCTCATCCAAACCCAACTCCAACCTTTTCCTCGAGTAGGATTCCTCCCCTACTTCTGATCCCTCAAACATCGTGCACGTCCTTCTCTTCTACCAGTGTACTCTTCCACAGCTTCTCATCTCTCGGATGCACCAAGCCTATCGACTCCTTTCCTGTGCCATCTTTCTCGTCTGCTGTATCTTCCGCTCAACTTTTTGTGCTTCTAAGTTCCTACACACTTAGACACAAGACATCAAATACAAATATGACCTAACTTAACTTGGTTGACTACATCAAAACACTTACACTTCTAGCCCTGTGCTAGCGACTCAGCCTTATGATAGACTTGGAATCCCTAGCCCTGATCTAGAGATTCAGCCTTATGACATGCTTGAAACTTCTAGCCCCACACTAGAGACTCTCCCTTACGACATACCTAGAACTCCTAGCCTTGCGTTGGTGACCTTATCCTTACAACATGCCCTAATCTCCTAGTGTCATGCTCAAACTCAGCCTTATAACAAACCCAGAACTCCTAGTTTGCACTAGTGACTTAGCCTTATGACAAACCTGAAACTCCTAGCTCCACGATAGCGACTCAACCTTTCGATAGGTTTGAAACTTCTAGTCTCGTGCTCGCAACTTAGCTTTATGATAGACCTAGAATCCCTAGCCCTGAGATATCAATTCAGCCTTACGACATGCTCAGAACTTCTAGCCCTGCACTAACAACTCTGCCTTATGACATGCCCAAAACTCCTAGCCCCGCATTAGCAACCTCTTAGCCTTACAACACACACTAATCTCCTGGCTCCATGATCGTGACTCAGCCTTACGACAAGCACAAAACTCCTATCCCATGCTTGCGACTTAGCCTTATGAAAAACCCAAAATTCCTAGCCCCGCGCTAGCGACTCAACCTTACGATAGGTTTCAAACTCCTAGCCCTGCACTCACGACTCAATCTTATGATAGGCTCAGAACTCCTAGCCCCATGTGTAAGTATCCCGTGGTGGTTTTAATGTGATCAACCAAGTCAAGTTATGTCCTATGTTTTGATCCTTGTGTCTAAGTGTACAAGAGCTTAGGATCATAATGTAGATTTTGAGGGATATCGCAAGATAATCGCCTTATAATTTTTACTATTTATTTGATAAATATAAATTCACTATTTGAGTGCATATTATATATTTGATGGTCTTAAACTCATTTACTGAATGCCCACAATATAATTCATAGCATGAGAGAATTTGTGATTGGATCACAACTTGTGATCATCTCTACATATGCAATTATGAACATATTAGAATTTTCCTAGTCGTCGAATTGATGAATTAGGCATCATCATCTGTAAGACTAGCATGAGTTATACTCCTTGGTTTGCCAAGCAGCTATTTTCTCACTGGCTAGAGATATTGGGATGTCGAGAGTTAAACGTGGATGCTAGTTATGACAACTAGTTCATTGGAGTGACTTGTTATAAGACTTCATATAGTTATCTACATATATGGATATGTCTGTGAAGCTCTTACTACAGCTCGAGTGAAAATTTCCTTCAACTTGAGGTATACAAGTTATTTTAGTCATGGAGACTTATACTTTGACATTTTAAGCAAGAATCTTATCGAGGTGTGGATCCGGGATGATTGGGTATAAGTTGAAGTGCTCGAAGGTGTTTAGATAGGCCATAGAGGATTCATCGCTCCTTGCAAGGAGACGTATATCCTATGGCCACTCGTTAGGATTATTACTCAAAGACTTTGGCCAAAACATCACATGTTAAGAGTACAAGACTCTTAGACACATGCACGAGTAATTTAAATCCGTAGAACAAGGAAGTATTACTTGGCTAGGTGTGACGTACTCAGCCTAGTCGGAGCTGACACATAGACCATGTCTTGAACCAAGTGGGTATAAGATGAGTAAAAGGAACGAGACACGACTCACTGTAGTTATTGAAGGGTTCAGAGTTAATTCTAGAATCAACTATGATTTTCTAGTTAATTAGGGATCATGATGTACTACTAGGTGCCACTCATAATCATTCTATAATTAAGTAGTTAATTATAAATAGTCAAGATAAACCGAGAACCTATTGAGTCACATGCACTAACGAATCTCTAAAAGACGTAAAACAAGTTAAATAATAAGATTCTTAGATCAAGCGATAAATGTTTGATTGGACCAAATATGGAAATATTTATTACAATGGAAGTGCAAATGAACCACATCTCTTATGGAAGAATTGGACCATATTTGATTTAATCATGAATTAGTCATGAACTAACTTGGTTTAGTTATGAACCAAACTAAGGGATTAATGGGATAATTTTTTATTAAGAGATAATGGGTTGGATTTGAGCTTTTTAATCCAACTCATTAATGAGGGCAATATATTGATATGGTTAAGAGAGAAACTTACATCAATTTTCATTATTTTGTTGATTGGGTTTTTAGAAACCAAATCTTCCTCTCCTCTCTCTCTCTCCTTCCTTACCGCCACCCACCACAACAAGGAGAAAATTTTGTCCTTGTTACTGTGACCTCTAAGCAAGGAAGAAGTTCTTCCTTGTTTTGCTTCCTCTTCTTCTCTTGATCCCTCTCCTCCGCTCATGGCTAGTAACTTTCAAAGGAGAGGCTTGTACTCATGGAGTTGTCTTGAGGAGTTTGACGTGGATACGAATAGAGGCGAGGTTTGATAACGTTGCTACGGTTGATGCCCTTCTCGTTATAGGTCATACATAAGGTATAACTAGAACAATGGTTATTCATTTCTTTTTTTGTTTTATGATCTTGTCTATGCGATTGTATCCTGCATGTGTATGGTGTATGTTATAATAAATTATATTCATTTATGTGAGACTTCCACTGTGCATGTTTACAAAGCGTGTTTTAGTACACACTTCATCGGGTATAACCCAATAATGATATTAGAGGCTGATCGTGCTTCGACATGATCGTAAAATAGTTTACGAATGTTTGTTGTTATAGTCTTATTGGGTTTTGGATGATTGGGAAAAAATGGATTGGAAAAATTATTTTCTGGCATGAAATTAGAAACTAGAACAGAACCTATTTCAATTGATTAACCGATCGATCAAAATTATTTTGACCGATCAGCTAATCCATTCAGCTTGAATCCCGTCAAATTTCCCACCTTGAATCGATCCACCGATTGATTCAAAAAGAAAATTTACAAATAGAAATGAGATGGATCGATTAGCCAATCGATTGGAGGTGGCTGCATTGTTCGACCAATCGATCTAGAGAAGTAATACTATTTCTTCGTCTCTGTTAGCTTCTAGATCAATTAGCCGATCGATCCAGATGCCTTGGATCGACGATCGATCTATTCAGGTTATATTTTTTTTTAATAGAAAACTTCTAGATCGATCGGCCAATCAATCCAGATGCCTTTGATTAATCGACCAATCAATCCAGATGCCTTTGATTAATCGACCAATCAATCTAGATGCCTGGATCGATCAACAGATCGATCCAACTATTGTTTCTAAAACAGTAAGTTAAAAAATTCTAATTTTGATAATTCTGTGTTAATAAAAGTAGTTCTAATTATTTCCTAATCTATTAGGAAATTATAATTAGGGAATTTGTTTTCAAAATTATATTTAGAGAATTTACTTCCTAAAATTCTTATTAGGAAATTTGTTTCCTAATTTAAAATTACTTGATTAAGAATTATTTTCTTTAAAGAAAGTATATGTTTAGCTTTAGAAATTTATTTTCAAATCTAAAATTAAAAGATTCTAGATTTGTTAAATCAAATCTTTTACAGAAATTTTATAATTTATAATTAAAGATTTTTATTTATGAAATTAAATCTTTAAAAGATATATTTTATAAAAATTTGTAATTAATGGATCATGATTTATAAATCAAATCTTTACACATATTTTATATATCTAAATAAAATAATGATAACTATAAAATTAGATATGCATCGCATGCCATTTGTATGCCATATAATTATATTTTTATCATGTGTGTGGTGTGATTAGATTATGCGTGTGATGTCATACTATGCCATGCATGCGATGTACCATATCATCATTTATGTTATGCGTGTAATGTTATGAAGATAGAATTTTGCATGATGTAAATGAGACCTAAATCTCTTAATATTAAAATCTACACATTCCATTAATATGGTCAGAAATAGAGTTTAAGTTCTTGTTTGAGTTGTTGGCCAAAGTCAAGCTCAACTTAAAATTAAATATATTCAAACCATAGAGATGCAGTTTCATGATTAACGGGTTGGTTTTAAACTTGAAGCGTTAATTTATTGTGCTAAAGCCATGATCAATGTGGATAGAGGTGAAGTTGGGTGATATGCATTTGATGTATACTTGTTAATGTGTTAACAACCCAATGTTTATGCAAAAATTAATTAGTTGCTAGCATAATGTGATAGTTACATATAAGTGATATGCAATCGGTAAACTTGTTACCTACCACTATAGCTAAGAATGACTTGTTGGTCAAAGTCAAGGTTGCTCTTATTTATAGTGGATATCAACCCATTTGAAGAAAACCTACCATCTCCTGAATTCAAAATAAAGGTATTTGAATTTGATAAACAAGTGTGCTTTTATTATATATAAATTGTTAATATAAATAAAATTATGTCTCTCATACATTCTCGTTTTTATATTTCTAGGTTAATAATTTAATTATGACTTTTGTTAATCTGCATTTGATTTTAGACTTGAACAAACTGACTGGGCTGAACTTCTTGGACTGGTTTCAAAGTTTGAGAATTATTCTCAAAGCTGAGAAGCTAGCTTATGCCCTTAAATAGCCTCTTCCCACAAGTCTCGATGTCGATGCAACTGCGAACCAATTGTTGGCCCATCAGAAGCATAAGGATGATTCTGTACTTACTAGTTGCATCATGCTAGCTGCTATAACTCCTGAATTACAAAAACAACATGAGCATTTGGATGCTTATGATATTGTCTATCATTTTCGTGAGATATTTATTGAGCAAGCTAGATCTGAAAGGTTCGAGGTCTCCAAACTTCTCTTTTGCTCAAAGATGCAGGAGGGTTTGTGTTAGATTTTGAGGGATGTCCTAAGGTAATCGCTTTACGATTTTAACTAAATATAGATTTACTATTTGAGTGCATATTATATGTTTGATTGTCTTAAACTCATCTACTGAATGTCCACAATATAATTCATAGCGTAAGAGAAATTGTGATTGGATCACAACTGTGATTATCTCTACATGTGCAATTATGAATATATTAGAATTTCCCTAGTCGTCGAATTGATGCATTCGGACATCATTAATTTTGTAAGACTACCACGGGTTATACTCCTTGGTTCGCCAAGCAGTTATTTTCTCACCGGATGGAGTCATTGGGATGTCGAGAGTTAAACATGGATGCTAGTTATGGTAACTAGTTCATTAGAGTGACTCGCTGTAAGACTTCATATGGGTATATATATATATGTTTGTGAAGCTCTTATTGCAGCTCGAGTGCAAGTTTTCTTCGACTTGAGGTATATAGGTCATCTTGGTCATGGAGACTTATACTTTGACATCTTAAGCAAGAATCTCATTGAGGTGTGGACTCGGGATGATTGGGTATAAATCAAAATACCCAAAGATGTTTGGATAACCCACAGAGAACTCACTGTAGCTGCTGAAGGGTTTATAATAGTTCGAAAATTAACTATGATTTTTTGGCTAATTGGGGATCATGATGTACTACTAGGTGCCACTCATGATCGTTCTATAATTAAGTAGTTAATTATGGACGATCAATATAAATTGGGAACTTATTGGGTCACACACACACTAACGAGCCTCTAAAAGACATAAAACAAGTTAAAGAATAAGATTTTTAGATCAAGAGATAAATGTTTGGTTGGACCATACATAAGACAAATATGGAAATATTTATCATAATGGAAGCACGGATGAGCTATATCTCTTATGGTAGAGTTATACCATATTTGGTTTAATCATGAATTAGTCATGAACCAACTTGATTTAGTTGTGAACCAAACCAAGGGATTAATGGACTAATTTTTAGTTAAGGGATAATGAGTTAGATTTGAGCTTTCTAATCCAACTCATTAAAGAGGATTATATATAGATGTAATTGAGAGAGAATTAGATACAAGTTTCATTATTTAGTTGATTGGCTTTTGGAAACCCAATCTTCCTCTCCCTCTCCTCTCTTTCCCACCACCAACAACAAGGAGGCTCCCCACCTTGTTGCCATGACCACCACAAGGAAGAATTTATTCCTTGTGCGTTTCCTTCTTCTTCCTTTTGATCCCTCTTCTTGCTCGTGGCTAGTAACTTTCGAAGGATATGTTTCTACTCATGGGAGTTATCTTGAGGAGCTCGGTGTGGATACGAATAGAGGTGAGGTTCGACAATATCGTTACAGTTGATGCCCTTCTCGTTACAGGTTATCCGTAAGGTATGCCCAGCGTAAATTTACTTCCCATAAAATTTTAATTATGTGATCATGTTTGGTATGTTGTATCCTTGTATGCGTGTGGTGTGTGTGATATAATAATTAGGAATTATTATTATTTTATTTTCGTTGCGTATGCTTACCAAATGTGTTTTAGCACGCACCCACATCGGGCATATCCCAATAGTTCGTCTGCAGTGCAATATGTATTAAAGATGAATGACTACATAAAGTGTTTAGCATTAATCAGTTTTATGATGGATCATGAGTTAAGTATCGACTTAATTCTACATAATTTGTCAAAAAATCATTCACAATTTGTGATGAACTATCAGATGAACAATTTGGAATTGACCATCTCTGAGATGATAAACATGTTCAAGACTGTAGAGTCTTCTGTTAAAGGTGAACAGAAAATTGTGATGTTAGTAGACTCCTCCAAGAATGGTTCTAAGAGGAAGCCAAAACATCAGGTTAAGGGAAAGAGCAAAAAGGCCAAGACAGTAAAACTGGCACAAAATGATCCATGCCATCATTGTGGCAAGATGGGACGCTGGCGAAGAAACTGCAAGATTTATTTTGAGTTCGTGAAGAAGAATAAGACATCCGATGTCCATCCTTTTCAGGTATTTTTTGTTATTAATTGTCATGTTATTTTCTCAAACACTTGGATATTAGATACTGGGTGTGACTCACATATATGTAATGACATACATGGGCTAAGGAATAATAGAAGACTCGTCAAGGTAAAAATAAGTCTGTGAGTTGGGAATGAAACAAAAGTTGCTTCAGTCACCATCGGAACATATTTGTTAAAGCTTCCTAATGGACTTGTCTTGGAACTGGATAATTATTATTTTGTTCCTACATTAATAAAGAACATTGTTTCTATTTCTTGCTTAAATAGAAAAGGTTTCCATTTGACCTTTAGTAACAATTATTATTATATAACTTTGAATGACGTTCTTTATGACATTGGAACTTTATGCAATGACATCTACATATTAGATATATCTAGTGATATACTCAATATCGACATGAGCAATAAACATACTCAAATATATAATCAATTAACCTCTTGTTCGTGGCATTGTCATCTTGGCTATATAAGCAAGAAACATATATCCAAATTGCAAAAGATTGCAGTTCTCAAATTATTTACAACAACAACAACAACCAAGCCTTTTCCCACTAGGTGGGGTTGGCTGTATGAATCTTTTTACGCCATTGAGCTCTATCTCCTATTATATCATCATCTATATTTAAATAAATTTTATCTTGTTTTATTGTTGCTAACCAAGTCTTTTTTAGTCTTCCTCTTCCTCGTTTAATATGCATGTTTATCATAGTTTCACATCGCCTAACTGGAGCATTTATTGGTCGTCTAAATACATGTACGTACCATCTTAAACGTGTCTCTCGGAGTTTGTCCTCAATAGATGCAACTCCGACTTTCTCTCTAATACTCTCATTCCTTATTTTGTCCATCTTCGTATGTCCACACATCCACCTTAACATCCTTATCTCTGCAACTCTCATCTTATGCTCATGTGCTCGAGTCATAACCCAACATTCAGCTTCATATAACATAGCAGGTCTAACAGCGGTTTTATAAAACTTACCTTTAAGTTTAAGAGGTACTTTACGGTCACATAAAACACCCGACGCTCCCCTCCATTTCACCCATCCTGCTTGTATTCTATGTAAGACGTCTCTCTCAATCCCTCCATCATTTTGTAAAAATGATCCTAAATATTTAAATCTCTCGGTTCTGGGCAACTCGTCCTCTCCTATCTTAACAATTGTTTTATTACTTCTAATATTGCTAAATTTAAATTCCATATATTCTGTCTTTAATCTACTAAGCTTAAAACCTTTCCCTTCTAGTGTTTCCCTCCAAGATTCTAGCTTAGCATTTACTCCTTCACGTGTCTCATCTACCAAAATAATATCATCTGCAAACAACATGTACCACGGTACTGTGTCTTGGATGTGCGCAGTGAGTTCGTCCATAATTAGTGTAAAAAGATAGGGACTTAGGGCTCCTCCCTGATGTAACCCTATCTTTATTAGAAATGCTTCAGTTACTCCGCCTGAAGTCTTTACTCTGGTCGTTACATCTTCATACATATCCTTAATTAGTTCAATATATGTTACACTAACACCTGTCTTTTCTAAAGTTCTCCATATAATTTCTCTTGGGACTCTATCAAAAGCTTTTTCTAAGTCAATGAATACCATGTGTAGATCTTGTTTTTGTTCCCGATATTTTTCAATTAATTGTCTAAGGAGATGTATAGCTTCTATTGTCGACCTTCCAGGCATGAACACAAATTGATTTTCCTTGTCACTGTGGTCTCCGCCTGAACCCAAATCTTTTTTCTGTCAAATCATTTAAATTAGATATATTTGATATATGCGATTCATGTTTAAAAGGCAAGATGACAAAGTTAACTTTTTCTGGAAAGGGTGAACAAGTTAATGAGTTACTTGTTAGAGTGTATAATAAAAGCCTAGCTTTTGTATAAACATTTATTTAGAAATAAAGAATCACAATGGTCAAATATCTACATTTATTTGTTAAATGTAATTTGTTCAATTAATTTATATAGTAGACAACATGGTGTGTGGTGTCACACACAGAAGATCATGTTGTCGGTTCTTTATAAATTATAAACAGTTGCTCGCGACTAAAATGGAAAGGAACAAATCGTTGAAGTAGTCGTAGTGTAATTAAGTATGAGTTTATCTTAACTAATAAATTACACTGATACACTCCAAGTGTATTGAGTAGGCCCATTTTAGGTAAGTTATTTTTGTACTGACTTTATAAAAGAACTAAACCTTAGTTATTATGGAAGTGTGTGCTCTTAATCCTAATATAATAACAAACACATATATTTAGTATTTATTTCTTTGACTTATCAATGGGTGAGATTTAGCTCGATAAATCAATAAGCCCGATAAGTTGGGAAATAATATTACTTATAGTGTGCGTTGTTGATTATAGAAGGAAACTATGTTCTAGTAATCTAGGTTGAGAATGACCCCAAGAGGAGCTCATAAAGATTGTCATGTTAAACCCTGCAAGTGGACTTAGTCCGACATGACGATAAGGTTGAGTGATATTACTCTTGGACTAAGATATTAATTAAGTGAGTTGTCAGTAACTCATTTAATTAGTGGACATTCATTATCTTAAACACAAGGAGACTAACACACTAATAATAAGAAGGAGCCCAAAACGTAATTTGGGATTGGTGTGGTAGTTCAATAATAATTCTTTAGTGGAATGAATTATTATTGATGAAATTAAGTTGTGTGTTTGGGGCGAACATGGGAAGCTTAATTTCATCAGGAGACCATAACCAATTCCTCCTCTCGGTCCCTATCGTAGCCTCTTGTATATAGAGATTTAGACCCACCACATACCCACCTTTTAACCCACTCTTTGGTGGCCGGCCAAGCTAGCTTGGAACCCAAGCTAGGGCCGGCCAAGACCCAAAGCTTGAGCCAAGTTGGTGGCCGGCCAATGCTTGGAGTCCAAGCATGATGTGGCCGGCCACATCATATTAAAAAGGATTTTATTTATAAATTTTTCTTATGTGGATTCCATGGTTTTAAAAGAGAGTTTAAAATTTAAATCTTTCCTTTTATAGCTTTCTACAAAAGATTAAGAAAAGATTTAAAATCTTTCCTTATTTGTAGATTGAAAGGTAGATTTTAATTTTGAGAAAACTTTCCTTTTTAAACCATGTTCATGATTTTAAAGAGAGTTTAAAAATTAAATATTCTCTTTTATTAGTTTCTACAAAAGATTAAGAAAAGATTTGATATCTTTCCTTATTTGTAGATTGAAAGGAGATTTTAATTTTTAGAGATAACTTTCATTTTTTGAAATCATCCACATGTTTAAAAGAAAGATTTTAATTTATAAAATTTCCTTTTTATAAACCACCATGAAGGGAAAATTATTGGAGAATTTTTTTTTTATAAATTTCCGGAAGCAAATTAGGAAGTTTTAATTCTTGTGTGAATTAAAATTTCCTTGATTGGGAGAAAAGATGGCCGACCATTATTATTGAGAAAAGAAAATTATTTTTAATTAAAATAATTTTTCTTTTTCATGGCAAAAGAATTAAGGAAGTTTTTATTAAAATTTCCTTATTTGCCAAGAATAAGGATTATAAAAGAGGGGGTAGAGGTGCCTTCATGGCTAACGACTCTATTCTATTTCCTTCCCTCTCTTCTCTTTTCTCTTCTCTCCACCTTGTGGCCAAACCTCATCTCATCCTTGGAGTCCTTGTGGTGGCCGGATCTTGCTTGGAGAAGAAGGAGAGAAAAGGAGGCGATATTTCTAGCATCCCTTGGAGCTTGGTGGTAGCCGAATCTCTTCATTTTTGGAGGAGCTTTTGGTGGCCAAAACTAGGAAGGAAGAAGAAGGGCTTGGGTGGTTCTCATCTCGGTAGATCGTTGCCCACACAACGTCCGGGAAAAGAAGAGAAATACAGTAGAAGATCAAGAGGTCGTTGCATACAAAGGAAGGTATAATTAGTAATTAATTTCCGCATCATACTAGTTGTTTTTCTTTTGTATGAATTCCAAACACAAGAGGCATTAGATCTAGTTTTTCGAATTTATTTTTCGAGTTTGTGTTTTCTTTATTTTTCGAATTTGTGATTCGATTGTTCTTTTTGGTTAACCTAGAGTTATTTAAGGAAATTAAATATTAGCTTTCCTTAAAAGGCTTTGTCTAGGCGGTGGTGGTTGCTCCCATATCCAAGAAGGTCATGTGCCTTGCCATGCAGTCCTGGAAGCCAATTTTGGAAATTAATATTTAATGGAATTAATAACATAGGTGGATTTGAATCAATAGTGTTAAGTTCCGCTCGCGATTCAAATCTAAACCATTAAGAACAGATAAGTTAAATTTGGAATTAATGATGTTAAGTTCCGTCTGCGATTCCTAATTTAACTTCTAAAGAACACAATAGGTTATTTAAGGAAAGGTTCGACACTTGTACAAAATTTTTGTTCAGTGGAGCCGGTACGATTTTCTTAGGACTAACCAACATTACTTGGGCTCATACATATCGATATATGTGGACCAATGTCAACTCATGCACTGGGAGGTTATAACTACTTCATTACTTTCATTTATGATCACTCTCATTATAGGTATGTGTATCTAACAAAACATAAGTTTGAAACCTTTGAAAAGTTTAGAAAATTTAGAAATGAAGTAGAGAAACAATTTGATAAAAGTATTAAATACTTCGATCCGATCGAGGTGGAGAGTATTTAAGCCAAGAGTTTCAAGATTATCTAATAGAAAATGGTATATTGTCTCAATGGACTCCGCCTTATACGCCAGAACATAATGGTGTATCGAAAAGGAGTAACCAACACTACAAGAAAAACCTTCATAGACATCGGTGGAACAACAACAGTTTTAAGCAAAAACTGATGTCTTTGAGTATTTTACACCGGTTTTTTTTAAAAACCGGTGTTTATGAGCGCAGATTTTCGCTCATAGACATCGATTTTTTAGCCGATGTCTATGAGCGCCTTTTTTTTTGTTAATAGACACCGGTTTTAACAGCGGTTTTTAAAACCTGGTGTTAATGAACCAAAAAAAATAATTTAATTTTTCCACCAGCCAAAATTTACAACACTTCACAAAGTTCCTCCAAACCTAAACCAATATCGCGCCGCTTCTCTTAGCCTAAACCTAAACCTCCTGACCATCTCTCTCAGCCTCATCTCCCTCTTCCCCTTCCTGGATCTCTTCCCCTTCTTGGATCGATGCCCCTTCCTCTCCCGATTAGGATCAAAACCACCTGCTTCTTCTCCATGCTCGTCGGCACGATCTGGCTGAGCCAGTCCGGTGGCTCCGGCCTCATCGGCACCCACGGGGGCTCCGTTGAAGGCTCTTGCTTGCTTAACGACGACGCGAGCTCGTGTTGAAGCAAAAGGAAGCAGAGAACAGGGATGTGTCTCCTCCATTTCCTTGTTGCTGCTGAAGCTCGAGAATCGATTCCTCCAACCTCTGAGCAAACTCCTCCACATTATCCTCCTCCGCCCGACCATCATCGAGGCCGCCAGAAGGGAAGCACTCGGTCCTGGCGCCGAAGGCGCGGCGACGTAAAAAGCCATGTCCAAGCGGCTGCCTTCCTCTACCTCCCCCAACCTCCATCGACCGAGTCCGCAGTAGCTTGGCCGATTCGCCAGCCCCAAGGAACGTGCAACCCACGATGCCCTTCTGCTTGCCTGACCCAATGGTGGAGATAACGGCAGCGAAGACGGTGGCTTGCGACGGCGTCATGGAGGTGGACCACGTCCCAGCGACCTGAACACCCATCTCCTCTCGACGTCTCCTTCGCCTCTGTGCTTTCAATGAAGTCAAACCTTACCTTTTCGTGACTGAAAACATAAGCCTCCTCTCACCCTACTCGCCCATGGAAAGTGTTCATCAAGAACAATACTAAAACCAGACACTATCGCACGGTCTGACACCAAGGAGATCTGGTGAACAATTTGGGCACTATCGCACGATATGGCACCAAGGAGTTCATGGAGGCACTCCAAGCCAGCGTGGATGTGAGCATGATTGGTCAATTTGGTGTCAGTTTCTACTCCGATCTCGTGAGGTATCTCGCTTCGGGTTGCAAGCCCAAGGAGAAATGGAGGTATATACTCTTCATCTGGCTTTTCTGCTATGCCTGCTAGTCCTTCCTGGGATTGTTGGTGGATAAATATGGATTGCCTCTGATCATGCATTTGGTGTACAGAAGTTTATACAGGATCTCTATTGATGTGATTTTGTTTCTCCTTTCCAATTATTATGTTTTTTTTTAAGTTTTCTTTGAATGATTAGTATATGGAATTTTGTAGGAACTAAATACATATCCTGTTAATTATCTAAGTCGAGGAAGACTTGGCTGGTTGTATTAGTTACTGTCCTAGTATCCTTGTGAAGTACAGGAACAAAGAAGATTTTTTTCCTTCGTATTAATATTGCAAATTAATCTTGTCCATTTATTGTACCCTAAATAAACTGCTTTATTTCCTTATTTAAGGCTCCTTGTTTATGAACTTGTTTTTTTTCCATTCATTTCCTTGCATAGAGGTCAATGTTGAGAAAAGATCCATGGAGCTGGCCTCTAGGAATCAATAGTTTATCGATGTTGTTTCTTATGAAAATTAATTTCCTTGTACTTATTGAATTGTTTCATTTTTTCTATTCCATATGGAAGGGATGCCTCTTTGTTTATCTTTGAAGTTTAAAGAGACGTTTCACTCTCGTTGGTCATATTGTTATGATGACTTGTATGTTTTTTTTGCTGAAACAGAATTGGTACTGAACATGAAAAGTTTGGCTTTGAAGTTGATACTGTGCGCCCAATGAATTATGAGCAGATCACAGACTTGCTAAATGGTTTGGCAGAGAGGTTTGATTGGGATAAAGTCATGGAAGAGAATTACATTATTGGTCTCAAACAGGTGATAAAATGTTTCTCTTTTAAGTGTTTAAGATTGCATAGTATGGCTTTGGGTTACTTCTATGATCAGGTTTGGCTCTATATATTTATCATGTATGGCTTTGGGTTCCTTCCTCCTCGTGTTATAACATTTGAGCAACAACATCAACGTTTTAGTGAGTCATCATCCTGTGTATCTTGGGCATGCTCAATTATGCAGCGATTTTATTATTACATGTATTTCTGCACATAACTGTTTTTTTGCTTTACGTTTCATCTCACTTATTTTAACAACTAAATTGTGTACAACTTTGTTGGACCAGCATGTACCTTCTGCGTCAGAAGTTTCATGATTTAAATCTATTCCTCATATGCTAGTCTTCCTAATCATTCGTGTTTTGGTGAACTTCTTGATGCTAATTATGAAGCCATTTTTGTTGGACTAACTACAATTGAACAACTTTCATTATGCACTTAGTATGTGTATGATATGAGTTACTTATGAAGTATACAATAGTCTTTTGTAGAGTATTTTATTCTTCTTGAAAAACTTTAAGATACTGTAAAGTGTAATTGAATGTCTTTTCTGCATAATGCAGCAAGTTTTCTATAGTAAATCCAACATATATGAAAAGCTGATTAACTTATTTTAACCTTCCCAATCAACTTGTTTCAATTAGACATAATAGGGTTTAGTCTATAATGTTTCTAAACTATTGAAAAGTTATAACTGTTGTACTGATATTTTCTAGCTAGGTTTTTTTTCCTTATGTGGACTTTCTGCATGTGGCCTTTTTTTTCCCTTCTATTTTAGATGATGAGTATTAGAATGATAAATTCATCTAGAAATGGGACATGCTTCAAGCATAATTAATCTATTCTAGGAAACACTGCTGAATTAGTCAATACCATGCCACATTTGTGTACATGATCATATGGCCGTGTTTGCAAAATTTGTCCAGATTGTTAGGTTCAACCGGTAAAAATTGAAACCCAAAGCCATACTGGTCCAAAGATTATTGATTAAATTACATTATTGATTATTGTATGGTTCTCTCTAAGAGCATGGACCTAGTTATCTTTTGACAGTTGAATATGATTCTTTTACTTCATTTGTAACTACAAATTCAACTTTCTGATACCTTGTGAACCACTGAAGATCCTTATTGCAAGCATTGAAATAAGCATGCCTTGTTTACTTGTGCTACTTGAAAAACTATCAACATGATCACTAACCGAAGGTAACAAATTGTTTGATTCTTTTCAATTATCAGGTGATTGAAGAGTTTACTAAGAGTCCATGTTTGGAGCACTACAAGAACCTTGGAGCAACTTAACATTTCGAATAAGATGTAGTAGGAGCATATAGAGCATGCGTTGTGTTCTCTCTATAGAAAAACGTTCTACTCTTAATTTCCCTTAATACTAGATATATGATGTAGTAAACTAAATTCTTGAGTAAATAAAAAAAAATTTAAGTATTAATGAAGTGCAACTGGTTTGATATATTCTGAAGAAGACATTTGCACGAATGTGTTGGAGCAATCCCAATGGTCCGCGGGACCATGTGTTTTGGTGTTTGGGCAAAGAGTTTAAGTTAGGTTTACCCTCGTTATTTGATATGTGTACTTGAGTTGTGCAGGACTGCAGGTGACACATGTGACTCAGGTTGACGGCTTCGGGTCTGGTGAAGGATGGAGCATCCGAGGGACCGTGGACAAGGCAGCAAGGACAAGGGCCGAGGGAAGCGACTTCGAGGCATACGTGAAAGATGACATTGGGGACGAGCCGCGGGCTTGGATGCATCCGAGGGACGAGAGCCAAAGGAAGTAGGCTTGAAGGCAAGAGGTCAAGGCTGCAAAAGAAGAGTCAAGTGAGTCGTGAGGGTACGAGTGCATGAGAGAAATGTACTCGGGATGGGAAACCCTAAGTTTAGGGTTGTACCAGTCGACTGGTACTGGGACCAGTCGACTGGTGGTGAGAACAGAAGCTCTCTGTGCCCAAAACGGCTGGGACCAGTCGACTGATAGATAGCCGTTGAGAGAGACATTGGGTTGGCACCAGTCGACTGGTGCAAGGACCAGTCGACTTGTAACGGGCAAATCAGCAAGGCTGATTTCCCCAAGCTCTATAAGAGGGAGCTTGGGATGGCCGGTCAACCTGATGAAATTAGACTTGGTTAAAGCCTAATTAGTAGTCATCTAGTGCTCTAGCAATCCAAGTGTTCTTGATCGAGTTGTGGCGAGGTTTCTCCACCGACAAGGAGGATTGTGCTAGCCGGAGTTTCCGGGGACTAATCCACCGACGGATTGAGGGATCGTCCACCTTACGGACAGCCGTGGAGTAGGAGCATCATCTCCGAACCACGTTACATCGAACGTGTTAGCGATTTGGTTTGCATTTCCTTTCTTTGTCTTATATTTAGTTTAGCTTGTTTGTTTTTATTTGTATTCCGCTGCGCAAGCTAACAATAGTGTAGGAAGCTAACGATTTGGGGGTGCCGTCTATCCAACCCCCCTTCAAGCCGGCCACCGATCCTCCAACAAGTGGTATCAGAGCGAGGACGCTCTCCGTTGGACTAATCGCCAAGGAAGCATAAGATGGCCGGGTTTATTGTCCCTCCAAAATTTGAAGGAGGAAGCCTTGGGGACATCTCATTCTGGATGATGAAGATGGAAGTCTTCCTCGAGACGGATTGGGACACAATGATGGTCGTCGAGGAACCATTTGAAGTCCCAAGAGACAAGAAAGGAAAGAAGCTCCGATCACGACATTGGACGGAAGAGCAAATCACACGGGCAAAGGCAAATTCAAAGGTAATATCAATTTTAATTGATATTTTGCCTAATGATGTGATGAGTCATGTAGGTGAATACGAGAACGCCCACGAGTTATGGAGCAAAGTGAAGAAGTTTCCATGGGAGGAATTCATGCCTACACAAGAAGAAAGAAAATCTGAAGAAAGTGATGAAGTGGTCCAAGAGGAGAAGAAGGACCAATCGGATGTGGAGCCCAAGGAGATGGGCTTAGTAGCTCAAGAAGAGGAGGTGGAGCAAATGGAAGTTGAGTCATGCTCAACATCCGAGGAGGAGAAGGAATATGAGACATCATCTACATCCTCAAGGGTTGAAGAAAAGTCCAAGACAAGTGAAGAGGATGAAGAAGAGGTCTTGGAGGTCAACCTAGTGAGCACCTCCACCGAAGCAAAATCAAAAGCTCACATTGTGTGCTTCGGGTGCAATGAAAGGGGACACTACAAAAGTAGATGTCCTATGGGTAAGATGAAGGTATCTCCTAAACCCATTAAAGTTAATTTAAACACTAACAAGGGTTGTAGGAGTGAAGAAGCCCAAAGGAGGAGATTGCGCATCATATGCTTCACGTGTGGAGAGAAGGGCCACTACCACACCAAATGCCCCAAGAAGGGGGAAATTAAGAAGCTAGCGCATCTAAAGAAATGGGAGAAGAAGAAGAGAAGCAAGAGTCAAGGGGGAGCTTCAAGGGTAAGGGAGGTATACCCTAACTTGAAGGTTAATTCAAATTTAAACTCCTCCATGCATGCTAGGAAAAATAATGTTAATCATTATATGCCCATGCAAAATTTTGGTTTTAGATATCATGATAGGAGTAGGGTAAATGTGGATCAAAACCCTAGGAAATCTATGCATGAAAAATCTAGAAACAATAGACCTAGGGAGACTCAAGGCATTAATCCCAAGAAGGGGAGACACATGCCTAGGAAGGGTAGGTCTAGGAATGTCCATGGTGGACATGTTGACTCTAGGTTTAGGAACCTAGAAAGGGAAAATCAAGCTTTGAAGGCAAAGCTTGATCAATTGGATAAATTCCTTAAGAGATTCACTATTGGATCTAAAGGATTAAATATGGTGTTGGGTAGTCAAAGACCCAACAATGATAGATCGGGCTTGGGATACCGATCTAGTCCCTCCAAGGCCAATGAGAAGAAATATGCTAGGGTTGCATATGACTATGGCAAGGAGAAGTCAATAAATGGCAAGGGAAAGCCATTTAATGGTAAGAAGAAATTAACCAAGGGTAAGGTGTCCAAGGTTAAGAAAGTTACGTTTGTAGGCCAAGTGTCACCGGGGGTGGATCGATGTGGCCTAGCCATTGTGGATGAGTCACCTAGGGAGGTGGCTAAGGCTAAGAGCTCTAGGGGGAGCTCTAAGAGTCAATTTGGGACCCATGGCCAATGGATCTCAGGTGGCTTTTACTTGGGAGTCTAGAGGAGCCATGGAGTGTGCCAAAAGGTTTGGAGATGGATTTGAGTCTCAAACCTTAGGGATTTGGCACACATGGTTTATGTTTCATGCAAAGAAATATGACATTAAGGGTCATATTGCATGATAATTGGTTTTGGATGTATAGATGCCATATAAACCAATGCTAGGGATGCATTGTGGGTTGGTATGGGCACATACATCAAGAGGAAGCCAAAACTAGGACTTTAGGTCAAGGTTCGATTGAACCATTTAGCTAGTTTTGGATTTTGTGTCAATCTTGGGATTGGTGATAGATATATTTTTATATATATTTTTCCCAAGTAGACAAGGGTACAATAGACCTCTCCACAAAATTTGGGGACTTTTGGAGGTCTAGGAAATTTCTGGTGCATTTCTGAAGTTGGCCTGAAAAGGCTGATTTTTTCAGAAATAGGGTACCAGTCGACTGGTACAGATACCAGTCGACTGGTAACAGTGTTTGTAAGGTTGTGTCGAAGGGGGCAGTCGACTGGCACTTAGGGCAGTCGACTGATACCAGTCTGAAACTGTTTTCAGCATTGGTTTATGACCATGCCAACTCACTTAGATGTATGGGATCCAAGGGGGATTAATACATGAGTTTAGGGTCTGTTTGGATGATAAGTTTTCAACAATTGGGATATTGTTGGAGAACTTTTTGGATGTTAGGCAAAGGGGGAGAATTAAGGTTTAGTTGGGAAAACCTTTAGTGCCTTTGCGTAGGGGGAGCCTTGGGATAGGTTCTTAAAAAGCCCTGTGGGAAAATCCTAGCTCAATGGGGAGCTTAGGTGTAGGCGGAGCCTTGGGACCCTGTGAGAAAATCCTAGCTCAATGGGGAGCTTAGGTGTAGGGGGAGCCTTGTGATAGGTTCCAATGCTTGGTGCATTGTTTCGGCGGTTGCCAAGTGTGTAGCATTGGCAATGTAAGTCCATTCGGCATTATAAGTCCAAGTGTGTAGCATTGGCAATGTAAGTCCATTCGACGGTTGCCAAGTGTGTAGCCTTGGCAACGTAAGTCCATTCGGCGGTTGCCAAGTGTGTAGCCTTGGCAACGTAAGTCCATTCGGCGGTGTAAGTCCAAGTGTGTAGCCTTGGCGTCGTAAGTCCATTGTTTTTAGTATGTTTATTTGCTATATGTTTTCCCTAACTTAAACGTATTGCCAAACACCAAAAAGGAGGAGATTGTTGGAGCAATCCCAATGGTCCGCGGGACCATGTGTTTTGGTGTTTGGGCAAAGGGTTTAAGTTAGGTTTACCCTCGTTATTTGATATGTGTACTTGAGTTGTGCAGGACTGCAGGTGACACATGTGACTCAGGTTGACGGCTTCGGGTCCGGTGAAGGATGGAGCATCCGAGGGACCGTGGACAAGGCAGCAAGGACAAGGGCCGAGGGAAGCGACTTCGAGGCATACGCGAAGGATGACATTGGGGACGAGCCGCGGGCTTGGATGCATCCGAGGGACGAGAGCCAAAGGAAGTAGGCTTGAAGGCAAGAGGTCAAGGCTGCAAAAGAAGAGTCAAGTGAGTCGTGAGGGTACGAGTGCATGAGAGAAATGTACTCGGGATGGGAAACCCTAAGTTTAGGGTTGTACCAGTCGACTGGTGGTGAGCACAGAAGCTCTCTGTGCCCAAAACGGCTGGGACCAGTCGACTGATAGATAGCCGTTGAGAGAGACATTGGGTTGGCACCAGTCGACTGGTGCAAGGATTTCCCAAGCTCTATAAGAGGGAGCTTGGGATGGCCGGTCAACCTGACGAAATTAGACTTGGTTAAAGCCTAATTAGTAGTCATCTAGTGCTCTAGCAATCCAAGTGTTCTTGATCGAGTTGTGGCGAGGTTTCTCCACCGACAAGGAGGATTGTGCTAGCCGGAGTTTCCGGGGACTAATCCACCAACGGATTGAGGGATCGTCCACCTTACGGACAGCCGTGGAGTAGGAGCATCATCTCCGAACCACGTTACATCGAACGTGTTAGCGATTTGGTTTGCATTTCCTTTCTTTGTCTTATATTTAGTTTAGCTTGTTTGTTTTTATTTGTATTCCGCTGCGCAAGCTAACAATAGTGTAGGAAGCTAACGATTTGGGGGTGCCGTCTATCCAACCCCCCTTCAAGCCGGCCACCGATCCTCCAACAGAATGTTCCTATGATATATTGGAATTAACATGATATCGGAATCCATCAATGTAAGTAACATGATACTTTCTTATGTGATGCATTTTTTTATTTCCTTTTATTTATTTACTTATATATATGGTTGCATCTATATATGGTTGAAATTCATGTTGACTAGTTAGCATTTTAGCTATTTTCCCCTTGAAATAAAAATTTGTTTTGATGTTATTGTATCATTGGAAATCATATAAATGAATTGATGTTACTCATCTTTATTACTGTTGAGGAATTTATTTACTTTTCATGTACTCTTAGTGATAAACAGTTATGTCATTTGGGTCGACTACTAATGAATTGAATGTTCATGTACTCTTAGTGATAAACAGTTCTCAGGAATGATAGATCTATCACTATATGATGTGGTTGAGATAATTGATGAATGCTTCTCTTTTTAAGTATTCCAATTAGTCATCTTGTTACCTGGTGCTCTTACTGCTTTTTCAACTATGATTTTTAGTCTTGGTTTACTAATATATTATTTATGTGTTTTTACAGTTTACAAATCTCAAGTACTCCAGAGTTGAAATTGATGAAGTGCGGTTCGAGTTGGCTGAATGCATGCTAGATTACATTTGAAGTGCGGTTCTACCTTGATGTGTTGTTAAAAGAATGTTCTACCTTGATTATGATATCTATTAGCTTTTGATGTAAAAAGAATGTTTGTGTATTTTATGGATATTGTTGTAAGAAGAATATTTATGTAATTTGTGAATATTTGTGTATTTTATGGATAATGTTGAATGAAGAATATTTGTGTAATTTGTGAATATTTGTGTATTTTTTTTGTTACTGTTTCGGAAATCAAATTTGTACTGTTAAAAAATACTGATATTACATCGGTTTTCCACCGCTACAAAACCGGTGTTATTAACTAATATTACATCGGTTTTACACCGTTGATGAAACAAGGTCGTTAAGTGATACTACACCGGTTAATAACCGATTCGAACACCGGTGTCGTTAAGTGATACTACACCGGTTTTAAACCGATGTCTAAAATGGCAGACTTTTTACATCGCCTTCATAGACATCGGTCGAAAATGTAATAGACACCGGTGGAAAATCGATGTCTATGAGAGTTTTTGTTGTAGTGCAAATCTTGTTGGACATGGTTAGGTTAATGATAGATCGTGAAAATCTTCCTAAAACCTTTTAGGGTTATGGACTCATGACAACTGTTTACTTGCTAAATAGAGTTCTGATGAAGACAATCTCAACTACTCCATATGAGGTATGGACTAATAAGAAACCCCTTATATCTTATTTGAAGATATGAGGATGTCCTTCTTATGTGAAGATGACTGTATCAGACAAGTTGGATGCTAAGTCTGATAGGTGTTTATTTATTGGATATCCTAAGAAAACTAAAGGTTACCAATTCTATCACCCCTTAGAACAAAAGATGTTTGCTTCAAGGCATGTTACCTTCCTAGAAAAAGAATTTCTTTGCAGAAAGCAAGTGGGAGTATAGTTAAACTTGATGAATTCAAGAGACTCTAATAAATACTAATGAGATGCCTAGTCGAGAATCGAAATTGATTATGACATAATCTCCTCGTAGATCAAGTAGGATACGTAATTTTCCTAAGAGATATGGATCTCTTGTAAGAGAATCGAATGATTTGTTACTCATTAAGGATGAGGAACCTACTACTTATAAAGAGGCTATGAATAGTTCAGAAAAGGACAAGTGACTTGTAGTCATGAAGTCAGAAATAGATTCCATGTATGAAAACCAAGTTTGAAATTTAGTGGACCCACTTGAAGGCATTACACCCATAGGGTGTAAGTGAGTTTTCAAGAAGAAAATTGACATGAATGGTAATGTAAGTACCCACAAGGTAAGGTTAGTGGTGGAAGGCTATCGTCAAAGGCAAAGACATTGACTATGACAAAAGCTTTCTCACCTGTAGCCATGCTTAAATCCATTTGGATACTCCTGGCCATATCAACTCATCATGATTATGAGATATGACAAATGAATGTGAAAACAACTTTCCTTAATGGAAATCTGCTCGAAGACATGTATATGACACAACCTGAAGGTTTCACATCTATTAACAAGAATAAAGTATGCAAGTTTCAACGGTCCATTTATAGACTAAAGCAAGCATCCAAGAGTTGAAATATTCGTTTTGATGAGGCGATCAAATAATTTGATTTCTCACAAAATCCAGACGAACATTGTGTGTATCAAAAGGTTAGTGGGAGTCTAGTCGTATTTCTAATATTATATGTTGATGACATATTGCTTATAGGAAATGATGTACTAGTTCTACAGTTAGTTAAAGTTTAGTTGTCCAATACATTCTCCATGAAAGATATGAGAGAAGCAACTTGCATTTTTGGGATGAAAATCTATTACTACTAGAAAACTAGGCTTTTGAGACACAACAAAATATGTCTTAAATTATAAATTGGGATGGTAATGTGCTGTCTCAAATAGAAGTGAAGACAATAAATTACTGTCCCTAGTGTTTTAACTTGTTAGATACAATATTTATGACAAAAAGTAATAATCTTAAAAAAAATATTTACTATACAAATTAATCTAGATTAGATTTATTAAATTATCATTTCAAAATAAAAGGAAAAACTCTCTTTATAAATTAAAAGTGATATACATAATATAAAATTCTATAATCATTAATTGAAATGCATCCAACATTCATCTAATAATAGAAATATCTACATATCCATCATTAATTTGATAAGAAAAAAATTACTATTCCCATGAAAGTTACACAAGAAAGCCTAAAGAACAACTTCTAATAATCTAGTGATAACTTTTATAATCCTTCTTCATCAGAATTCTAAACATTAAAAAAAACTCTAATTAGAGGTAAAGATAATTTATAATATATACTATTTAGAAAAATTAATAAATAGAACTTTTCAATAAGAAATCTCATCATCCAACACTTAATCCTTTTTCTTGCAACTATGTATATATACAACACAAACAATCCCAAGTTAAACAAACCTCTTCATCTCGTAGTAAGAAATGATGATTCATGTATTTGTCAATATCTTTGTGTCTTTCAAGTTGTTGCACCTGTAAAATAGATTTATCTACAACTTAAAAAATATGTACACTACTACATCACCAAAATTATTAATAAACTAAAAAAAATTCTTGTGAAAATAACTACTAATGTACCTGTTGGTTACCCAATCCTTGTACATGTGAAATAATATTATCTGCAACCTAAATAAAAAATAATATACGTATTACAAAACTATCAAAATTCATTATAAAAGTTAGTTATTTAAATAAAGTAAAGATACCTTTTTATCTAAATTCACTGGATTCCATACGAAGATGAGTCAATGGGAATTCATGATTCTCTAACTTTGATTGAAGTACATCTATTTGGGATTTCATTTGATTTATAATAGGAGTCACTACTTTTATACACTCTGCTACAGTTTTCTCCGTAGCTGTTTTTATTGACTCATTTGAATGTTCATTAGATAGCAAGGGGGTGAGTATGCATATCGGAAGGATGAGGACCTAAACCCATAGTATGAACATAACTATGACTTTCATTTCCTATGAAATTATTGAAAATCTTCTGTCTCAACTCAGGTGTTTGATTTTCAACAGGTACCATTGATAACTTTTCTTGTATTTGACCCTAGATGTTTATTAACATCAATAAATATAGATCCTTCATAAGTAAATAGAATGATAATGTCTCAACAATATAAGAATTGTAAATGAATGTGTTTACTATTAAATTTGTAGCCTCGGCTGGAACTCCATTTTTGCAACGAGCCTCAATGTATATTGTTAAGGGATCAGTTGAATTTCCATGAATTGCCAACTATATAAAAATGACAAATCCTTATACATTTATTACAAGAAAAACATAGTATATTATAATTATATATACTTTTATTTTGAAGTTAGGCATCAAAGTCCTTCCGATCTTATGTATTGGCTCCGCAAGTTCTCTATTGAGTGCATTTTTCTTTGAAATTTCCTTAAAAATAGAAAAATAGAGTTTTTTTTGAATAGGTTATAATGACAATGATAAAAAAATCATAAATAATGTTATTTGAGACAAGAAATTACTTGAAATTTGTCTGTACTCTAATACTCGATGAGAATCCTCCATTGCTCAAGTTCAACATGATTAGAAACATTGGTTAACCATGGGTCATATGTCTTCCCATTAAAATAATCAATTTTAATTTGATTCTTCCACTTTTTCCATTTGTCACCAACAAATTTAAGGCATATAGACTTATGTACCAGAGGGGCATTGCTATTCTACTATATAATTTATAGAAGATATATAAACAGTTTGTTACAAAAAAAATTATAAACATAATTATTATAACTAGTTTAGAAACATTGCTTTATCATATCAGTCATATGATATGATTAATAATAGAGCAAAAATGGTAAAAAAAATGAATAACTTGAACTTCATTCCAAATATAATATGTAAAATGAGTGCAACAAACAAACATTAAAGTGGATAATAAGACATAATAATAATTTCAATTTAGCATTTTTTTCTCTTTCGTTAGCATGCCCATTCTTCACCAAGTATAATCAAAAAATTGATAGTATCTGCTATTCGTTTAATAGAGTACCAAACATACCACTCTATTTTATATACTGATAAAAGTGAAAAAAATAAAGAAAAACAGATTAAGCCTATAAATTATCTACACAGACGCTAAGATCTAGCTCTGGCAGTTCTACCATTCTGGTGAGATGAAATGCACATCCAATTGAAGCCATATCTTGATATTCCTAGTCCATCCAATTAAAGCCTTATCTTTATATTCCTAGGTTAAATTAGATTTAGGATTTTTTTCCCATGATTACCAAAATTAAATCAAAAAGATTAATAAAATCTAAATTTGAGAACAACAAAATATGACGAAAATGAAAATGCAAATTTTAAGAATAGAAAAATTAAAGGAAATTAATAGAAATTGCATCAATGTATTTTAAAAATCAAACATAAGGAAATAATTTAAGATACTATAAGCAGGAGGCAGAATAGGAGTCACTACTGTCGACGTTGTGCGTTGTTTGAGTTGCACGCACAACAGCAACTTCTGTCATGCGATGCTTTGGCTGCGGTAGTGGCCGCGCCGTGATGGTGGAAAGGCAGGAGTCTCTCGCGGCCGTGTGCGCAGTAGGAGCCGTGGCCAATGCATCGCGCCGCACAATGGCAGAGCAGGAGCAGGCCGCAGGGGCAGGGCATGCGAGACGACGCGAGCGGCAGCAATCGCGTGACACCAACGGATGCGACAAGAGAGGCGATCTCAATAGGTTGGACGGAGAGAAGAGAAGAACTAAAGAAGTACCTGAGATTTGCTTTAGAGATCATCGTGGCCTCAGTCGCCTCGTTGCCATGGCGTTCTCTTGTTGTCGCACAAGAGAAAGAAATAAAACCTAACCCTTTTAAAAAATAATACGAAATAATTAAATAATTTAATATTAAAACTTAAAACCTAAAACCTTTAATTAATATCATCGATCATGTATATATATAATAAATTTATTATTTATTTTTCTGATTATTTATGTTATTTAGTATTTTAGGCCTAACATTATTAAATATTTAATATATTTTATTTTCATAATTCTTAAATTATAAATTAAAAAATTTCATTAAGTTAAATTTGTAAATGTATTTTTCTATATATATATATATATATATATATATATATACAGAACTTGTAGCCTGCGGCATTTTTGCTGCGGCGCGGTGCGGCGAAGCAAACGTGGCGCTGCCACGTCAACAAAGAATTTACAAGTTCTGCGTAAAGAGAGGAAACAAAGCCCTAGCCGCCGCGTACCCTTCTGCCGCCTCCTTCTCCGCGAGTCCCCTTCTGCCGCCTCCTTCTTCGCGAGTCCCCTTCTGCCGCGGGAAGAGAACCCCCGACCTCTCCCCCCTCCTCATCTCCTGTCGCGAGCCCTAGATTTTGCGCCGAGCTCTCCAGCCGCCGTCCTCTCCTTTCTCTCCCCCCTCCTTCTCCTCTCCGGCCGCGAGCCACGACAGAAGCGTCGAGCTCTCCCACTCCGGCGACAGGTCATCTCCTCGAAGCCCTAGCAGAAGCGCCGCACGACACCGCAGCAAAAAAACGCCGCAGCAAATAAACGCCGAGCTCTCCCCTCTCCTGCCGCGTCCTCTCCTTCCTCTCTTCGCGAGGAAAATCCTTCTCCGGTAAATTCTTGCTATATTTTTGTATACTCAATTTAGTTTGCATTTCATATATTCCTTTATCTTGGTCTCCGGTAAATCCTTCTCATTCCTCTCTGTTGCCAGTGTGCTGTAAAAATAAGTGATGTTATCAAGAATTCATATGAGCGTTATTTGAGTCACTAGAAACTTTGTAATTCCACTTTTTTTTCCCCCAATTATATCCAATGTGAAACTGTTGTGAATACTTCCATTTATAGACTAATGGTGGATGTAGAAGACCGACCAAATTCTCAAACTATAACTTGCTGTGTCTATGACAAAATTCTCATATGAGCGTTATTTCAGTAACTCAAACTATACTTGGATTTTGGACATTCTAACAGTGCAAACCCCATGTTTGAATTGTTCAAATACTTTATCTCACCTAGATTGGGCCAATTATTTGATTCAACAAATAAGTTTGTTCAAATTATAAGCTGATGCTATTTTTTGCAATATGTTTGATTCAACAAATTTTTACTTTTATATTGAATTAAACAGGTTGGTGCCGTAGCCGTATTTCAATTCTCAAATGGTGAGCCATTTGATTTGATTTTAGCTTCCTATTTGAATTTCACAATCTGTATTATAATATTAGAATTTATTTTTGAAATGTTAATATATTGTAATGTAGGGAAAAACATATGTGGTTTTTGTTGGATGGAATCCCGGTGTTTATGATAGTTGGGAAGAAACTCATACTCAAGTTAACAAATATAGTGGTGCATTGCATAGATCATATCTCAGTAAAGAGGAAGCATTTAGAGCTTTTAATTCATACAAGGAGAAACAACATGGTTTCTTTGCCCCTACTGTCCAAAAATGTTCAAGCTCAACTTTGGGTTCAACTTCAACTGCATCCTCAAGTTCTGGTGAAAAAATGAAGCATACTGAAGAACTAGCAAAGTTGATAAAAAGTCAGATAGATTTAGCTGATGAATATCGTCGTAATGCAGCTAAGATCGCCGAGATGTGTGAAGAGATTAAAAAAAAAATGGATTCTGTTCATATTAGTGATTAATCGGTAGACTTCTTTATTTAGTTGGATGAATGTATTTTATGGTAGACTTTTTTTATTAAGTTGGATGAATGTATTTGACAGTAGACTTTTTAATTAAGTTGGATGAATGTATTTGACAGTAGAGTTTTTTTATTTAGTTGAATGAATGTATTTGACAGAGTTGAATGAATGTATGTATTTGGCCCTGAGATGTTCGTGAGCCTCAGGGTTTCGGTAATTTAGTTTTCAATTATGGGTTTATTTTTGATGTCTTCCATTTGCTATAAGTTGTGAGATCTCCTTACAAATTAAACTTGTTTTCTTCTTGTGAAAATCGGGACCTAAGATGGAATTGGCCAAGCGAGTCAGCACCAGGTTTCTCCTCACAAGCACCAAGGAAGTGTATGGTGATCCCCTGCAACATCCACAAGTTGAGATCGACTGGGTTTTGTCAATCCAACACTCATTTTCCTCAACCACTTTTGTGGATTTTCTCTTCACTTGTTTGCCAATTGAAAATTGATGTCTTGGATTGAATGCTTTCTTGTATTTCTATGTTCGGAGTTGCTATGATGAAGGTAAGTTGCGATGCAACTAATATTTTTTTTGAAGGTTCTTATCCAGGATGTTGAATTGCAACCCAATTGCCATCCTATGTTGGGAGCTAATGGATCATGCCCAGATTTGATTAGTCAATAGTCAAAAGACAATTATTTCATGGATAAGTTCATCTTAATAATAAGGTCACATATTTCAGATATTGACAGGACACTAATGTTGGGATCTTAGATGGCTAGAGGGGGGTGAATAGCCTCTTTGAAAAATACTAAACACAAATTTCTTCAAGAACTTTGTTAGCACAGCGGAATTAGAAAACTAAAACAAAGAGAGAACGCAGCACACTAACTCAGAGATTTACGAGGTTCGGGGATAACTTGCCCCTACTCAGTGATACACACAGGAGTCAAGCTGATCGCGAACAGAGATTGCAGTCTGTTAGCATCAGTATCCGTTGATGCTCAATCTTTCCTCATCGCAGTGATACACAGAAGAAAGTAAGCTCTGTCTTATTCCTTTGATGAGGCTTAATTTGAAATTAAGCACTGGAATGGAACCTGCAACCTGCACCACATAAAGCTCACAGCAGAAGTTGATTAGTTCAAACGAATCAGAAACCAGTAGAACCTGACAGTGTGTGCAGACAATGTGGTGGATCGGTCAGCGGACCGATCCACACCTTTGAATTGATGTCTGATCGGTCGTGAAGACCGATCAGGGTATGGCCTGATCGGTCTGCAGACCGATCAGGGCTTAATGAGTGCGGTTCCTCACACTCCTAAGATCGTCACCTGATCGGTCCCAAGACCGATCAGGATATGGCCTGATCGGTCCTACAGACCGATCAGAGTGCATATGGATCGGTCCACAGACCGATCCCCTGCCTTTTTTCCTTCTCGCGACATCATCTCCTGATCGGTCTACAGACCGATCAGATTACACTCAGTAGGCTACTGAGTGTTTCCTGATCGGTCTACAAACCGATCAGATTACACTCAGTGTGCTACTGAGTGTTTCCTGATCGGTCACCAGACCGATCAGCAAACCTAGTTTCACCAAATCGGTCTGTGCACCGATCAGGCAATCAAAATCACACTGGATCGGTCTGTTGACCGATCCAACGCCTATGTGATACTAGGATTGGTCCGAGAACGAGCTACCGAGCCCTCTCTGACTTCGTCCGGTCCAGAGAACGAGCTACCGAGCCCTCTCTGACCTAGTCCGGAGAACGAGCTACCGAGCCCTCTCCGACTTCGTCCGATCCAGAGAACGAGCTACCGAGCCCTCTCTGACCATTCCGTGCCAAGTCACCATACTTGGACTTTTCCTGTGTCAAGCTCCCTGCTTGGACTTTTCACCACCAGATGTCCGATCACCCTTGATCCATCTGGATTTTCCCTTGCCTGGCCTCACTCACCAGGACTTGCACCTAGCTTCACTCACTAGGGTTTTCACCTATCTTCACTCACCAGGATTTCCAATCTGCCTGGCTTCACTCACCAGGACTTTCCAACTGCCTAACATCCCAGTTAGGACTTTCTCAATCAGGTCAACCTAGTCAACCTAGATTAGTAATTAATCTGAGTTAAATATCTGATACAAACTTAAATCAGTGTCAATAGCAAAACAACATCCAGGTCAGTATCAACAACTAATAGAATGCAGAATTTACTCGTCCCTTTAAGAATTTGCACATATTGATACAAACAAATATTATGTATTTTAAGCTACCATGTTTGTGCCGTTACACAGATAACTAAATTATGTATCACCATCACATTTCCACCACAGCAGGATAGGTAAAAATATCTATCTTCCACCACAGTAGGATATAAGAAGTCAGCCTACAGGAAGTTAAATATGAAAAATAGGTACAATCAGACATTCCAACATTGTACATCTTTCTTACACGAAGTAAAATAGGTACAATCAGACATTTCAGCCTTAAATCTAAACAAAATCAGCATCCCATTATAGCACAGTTGAAAACGTCTCAATATTACATAATGACAAATGTCTCAGTTGAAATCAGCATCCCATGCCTGTAAAAATCGGACAAATAAAGGATAGAGTTAAGTATGAAAAAGATAAATAAACAGTATTATCATTTTAAGTGTCTGCAACATCACCAGAATAAACAAAAGTATCATCCAATAAACACAGGAAATGCACTAAACTAAATAATAAACACCACAAAAAACTAAAAAAGTGGAAATCTTTTTCAGCTAAAGATCTCATTTATTGGAAAGAAACAGAATATATGCTGTTGAAATAAACAAATATGGAGCTGATAATGAGTTAGGGAAGGTAACCTGAATAACCCAGACACTGAGCAGTGATTCAAGGCAGAACATACCAAATCCAATGAAATAAAAGATCTACAAGCAAAGAGTTAGAGATTCAGTTCAGACAAAGCTAGAAATAAAGAAAGAATCGGCTCTCAACATTAATGGAACAAGTTTTTCATTTTTCGCAGCCCATCATCTCTGTTTGGCATGATAAAACTGGCAGTAATAGCTCTGAGGGAGGGTTATTCCCATTTGTTTATCAGTAGTTTGGCCTAACTTGTTACAGGGACAAAGAACCACTAGGTTTGAGGTGCTTCTTAGTTATATGATGATACTATGCCTTCTAGTAAATTTTTTTAGTGCATATAGTTATGTAATTACATTTTCCAAATGAGTCAGAACATACCCCAACTAACGCATGTTATTAGAACCTGTAACAATAAATATAATTTATTAATTTTATTCTCTCAATAAACAATAAACCACTATAATTTAAAAAATTAAAACTTCGATATTACCGGCTATAGATCCCAAATCCGGTTCATATGTGTCGTCAAGACTGATATGATTATTATCTTCAATTGATCTGATAATTGACACATTGTCATATACAAAAGATAATAAAATAAATTTGTTTGCAAGAAAAATTGAATCGACACATACCCTTGTTGTAAATTGGGACAGTTACGCTTGTCATGTGACACTCCTCGAAGTCCGCATCCACGACAAAGCCTAGAATTTGATGTTGATTTCTCCTTTGATGACTTTAATCTCTTCCCACATCCCTTTGTTCTTACTACAGAAGGATCAATAATACTAAGAGTCTCATCCATTGATTTTTTTCTTTGACTTCTATCACTGCATGCTGTATTAATGGACATATCTTGAATTTTGTTGTAGATACAATCAAATTGTTCTTCCAAGAAGGTTGTCCTCTCATTACTCAAAGATGCATCATCAACTAACACTGAAGCTTTATAGGATAACCTCGAGTGCCTCGACATCAAATATCTTTCTGAATCTGGATCATCAATGACATTTTGCTCTCCTAAAGCATATATTGCTCCAACTTTTGCATATCGCGTCCATCGTTTGAGTATATACATATCAGGCAAATGAAACACTTGGTTGATACGAAAAAAAGCTAACATATGTCTACATGGAATGCCCTCAAACTCAAATTTTCTGCAGCTACACGATATGTAATCCCTTTGTTTGTCATGCTTGAGCACTCTTGATTTTGAGTAAGAGGAACTTTGAAATTTCAAATCGTGGTAAACCGCTGAGGCAACTTCTGTAAATGTCTGTTGCACATAATAACTATGACTCTCGATCATTTCACTTTGAAACTCCAGCCATTTCTTTTTTGTGTACAGATTAACCATTTGACTTTCCATTGGCCAGGTTGTATTAACTTTGGGATTCTCATTCATATCAATATGGTCTGCAACTAGCTCATTGTGTCTTTGGTGTCTCAGTGCTCTATTAAAACGTGTGATAAAATCCATTAATGAGTTCTTATTTGAGACATATTTCTTGAAAAATGCATGTGACCCTTCAGATCTTTGGCTACTTGACATTCCTGCAGAAAATACATGACTAAAATATGCTGGCACCCATCTGTGTCGCAATTCATACATCAAGGACAACCAATCATTCTTCTCTAAGTTAGCTTCCTTGATAGTCTCTTCCCATGACTTCTCAAAATCATCAGTTGTTGTAGAATTTGTAATGATGTTCTTTATGCTGTGATAATGGTTTCGAAAAGTCAAAGGGTCTAATTTTTCTGGGAATTTGTTCAATATGTGCCACAAACAATATCGATGCACTATTTGAGGCAAAACCTGTGCAATAGCTTTTGTCATTGCAGGATCTTGATCAGTGATGATAATGTTTGGTGCACCTTTAGGCATGGCTTCTAAGAACTTTGTAAGCAACCAAACAAAAGATTCAGTTTTCTCATCACTAAGAAACCCACAACCAAAAAGAATTGTCTGATGATGATGATTAACTCCTACAAATGGTGCCAAAATCAAACCATATTTGTTGGTGTTATAAGTTGTATCAAATACAATAGCATCACCAAATACACTATATGCCCTTCTTGATACATGATTAGCCCAAAAGCACCTACTAAATCTATTATCTGAATCAGTCTCGTAGGCAAAGAAAAAAGCTGAATTCTTCTCCTGCTCAGATGTAAAAAACTCGATAAGTGTTTCAGCATCAATACCCTTTTGTTCATCCCTTAGATTTCTCTCAAAGTTTCTAATATCAGTTTCTGTACAACCTACCCGTTCAGGGCCTCCATACTCTATCTCCAATAAACGAATTTGTTGACAAGTTGGTACATTGGCCTCTGAAAACTGTTTTGTTAATGCTTTTTTGGCTGTAGAAACACTACGATGTGAGCGAAGCAAATGCACCTTTGATGGAGTTGAGAGCGGATGATTATGAGCTTCTATAAAGTTACAGATAACCCAATCCGGTCCCATCTGTTTCTTGACAAATACAATATTTGCCTTACAACCCATTCTAACTGTGCCACGTGCTCTTTCCCTTATTTGTTGATCAGGGTTTGGATGTTTATTGTGTCGCATTAGATCTGTATGTCCTTCTTTAAAACATACAACTTGTTTCCATGTGACTTCATTTGTCATTTTGTTTTTCCTGCTCGTGCTATTCCTTGAACTAAATCCGGCTTCTCGTGCATATTGGTTATAGAATGAATATGCATCCTCTAGAGATGAGAATTCCATTCCAATTTTTGGCTTTCGATCATCTGCAACTTGGGGAATGAATTCCTGATCATCAACTCTATTTTCTTCCATTTCTGGGTGCCCTCGCATTATATTTGACAATAGATAAATAAATAAACACTGTTTCAATTAACAAAATAAAACAAAGGTATACAGATATAGAGATATACAGATGCAAAAATACAGATATACAGATATACTGTAGCACTCTTTCTCTTTTGTGTTTTATTTCTTATACAACCAAAAGAAATACAGATATACAGATGCAAAAAAGACTATTAGATTAAGAAATTTAAAAAAAGTAAACAGAAGTCCATCCTGTTTTTCTAGAAGTAAACAGAAATTTAAAAGAAGTAAACAACAAGTTATAGTTTGAGAATTTGGTCGGTCTTCTACATCCACCATTAGTCTATAAATAGAAGTATTCACAACAGTTTCACATTGGATATAATTGGGGGAAAAAAAAGTGGAATTACAAAGTTTCTAGTGACTGAAATAACGCTCATATGAATTCTTGATAACATCACTTATTTTTACAGCACACTGGCAACAGAGAGGAATGAGAAGGATTTACCGGAGACCAAGATAAAGGAATATATGAAATGCAAACTAAATTGAGTATACAAAAATATAGCAAGAATTTACCGGAGAAGGATTTTCCTCGCGAAGAGAGGAAGGAGAGGACGCGGCAGGAGAGGGGAGAGCTCGGCGTTTTTTTGCTGCGGTGTCGTGCGGCGCTTCTGCTAGGGCTTCGAGGAGATGACCTGTCGCCGGAGTGGGAGAGCTCGACGCTTCTGTCATGGCTCGCGGCCGGAGAGGAGAAGGAGGGGGGAGAGAAAGGAGAGGACGGCGGCTGGAGAGCTCGGCGCAAAATCTAGGGCTCACGACAGGAGATGAGGAGGGGGGAGAGGTCGGGGGTTCTCTTCCCGCGGCAGAAGGGGACTCGCGAAGAAGGAGGCGGCAGAAGGGGACTCGCGGAGAAGGAGGCGGCAGAAGGGTACGCGGCGGCTAGGGCTTTGTTTCATCTCTTTACGCAGAACTTGTAAATTCTTTGTTGACGTGGCAGCGCCACGTTTGCTTCGCCGCACCGCGCCGCAGCAAAAATGCCGCAGGCTACAAGTTCTGTATATATATATATAGAAAAATACATTTACAAATTTAACTTAATGAAATTTTTTAATTTATAATTTAAGAATTATGAAAATAAAATATATTAAATATTTAATAATGTTAGGCCTAAAATACTAAATAACATAAATAATCAGAAAAATAAATAATAAATTTATTATATATATACATGATCGATGATATTAATTAAAGGTTTTAGGTTTCAAGTTTTAATATTAAATTATTTAATTATTTCGTATTATTTTTTAAAAGGGTTAGGTTTCATTATTTTATTTTCATAATTCTTAAATTATAAATTAAAAATTTTCATTAAGTTAAATTTGTAAATGTATTTTTCTATATATATATATATATTAGGTATCTTACTTAGTTGAATTTGAGACAAAATCTTAATACTGTGTTAAATTTAAGTAATTTGAGACAAAATCTTAATACTGTGTTAAATTTAATGTCTCCATCTAAAATTTTGAGACATCTATTATTACTGTCCTAATTACTTAGTATTTGAGATAAATTTTGTTACTGTCTTAAAATTTTTATCGCAAAAGCCTAGTTTTCTAGTAATGTATAGAGATAGATCGAGAAAGTTGCTTGGTCTTTCATAGTCGATTTATATAGATAGAGTGCTAAAACAATTTAGCATGTCTGAATCCATGAAAAAATTCATACCTATGAGGCATAGAATTTACCTTTCAAAGTCTATGTGCCCACACACAGAAGATGAGAGGATTTGCATGGATAAGATACCTTTTGCGTCCGCAATAGGATCTATCATGTATGCTATGTTGGATCGAAAACGTTAGAGGGGGGGGGTGAATAGCGCGTTTCGGAATCGTAAATCGTTCAAGTAATTAAATGCAGCGGAATAATGAAAAGAAAATAAAGCAACACAGAAGGACACGAGGAGTTACTTGGTTCGGAGCCTGTGGCGACTTCTACTCCAAGACCTGCGATCGTTGATCGCTTCCGGTGGGCAACAACTATAAGCTCGAAAGTTGTTATTACAAACTAAGTACAATGTAAAAGCAGTAAACAAACTTTATACCGACAACGAAATACTGAAAGTTGAAGCTCTGGGTCGTCGGGATCTCGTTGCAACACTTCGGGATCGTCTCGTAAGCAGCTTGTAGCACAAAGATCGCTTGGAAGAAGTTGTTCTGAGCTGCTGTTCGAAGTCCCCTTATAAACAGTGTTGGAGGTGCTTCCAAGGCTGTCCGAGGCGCCTCCAACTAGCCGATTCAGCTGCGTAGATCAGCGCAGACTCCTTCTGCGCTTATCCTCCTCAAGGCGCCTTAAAGGCCAGTCCAAGGTGCCTTGAACCCCAGCTCCAAGGCTCCTTGAACCCCAGCTCCAAGGCGCCTTCACGTCCATATAAGGCGCCTCCAGGGTTTCTGGACAGCTGGCTTCGGCTAGCACCCGAGGCGCCTCCAAGCACCATAGAGGCGCCTTGGACACTGTTCATCCGAGGTCTGAGTTGCTCCTTTGTTCCTGCAAATTGTGTTAGTCTCAAACACAAACCCCTACAAAACAAAGTTAGCATAGAAATAATATGATATATAAACTTGACAGTCGTCGGACTGTCCGGGTCTGACTTCGGATTTCCAACCGGAAACCCTAGGTCGACATGACGTCTACGGTTCCCTCTACGGGGAACGCGTCCTCACCTACTCCACTCAGGAGATTTACCTGTTGCCAGTGCGATCCTCCAGATCGACTGTACTTTTGCTCAGCATTCGAAGCTTCCGGACTTTCTGCTGGACTTCCACTTCTCGGCTGGTCCAGTCTTTCACCTGGTTCGTGACACCAGGACTTTCCACCTAGGGTTCCCCCCCCCCCCCCCCCCCCCCCAAAGCTCTCGACCCGCCAAGACTTTCCGCATAGGGTTACCACCCCCTATGACCTAGGGTTACCACCCTCTAGGGTTTTCCACCTGCCTAACCGCAGCTAGGACTTTCCTGAAACACTCAATCAAGTGCATTAGATCACAAAACAACTTAACTTTGAATTCCTTTGTCATTATCAAAACAACGGTCGATCGTCGAATGCTTCCCGCACCAACATGCTATATTATGTACAAGACTTGATGTATCGTATGCTCTGAGTAGTACGAGTAGATACCAATCCGATCCAAGAATATATCATTAGGTAGCTGTGAAGATGATCCTTAAGTACTTAAGAAGAATAAATGATATGTTCTTAGTTTATAGAGATAGTGATATGATCATACATGGATATACGGATGCTAGTTTTCAGATGGACAAGGATGACTCTAAGTTCCAATTTGGATTCATATTCATATTAAATGGAGGTGTAATTAGTTGAAAAAGTTTTAAGCAAGATGCTGTTACAAATTCTACCTGTGAGGTGGAATACATTGTAGCTTCGGAAGTAGCAATGAAAGCAGTTTGGATCAAGAAGTTCGTTACAGAACTTAGAGTGGTTCCATCCATTGTTGAAGCATTACTTGTTTACTACGACAACACTGGAGCCATTGTGCAAGCAAAAGAACCTAGGTCTCATCAGCAAGCAAAATATGTGTTTCGCCAGTATCATCTGATCAGGGAGATCATTAGTAGGAAAGAGATATAGCTCGAGAAAATTCTCACTGAAAAGAACCTAGAGGATCCTTTGACAAAGGCTCTACCACAAAGTAAGTTTGAGAGTCACGTTTGTATTTACGTTTTTGAACACCGTGGCGATTGACATTAGGCCAACTGAGAGTGTTAGATTTTAGGGATGTCCTAAGGCAATCACCTTATGATTTTTACTATTTATTTGATAAATATAGATTCACTATTTGAGTACATATTATATGTTTGATGGTCTTAAACTCATTTACTGAATATCCACAATACAATTCATAGCATGAGAGAATTTGTGATTGGATCTCAACTTATGATTATCTCTACATGTGCAATTATAAACGTATTAGAATTTATCTAGTCGTCGAATTGATACATTTAGACATCATCAATTCTATAAGACTAGCACGAGTTATACTCCTTGGTTTACCAAGCAACCATTTTCTCACTGGCTAGAGACATTGGGATGTCAAGAGTTAAACGTGGATGCTAGTTATGATAACTAGTTCATTAGAGTGACTCGCTATAAGACTTCATATGTTATCTACATATATGGATATGTTTATGAAGCTTATTGCAGCTCGAGTGCAAATTTCCTTTGACTTGTGGCATACAAATTATCTTGGTTATGGAGACTTATACTTTGACATTTTAAGCAAGCATCTCATCGAGGTGTTGACCCGGGATGATTGTGTATAAATTAAAGTGCTCGAAGGTGTTTGGATAGCCCATAGAGGATTTAACGCTGCTTGCGAGGTGTAACGACCACCCTCTTAGCCCATTTGGCGGCCCATTTGGCGACCCTCGGGTCGTCGACCGTCGGCCCTTACGTCGTCGGCCCATTTGGCGACCTCTAATGTCGTCGACCGACGACCCTTGGCCGTGCCGTTACTCACTAGGACTTTCCACCCCTGGCAGTGGATTTTTGCCTCCCCCAGGATTCGAACTCTAAACCTCCAGGCTTAAGTATTAGAGTTTATGAATCCTGGTAACCAAGTGAGATCAGGTGGAAAGTCCTAGTGAGTAACGGCACGGCCAAGGGTCGTCGGTCGACGACATGAGAGGTCGCCAAATGGGCCGACGACATAAGGGCCGACGGTCGACGACATGAGAGGTCGCCAAATGGGCCGCCAAATGGGCCAAGAGGGCCGGGTCGTTACACGAGGAGACGTATACCCTATGGCTACTCATTAGGATTATTACTCAAAGCCTTTGGTCAAAGCATCACATGTTAAGAGTACGAGACTCTTAGACACATGTACGAGTAATTTGAATATGTAAAACGAGGAAATATTACTTGGGCTAGGTGTGACGTAGTCAGCCTAGTGAGGGCTGGCACATAAACCATGTTTTGAACCAAGTAGGTATAAGACGAGTGAAAGGAACGAGGCACGACTCACTGTAGCTGCTGAAGAGTTTAGAGTTAATTCTGGAATCAACTACGATTTTTTGATTAATTGGGGATCATGATGTACTACTAGGTGCTACTCATGATCGTTCCATAATTAAGTAGTTAATTATGGGCGACCAAGATAAACCGGGAACCTATTGAGTTACACACACTAATGAGTCTCTAAAAGATATAAAACAAGTTAAAGAATATGATTCTTATATCAAGAGATAAATGTTTGGTTGGAACATGCATAAGACAAATATTGAAATATTTGTCACAATGGAAGTACGGATGAGCCACATCTCTTATGGAAGAATTGAACTATATTTGGTTTAATCATGAATTAGTCATAAACCAATTTAGTTTAGTTGTGAATCAAACCAAGGGTTAATGGACTAAATTTTTGTTAAGGGATGATTGGTTGGATTTGAACTTTCTAATCCAACTCATTAATAAGGGATGTATATTGATATGGTTAAGAGAGAAACATACATCAATTTTTATTATTTGGTTGATTGGGTTTTTAGAAACTAAATCTTCCTCTCCTCTCTCTCTCTCTCCCTCTTTCCTTGCTACTGCCCATTATAACAAGGAGAAATTTTTCTCCTTGTTGTCGTGACCTCTAAGTAAGGAAGAAGTTCTTCCTTGTTTTGCTTCCTCTTCTTCTCTTGATCCCTCTCCTCCGCTTGTGACTAGTAACTTCCAAAGGAGAGGCTTATATTCATGGAGTTGTCTTGAGGAGCTCAGCGTGGATATGAATAGAGGTGAGATTCGATAACATCGCTATGGTTGATGTCCTTCTCGTTATAGGTCATCCGTAAGGTATACCTAGAATAATGGTTATTTGTTTCATTTTTTGTTTTATGATCTTATTTATGCGATTGTATCTTGCATGTGTATAGTGTGTGTTCTAATAAATTAGATTTATTTACGTTAGACTTCCGTTGTGCATGTTTACGAAATGTGTTTTAGCACACACTTAATCGAGCATAGCCCAACACATAAGAAGTCGATCAGAAGACACAGTGGATAATAAGGATGGCACGAGAATCGAGTTGACAGGCTCGGTGCATTTGAGGGACGAGAAGCTAAGGAAGAGTACACCAGTGGAGCAAGAAGGACGCGCGTGGTACTTCAAAGGGATGAGAAGCAGGAGTGGAAGACTGCTTGAGGAGAAGGCTGAAGTTGGATTCGGGTGAGCTCAACTCTGGAAGGCCAGAGGATCACCCAAGCGACCGGAGAAGGAACCAACGATAGGAGAAGGTGTCGAAAGGTCAGCCTGAGGCTGACTGCTCTAGGCATTTGGATTATCTTGTCCGGGCGCTCGGACCAGGGCGCCCGGACTAGATGATCCGAGCATCTAGACCACCAAGGCTCCTCACAGGCCCCTCATCGTAGTGTCTTTATTGTGGATCACTTTCAGGTCCACATCAGCAACGGTCTGGGTGCCTGAACATGAAAAAAATTCAATCTCAAAGTCGTTGCGTGGAGATAGAGTTTACCTCGCTGAGGGCACCTGGAGAGGGTCTAGGCGCCCAGAGTTGTCACGTCAAGAAATGACTAGTTTTGACCAGTGGGCTATAAATAGAGTCTTGGTCTTCTTCATTAAACACAATACTCACTGTAATCAAGTTTTCCATTTTGTTCTTCATTTGTCTGAGCTGTCAATGTTCTGTACGAGGCTTCTTCGCCTTCGACTTGTGTCGAAGAAGGAGTCGACATATAGAGCTTAATTTGCCTTGGATTAACAACCTCTCCAGTTGCAAACCAAATAACCTAGGTTGTCTCATACTTATTTTATGTATTTTAGTTTCATTTATTAAAGTGTTTGTCAAAATCAAAGTTGAAAGTTTTAGAAAGGGTATTTTTGTAATTTCAAGCAATTCATCACCTGCTTGTCGACCGCACCGAGACCAACAAGTGGTATTAGAGTGAGGATGCTTTAGAAGGACTAATCGCTAATTGAAGCAAAGAAATTGCTGGTCAGACCAAGCCTCAACCTGCCAAAGTTCGAGGGGAAGTTTGCACACTACAAACACTGAAAGGAGGTATTTCGAAGAACATATTTCGAAATTCTTTTAATGATAAAGTATGGTTTTGTAGTTCCCAAGGATCAACGATGAGAAGAGAAATAAGAATACCTTTGGACAAAGAAGGAGAAAAATGACTTCGTAGCCAATAGCAAAGCAGAATACCGCTTGCTAAGTTACCGGCTTAAGAAGTCAACCTCATCGGAAGCTATACCTCGGCCAAAGATCTCTGAGAGAAATTCTTGGAGCTCCATGAAAGCACGTCTGAAGTGAAGCTTGCACGACGGGATATTCCTCGTAGTAAGCTAACCAACCTCCGCTTAGAAAAAGGTGAGATGGTGGCTCAACTACATGTGAAGATCAAGGAACTGACTACCAGACTGATCAATCTCGGCGAAATGTTAACCAACTGGGACTCAGTCTACTACGCGCTTAACGTCTTTCGTAGAACTCCAGAGTGGACCTCAATTATAGATGTCTACTACGTCTCTAAGGACTTAGAGGTAAGTGTTGGTCCCGGTGTGATCGGCTAAAGGGGTGAATAGCCTACGATTAAAGTTAGAATAAAAACAATCTCTTGCTTTTCGAACTTAGCAAGGATGAACAATTAGATTAAGAAACAATAGATAATTAACATTAAAGAAATAAAATCAACTTAAAAGAAAAGAGGTGCAATAGTTACTTGGTTACAAACTAGGTGATTGTTAATCTAAGATAGTTGAAAGCTCAATAAAAAATCTCTTTCGTTAAAGGAGGAGAAGTCTCTTATACTCTTTGAAAGCTCAGAAATAAAATAGGAATTGAATACTCAAGTTCTTATTGAATTTCTAGGTCCAAGGACCTTTTTATAACTCCTAGAAAATGTTATCCGTACCTTGAAGGCGCCTTCAAAGTGGTCCAAGGTGCCTTCAATATGATAGGTTTTATCCGTCGAAGATAAAACTTTATCTTTGGCTAACAGCTAGTGAAGGCGCCTTCTATAGAGCATTGAAGGCGCCTTCCATATGCCATGGAAGGTGCCTTCCATAAGGCAGATCAACCTCTTGTTGATCTTCTTCGCGTGGGTGATGCTCCGGTTATTCAGAGTTGAGCTCACTTGAACCAAACTCTGACCTTCTCCTCGAGTAGACTTTCTCTCCGACTTCTCATCCCTCGAACGTCAAGCATGTCCTTTTTGTTCACAGGTGTACTCTTTTACAGCTTATTGTCCCTCAGATGTACTGAGCTCGTTGGCTCCTTTCCCGTGCCATCCTTCCCATCTGCTTCGTCTTCCGCTCGACTTCTTGTGGTCCTAAATTTTTGTACACTTAGACACAAGATTGTTGGGTCACTTTGGATCTAGAGGTGGGGCGAATAGCTCGTCTCGCTAGCTTGCATGCTTCGTAGATGTTATTACAGCGGATAAACTTGAAGCAACAAACTCCCCAATGCTAACACTAGGGTTTACTTGGTATTCACCTCAAGAAGAGGTGATTAATCTAAGGATCCACACCGAGCACACTCTTCACTATCAAAAAACTCTTTTTTGAAAACAATTCAGAGGTGGAGAAACCTCTTATAACTCACACAAGCAATACAACTCAAAATAAGAAGTAAATACACAAATATAAATGAAAAACCTTCTTGCTTGATCTCTTGTTACTTGTGACTACCTCTTGCAATCTTAGAAGTGCAGCAACACCTCAGCCCTAAGCTCCTAAGAACTGGCGGAGAAGATGTAGTGAAGAATTGTATAAGCGTTGTTATGTTTGAACCTCACTGTTGCCTTTATATCTGCACTTCTACGGTTCCCAATCGATTGAGCATGCTCCCAATCGATTGCCACGTCAGATCTGCATGATCTCAGCCATCCAAACCTCGCAACCTACGCAACAATCATCTCCCAATTGATTAGGAGCAGTTGGATCAATCAGTTGATCGATCTAGAATGCTTTTGTGCTATCACAGAAGTCCCTAAAATTGATTGATTAATCAATTCCGGCTTTCCTCGAGTTACTGCGAGAAATCGAGCCCTAATCGATTGGAGTATCCGAATTGATCACCTGATCGATTAGAATAGCCGAATTGATCAGATAATCGATTCAGAATCCTTCCGTTCTCAAGTGACTTCCTCTCAATCGATTGACTGATCGATTGAGTTCCGTGTGTCAAAAAGCACTGGTCAATCGATCCACTGATCGATTGGACTATGGCTCAATCGATCACCTGATCGATTGTGCAACCCTAACTTGCTTTATTCAAGTCTAGGGTTCTCTTGCCCAATATCCGATCAACTGTAACCTATTAGGACTTCTTTATGCCTAGTATCCGGTCAATCTTGACCTATAGGGACTTCGTCACTAAGTGTCGAGTCAAACATTTGACTCACTTGGATTTTTCTCATCATGCCAAGTGTTCGGTCAATTTTTGACCCTCTTAGACTTTTCTCCTCATGCCAAGTGTCCGGTCCTTTATGACCCACTAGGACTTTCAAATACCAAATGTCTAGTCAACCTTGTTCCACCTAGATTTCATATGTCTAGCTTCATTCACCAGGGTTTTCCATATGCCTAGCTTCACTCACTAGGGCTTTTCACCTGACTTTACTCGTCAGAATTTTCTCACTGCCTAGCTTCACTCACTAGGGATTTTCCAACTGCCTGACTTCACTCACCAGGACTTTCCAGTTGCTTGGCTTCACTCACAAGGACTTTCGCACTAAGTATCTAGCCAACACTAACCCACTTGGATTTTCATCTTCTATCAATCTTCTTATTGGGCTTGCCCTTGCCTAACCTCTGATGTGCGTAGATTATATACACTTTTATGTATGTTTGGACACACATCTACTTATATTTCATAAGCATAATCTATGTTTATTGCACTCTATTTCATTATAATATCATACTTTTATTATATTCTGTTTGGAGATATGCTCTTTGCATATTGTGATTGACATGACACATATTGGAACGAAAATGGAGCAAAAAGGCACACGAGAACAACTTTGGAAGAGATCAAGCCAAGGTCGTGTGACCCACACGACCTTGCTCTCCCGCCAGAGGCAAATCAAGCCACGACCTTGCCAACTTTCCAGAGGCAAAGAAAGCCACAACCGTGTGAATCCACACGGTCGTGTGACTTTGGCAGAGAAGAAGAAGGCCACGACCGTGTGACCCACTCGGTCGTGTGACCCACATGACCGTGTGGCCCACACGACTATGTGACCCACATGGTCGTGTGACTAGAGCTAAGGCCAAGAAGAAGCCGGCCGTGTAGATCCACACGGTCGTGGCACGCCAAAATAGTGTTGTGCTGAATTCTGGGTAGATTGCAGACCGATCGTAAAACAACCATAACATTATGCTTGGTTGGAGTTTTGGGCTGTTCTTTATATTGAAACATAGATAACTTCAAGGTCTACAACTTTTCTTAAGATTCAACAGAGATATAGTATTTTCTACCCATGCTAAATGGCATGGTCGTGCCTCCCAACCGTGGGTTCATCTAGACCTCCGCCCAAACTACAGACCAAACTTTGAACCACCATAATGTTCGGCTCAGTTGGAGACAGGGCTCGATCCAAGTATCATATTGTAGATAATTTTAAGAGCTACAACTTTGGTTCAGGGTGAATCACGAGAAAATCTGGTTTAATGTGTGAAAACCCTGGTTTATCGGACCCTTGTAATTCTGATTTTTCTGGGCAGTTTGGAGGAGGTATAGGGTCGAGAACCTCATTCTTTGACTCATCTTGGGTTTGGAACTTCATCCCTCTCCTTGGGGAAGGGCTCTCCCCTTAGGGGGAGACCCTAGAGCTTCATTCACCTCCATCCCTTGACGATCCGTCCATCTCCAGAGTAAGGAGGCATCCTCAAGACATTGGAAACATCGGCAAACATCTCTTCTTCCCCTTCTTCTCACATCTAGGGTTGTAAGTATGCTTTACTTTATGTTTTGGGGTTGTTTTTCCTTTGCAATGGAGTACATCTCCTTTCTAGGATTAGGGAGTATTTGTGATGTGTTGAAGATGTAAAACTATGTGAATTTGCCATATTTCTATTTAATGACTAGTTAATGATTTGTTCATGTTTGATGAAATGTGTGTGTGAAACTTATATATATCTTTTGCATGTTTTATGAAATGGTTATGTAGAATTATTAATCCGATAGGGGGATACCCTAGACCGTATGATTGAGGGGTGTCAGTGATAGGTTGCCCTGCTAATGGATGTCTAGGGTATCACCTTGAAAGAAGAAGCAAATCTCTACAAGGAAGTAGGGGATTGGGCATAATCACTATTTCTATGTCTATGTTATTGTGTGTTAGTGTGTTTCTGTGTTGTATGACCAAGGGGTGTTAGTGACAGCTGCCCCGCTAATGGACTTCATAGGAATCACTTCCATTTAGTAGCATACGACATGGAGTAGGAGATCATGTCGGCTTATCCACTGCAGGGGAGAGTTGGTAATGCATCTAACTTCCTACAAGAGTATGAACATAGAGAATAAGAACTAAACAATCTATGTAACATCGCCTAGCATCACAAAGAAACCAAAATTCTAGAATCACATCTCAAACCATCTCTCACATCTTCTTAGCTCAACCCCTCTCAAGATCCACCATCTCTTCTCTCTTCTCTTTCTCTTTCTTTCTTTTCCAACTAATCTTATGCTTGTCTAGATAATTCACCGTATGAAGTTAACTAGTTCTTAATCGATAGTCCATGTGGGATTGATATCTTTTTATTACTGACGACGAAACCGTGCACTTACGATTGCATAACAAGTTTTTGACGCCATTACCGGGGACTGTTTTCGATTAACATTAGTTGATTAGTATTGAGTTACTCTAGATATTTTTCTTTTTTATTTTACTTTCTCTTTCTTATTTTCATTATGCACTTTCTTTCTTGCAATTTAAATTCTATATTTTCTTTCTCATTTTTCATATAGCATTTTATTTCTTGTCTTTAATTCTTTATTTTTATTTTTTTCTCATAAATTTTTCTTAGATATCCATGAGCACTAACATGTCAAGCAGACCTTTGAGAGAATTTTCTGTACTTATTTCCGTAAGATTTTTATCTCCGATTGTGCAACCTCATATCGAAGCAGAAAGTTTCCAACTAGACCCAAAGTTAATTGCTATGATACAATGTCACAAATTTGGAGGAGAAATATCAGAAATCCCTTATCTACACCTTGAGACATTTCTAGAGCTTTGTGATATAGTGAACTATGAAGGAGTGTCAACGGATGCAGTTCGATTGATGACATTTTCTTTCAGTATTAAGGATAAAGCAAGGACTTGATTATATTCTCTCCGTCTTCAAAGCATTACAAGTTGGGAACAATTGGTGCAGAAATTCCTGAATCATTTTCCCCTCCAAGCAGAACAGTGTATATGAGGAATTGCATCACAAATTTTGTTCAGACAGATGGAGAATCATTATTTGAAGTATGAGACAGATTCAAGAGTCTACAAAAATTGTGCCCTTATCATGGTTTGGAAAAATGGCTGACCTTGAACATATTTTATAGGAGAATTTCTTTCTCAGATAAATATTTATTGGATTCATCAGCTGGAGGTTCTTTTATGAACAAAAGTGTGGACGAAGCGTATACATAATTGATCAAGTGATATTGAATCTCCAAGAATGGTCAGATAAAAGTTGGATGGAATCTCCCTTAAAAATCCAGGAAGTGCAAGCCATAAATGCTAGAGAGCCTGTCAAACAAATTGCAGTTCAACCACCCAAGAATTTTGAAAATCACAAGTCACAAAATGAGGGGTCCAAACAGTTGGAGGTAAAGATTGATAGCATAGTTTCAAAATGGTTCGAACATGATCTCCCTCCTACACAGACAAGGTCTAGTGAACATGTAACGTCCCGCCTTCTACTGACTAAATTGTAAGGCTGGGGGTTACATTGTGCTAAACAGAACAATAAGGTGCGGAAAGCTGTACTAATTAAAATCTCACTCTGCTAATGACTAGTAAACTCTATAACTTATGTTCAAAATACCTCGTCATTATTGTACATATACTAAAGAATGAGATCTAAACTCTCCATATAGTCAAGAGACTGAAATAAGATATTCCTAGTCGAAACCAGGCTTCTCCAATCGATTGAGGTCGGTACTAAATTGATAGGAATATATCAATCGATCACTGATCGATTCAACGTGCTACTGTGCACGGAAGAACCTTCTGAATCGATCGGCCGATCGATCCAATCTGTCCAATCGATCCAATGATCGATTCAACAGCTCACTGTTCGCGGCAGATCACTTCCCAATCGATCGATTGATCAATCCCTGGCCAATCGATCAGCTGATCGATTCATCAGCTCTCTGTACGTGGCAGATCACTTCCCATTCGATCGGCTGATCGATTGGAGCTCTGATTTCTGCTGCATTTTAGAAATTTCGTGTACAACATGAATGCATCAACTAATAAACATTGGACTCTTACTAAGGATGTTATGATTCATAATTTACCGACTAACATCAAGGTAACTAGAAGTCTAGGCATAACCTAGTGCATACCTTCACAATCCATGATACTTAACATCCTAAAAGTGCAGAAAGGTAACAAGATTAGAAATACTAAGTCTTTAGATGGGCTAATCCCCAAGAGTCTTTATTCCAAGTTCCTTCTCACACACATCTTGTCGCATTGTCCTCCAGCCTTCGCTAATCCATCTTCCCTTTACCTTTATCTGCAGTATAAGGAAAAAGGAAACTATAAGTTTGGGAGCTTAGTAAGAACCATCTACCTCACAAAACATGCATTCGAAGAAATCATGCTTTCAAAATGTGCTATTTGAAATACATGCTGATGATCATGCTGAAAATGCTAAAACATGGCATATGGACATACAAGTCATGACAATCAAAGACTGAACATAAAGCTATTTGTTATATCAATAAGAAAACTAAATTGATACATAATCTAAGCTAATATTAATGTTAGGTTCATGCTGAAATTGTACCATATTCACATATCTGATTTGTGAAGTTTTGAAAACTATTTTCATAATAGATAAAAATACTAATCATGCTGTTGATGGGCCCAACAACTGTACTTGCTATGCACGCATCCCTAACTAGACCCGAGGTAGCTAGTCCCGAATCTAGTAGGGTTTACTAGGTTATCTAAACCTAGGGACGACTATGTGAGCCCAACCCAAGGACAACTAAGAGTCCAGTACAGTGCCACTGATAAAAGTAAAATATTGTTCATAAACTGATTTATCTTATCTTGCTCTTACTAGGTTATCTGAACCTAGAGCTAGGTTATCTGAACCTAGAGGCGACTATGGGAGCCCACCCTTTGGACCGTAGTCCCATATAAACTGAAGCAAGATTAAGCAAGCTATTTAAAATGCATCTATGACATTTAATTGAACTACTAAAATGTCTACTGTAGCATTTAACTGTACTAGTCATTTTATCGAACACTTGGTGTGCTCTAACTCTCCTCAACTGAATAATCATGCATATGGCTGAACTAAAAGCATAAAAATGTAGGATTAACTATTTATACTGCAGGTGAGGGGTTACTTACTTCCTGCGCTAAGTTTCTTACAATTCCGAACGCTAGGTTTCCGGAGAAGAAGATCTCTTCGGCGATTTTCTTACGTCTACGCATTATTCTCGCAGAGAGGAGAGTCCTCGTATCGGAGTTATTGCCGGAAGGTGCTCCTACGACCCTAGAGATGGAACCCTAGGTTTTCTTGGGCTTGTGCGCCGAGAGGGTGAAGAAGAGACAGGTTCGGCGGTGAGGGTTTGAGGGTGAGGAGGAGTTGTCGATCCGAAATAATAATCTCCCACTTAAATTCCCTATTTATATTAAGTGATTAATACAACCCCACTCGATCATAAATATAATTTTTCTCCTCTTCTTTCAGCACACCTCTGCTGGGGCCCCTTGGTTACTAAAGTCACCTATACGTCATAGAGTCCATAGGTCGCGGGTTCAATTCCCGCTTAGGCGGTTTTACGTTTTTATTTAATTTTGCTACTTCTGTTACTCCAAAAATTCTATAAAAATATTATAAAATTCCATAAAAATAATAGAATATTTCTAAAATTTATTTGAGAATTTTCGGGCGTTACAATCCCCCATACCTTATAAAAAGTTCATCCTCGGACTTAAAATAACTCTGGGTACTTCTGTCTCATACTAGCTTTTGTCTCCCAAGTTGTCTCTTTTGTTGTGTGATTTTGCCAAATGACTTTTACTAATGATACCTCCTTGTTCCGCAATTTCTTAACTGCTTGGTCTACTATCTGAATAGGCCGACTGTCATAGCTGAGGTCTTCGCGGACTTGTACCGACTGAGGCTCAATCACTTGAGTGGCATCTGGGATATGCTTCTTCAGCATAGAGACATGAAATACGCTATGGATAGCTGACATCTCCTGGGGTAGCTCTAGCTCATATGCTACCTTGCCAACTCTTCTGATGATAAGGTATGGTCTCACATATCTGGGACTTAATTTGCCCTTCTTCCCAAAACGCATTACTCCCTTCATGGGAGCCACTCGGAGGAATACTGTATCCCCAACTGGAAACTCTAAGGGTCGACGCCGTGTATCAGCATAGCTTTTCTGGCGACTCTGAGCTGTCTCTATCCTCTGGCGGATCTGCTGTATAGCTGCTGTGGTATTTGCTACTAGATCTGTCTGAATTTCTAGTTCTTTCTGTTCACCACTTTCATACTAGCAGATTGGAGATCTACACCTCCGCCCGTAGAGAGCCTCGTAGGGTGCCATGCCGATAGTGGCCTGATAGCTATTGTTGTATGCAAATTCTGCTAAACACAGGTATTTGGACCAACTTCTCTTGAAGTCTAGGGCACATGCTCGGAGCATGTCTTCGAGTACCTGATTTACTCGCTCCGTCTGACCATCTGTCTGAGGATGGAAAGTTGTACAAAACTTTAACCTAGTGCCCAATGCTGACTGTACACAATCATAGAAGTGTGACGTGAATCTACTGTCTCTGTCTGAAATGATGGTCCGTGGAACTCCATGCAGTCTGACAATCTCCTTGAGATACAACTGAGCTAGCTGCTCCATGGTGTAAGATATCCTGATAGCTAAGAAGTGAGCTGATTTAGTCAATCTGTCGACTATTACCCAGATGGCATCAAAACCATTCATGGTTCTGGGTAATCCCACTATGAAATCCATAGAAATATCCTCCCACTTCCATTCTGGAATCTGAATAGGCTGCAGAACTCCTCCTGGTCTCTGGTGTTCTGCCTTAACCCTCTGGCAGGTCAGACAGGTACTGACATATCTAGCGATGTCTCTCTTCATTCCATGCCACCAAAAATGTCTCTTTAGGTCTTGGTACATCTTAGTGGAACCAGGATGCATCGCATAAGGAGTCCTGTGGGCCTCGTCTAGGATCTTCCTCCGTAATTCCTCCTGATCCGGAACGCATAGTCTGTCACCAAAATACAATACCCTACTATCGGATACTCTGAACTCTCCACTTTCTGATTCTGCTAACCCTTGCTTGATTTTCTGAACTTCAGGGTCCTGATCCTGAGCTGTCTGGATGTCACCAAGTAGGGTAGATGCTAATGTCATAGTAGAGAGCTGTCCCACTATAAGTTCGAGACCGAAATCTGTAATTTCCTTTTGTAGGGGCGGTGACATGGCTGCTAGGGATAGTAAGGTGGCACTGGACTTCCTGCTAAGTGCATCTGCCACCTTGTTGGCTTTTCCTGGGTGGTAGAGGATGTCTATGTCATAGTCTTTGACCAGCTCGAGCCATCTACGCTGTCGCATATTCAGATCCTTCTAAGTGAAGAAGTACTTCAGACTCTGCACTGAGCTCCATACAAGTAATATCTCCAAATTTTGAGGGCGAAGACAACTGCTGCAAGCTCAAGGTTGTGAGTAGGGTAGTTCCTCTCATAGTCCTTGAGTTGTCTGGAGGCATAGGTGATCACCCTGCCATTTTGCATCAGTACTGCTCCTAGTCCCAATTTAGAGACATCACTGTAAATATCAAAGCTGTCTGTGTTTTCTAGCAGAGTCAGAATGGGAGCACTGGTCAATCTTCTTTTTAGCTCGATGAAACTGTTCTCACAGTCCTCTGTCCACTGAAATTTCCTGTTCTTCCTGGTGAGAGTTGTCAGTGGGGAGGCTATCCTGGAGAAATCCTCTACAAATTTTCTGAAGTAGTCTGCTAGTCCCATAAAGCTTCTGATTTCACTGGCGTTCTTAGGTCTTTTCCAGTTACTCACAACCTCTATCTTACTGGAGTCTACCATGACACCATCCTTGGAGATGATGTGACCCAGAAAGGATACCTGATCGAGCCAAAATTCATATTTCATGAACTTGGCGTACAACTGGTTCTGCTAAAGGGTCTACAGTACTATCTTCAGGTGCTCTGCGTGTTCTTCCCGAGTTCTGGAATAGATAAGAATGTCGTCGATGAACACGATAACAAACTTATCTAAGTATTCTCTGAATACTCTGTTCATGAGGTCCATGAAAGTAGCTGGAGCATTCGTCATGCCAAAGGGCATGACTACGAACTCATAATGTCTGTATCTGGTCCTGAAAGTTGTCTTGGGTATGTCACCTTCTTTAACTCTCACCTGGTGATATCTCGATCTGAGGTCTATTTTAGAGAACACTGCTGCTCCCTTTAGCTGATCAAACAGGTCATCTATCCTGGGAAGAGGATACCTTTTCTTAATCGTGACTTGGTTTAGTGCCCGGTAGTCTATACACAGGCGCATGCTCCCGTCCTTCTTCTTCACGAACAATACAGGAGCTCCCCATGGTGAGTGACTAGGGCGTATGAAACCCTTGTCAAGCAGCTCCTGTAGTTGCTCCTAAGTTCCTTCAGTTCAGCTGGAGCCATGCGGTAGGGTGCTTTGGAGATGAGATTTGTACCGGGGATGAGTTCTATCTCAAATTCAATCTCTCTATTTGGTGCTAGGCCCGGTAACTCCTCAGGGAAGACTGCTGGGTAGTCACATACAACTCGGACCTCTTCTAGCTTTTGGTCCTTATTCTGACTGGTACTGACTATATGTGCTAAGAATCCTGTACATCCTGAATCCAGTAGTTTCTGTGCTTTCAGAGCTGAGAGAAACTTCTTGGCCTTTCTCTTTGGTTCTCTGATGTACCCAAACTATACTCCTACTTCGGGTTGGAATACAACTTTCTGTTTACGGCACTCTATAGAGGCACCGTACTTGATCAGAAAGTCCATTCCCAAGATGACATCGTAGTCAGCCATATCTAGCACTATCAGATCACCAAAAACCTCTTTGTTTGCTATAATGACTGACACTGCTCGGAGCCAGTGCGTGGATGCCATAATTTCTCTTGAAGGTAGTGTTGTCAAAAACTGACCATTGAGTACTTCTGGAGATATTGCCAACTTTTCGGCGAATGTCCTGGATATATAAGAATGGGTTGCCCTAGTATCGAATAAGATAGTTGCACTTTGCTGTAAAATACTGATCTGACTTGTAACAATTGTCGAGGCATTCGCTACGTCCTCTCTGGTGAGTGAGTAGATCCTCGCGTTCGTTGTGGCTAAGGGGGCTTCTAGTTTGCCATGGCTGATGTGTGGACCATCTAAAGAAGCCTGCATCTGGTGCAACTGGGATGGTTTGTCTCCGTACTGAATCGGCTGCGGTGGGGGAAAACTGGTCTTGTTCGGGCATTGCTTAGCCATATGCCCTTCTTGGCCACATTTGAAGCATCCTCGTGTGCCCTTGCGACAAACTCTGGGGTGGAATTTCCCACAAGTAGAACACTTGGGATAGCTAGGCTGTTTACTAGCTGGTCCTCCTTTTGTATAACTCCCTGGTTTACGTTTGTTACTGGAGTTCCCTTTCCAGTTAGAGCTGTGGCCCTGGTGTTTCTGAGTACTTGAGCCTCCTTGGCCTTTGGACTCTGAGAAGGCTTGCTTCTGCTGCTTGATGATGTTCTGGTAATGCTCGGTGATCAGAGCACTACTTACCAGTTCTTCTGTGGTTTGCGGCCTACGGACGCTGCTGGCCATGTTCAGTGCTATTTCCGACCTTAGAATTTTGAGCATCAACCGGACTCGTTCTCTTTCAGTGCTGACTAGTTCAGGGCATAGACGAGCCAGTCTGTTGAATTTCTTCACGGCCTCCTCAACTGAAAGGTTGCCCTGACGAAATTCGGTGAACTCATTGTAGTGGCGGTTTGTGACCCGCATGTGGAAGAACTCCTCAAAGAATTCTCTCTCGAAGTCGGCCCATGTCATCTGGTTCACTGGGCGCTTCACCTTAATCCTCTCTCACCACATACGTGCATCTCCTGCCAGGCAGAAGGAGGCGCATTTCACCTTTTCATACTCTGGTCAGTCCAGAAGCTCCATCGTACTCTCCAGTGTTTTGAACCAGGCTTGGGCATCCCATGGTTCACTGGTGCCTGAGAAGTTCTCTGGTTTGATTTTCTGCCACTGGATCAGATAGACTTCTCTCCTTGCCCCTGCTGCTGGGGCTACTGGTGCTGTAGGTTGGACTGGTGGAACCTCTATCACTACTGGGGTTGCTAAGTTAGGTTCCGGAGTGGCAGTGGGAGTGTTCTGTTGATTAGCCCTTAGAGTGGCTATCTCCTGTTGCTGTTCAGCTAGTTGCTTCTGTAACTGAGCCACTACCTCTGTAAGGTCTGGAGGAGGCACTGAGCTGTCGGCCTCATGTTGGGCTCAATAGCTGATGCCCTTTTTTGCTAGGCGCTCTCGTACCATTTTCTAGGGAAAAAGAGGACATACATAACTAATACAATCATGTTTACATAACTACTATTATCTTGTTAGATGCTATCATATATGAACATGCTTTAGTTATCTATAAACATGAAAGCAAGAAACATAAATAAAGTGAGAGATATTCTTACTTGGAAGCTGTAGGTTCAATGCTGATGTGTGTGTGGAGGAAGTATGGAACTTGCTCCGATACCACTATGTAACGCCCCGTCTTCTACTGACTAAACTGTAAGGTCGGGGGTTACATTGTGCTAAACTGAACTATAAGGTGCGGAAAGCTGTACTAATTAAAATCTCACTCTGCTAATGACTAGTAAACTCTATAACTTGTGTTCAAAATACCTCGTCATTATTGTACATATACTAAAGAATGGGATCTAAACTCTCCATATAGTCAAGAGACTGAAATAAGATGTTCCCAGCCGAAACCAGGCTTCTCCAATCGATTGAGGTCGGTACTCAATCGATTGGAATATATCAATCGATCCACTGATCGATTCAACGTGCTACTGTGCACGGAAGAACCTTCTGAATCGATCGGCCGATCGATCCAGTCTGTCCAATCGATCCAATGATTGATTCAACAACTGACTGTTCGCGGCAGATCACTTCCCAATCGATCGGCTGATCGATCCCTGGTCAATCGATCAGCTGATCGATTCATCAGCTCTCTGTACGCGGCAGATCACTTCCCAATCGATCGGCTGGTCGATTGAGGACCCTCCAATCGATCGGTTGATTGATTAGAGCTCTGATTTCTACTGCATTTCAGAAATTTCATGTACAACATGAATGTATCAACTAATAAACATTGGACTCTTACTAAGCATGTCATGATTCATAATTTACCGACTAACATCAAGGTAACTAGAAGTCTAAGCATAACCTAGTGCATACCTTCACAATCCATGATACTTAACATCCTAAATGTGTAGAAAGGTAACAAGATTAGAAATACTAAGTCTTTAGATGGGCTAATCCCTAAAAGTCTTTATTCCAAGTTCCTTCTCACACACATCTTGTCGCATTGCCCTCCAGCCTCCGCTAATCCATCTTCCCTTTACCTTTATCTGCAGTATAAGGAAAAAGGAAACTATAAGCTTGGGAGCTTAGTAAGAACCATCTACCTCACAAAACATGCATTCGAAGAAATCATGCTTTCAAAAGGTGCTATTTGAAATACATGCTGATGATCATGCTGAAAATGCTAAAACATGGCATATGGATATACAAGTCATGACAATCAAAGACTAAACATAAAGCTATTTGTTATATCAATAAGAAAACTAAATTAATACATAATCTAAGCTAATATTAATGTTAGGTTCATGCTGAAACTATATCATATTCACATATCTGATTTGTGAAGTTTTGAAAACTATTTTCATAATAGATAAAAATACTAATCATGCTGCTGATGGGCCCGACAACTGTACTTGCTATGCGCGCATCCCTAACTAGACCTGAGGTAGCTAGTCCCGAATCTAGTAGGGTCTACTAGGTTATCTAAACCTAGGGACGACTATGGGAGCCCAACCCAAGGATAACTGAGAGTTCAGTACAGTGCCACTGATAAAAGTAAAATACTGTTCATAAACTGATTTATCTTATCTTGCTCTTACTAGGTTATCTGAACCTAGAGCTAGGTTATCTGAACCTAGAGGCGACTATGGGAGCCCACCCTTTGGACCGTAGTCCCATATAAACTGAAGCAAGATTAAGCATGCTATTTAAAATGCATCTATGACATTTAATTGAACTACTAAAATGCCTACTGTAGCATTTAAATGTACTAGTCATTTTATCGAACACTTGGTGTGCTTTAACTCTCCTCAACTGAATAATCATGCATATGGCTGAACTAAAAGCATAAAAACGTATGATTAACTACTTATACTGCAGGTGAGGGGTTACTTACTTCCTGCGCTAAGTTTCTTACAATTCTGATCGCTAGGTTTCCGGAGAAGAAGATCTCTTCGGCGATCTTCTTACGTCTACGCGTTCTTCTCGCAGAGAGGAGCGCCCTCGTATCGAAGTTATTGCCGGAAGGTGCTCCTACGACCCTAGAGATGGAACCCTAGGTTTTCTTGGGCTTGTGTGCCGAGAGGGTGAAGAAGAGAGAGGTTCGGCGGTGAGGGTTTGAGGGTGAGGAGGAGTTGTCGATCCGAAATAATAATCTCCCACTTAAATTCCCTATTTATATTAAGTGATTAATACAACCCAACTCGATCATAAATATAATTTTTCTCCTCTTCTTTCAGCACACCCCTGTTGGGGCCCCTTGGTTACTAAAGTCACCTATACGTCATAGAGTCCATAGGTTGCAGGTTTAATTCCCGCTTAGGTTGTTTTACGTTTTTATTTAATTTTGCTACTTCTGCTACTCCAAAAATTCTATAAAAATATTCTAAAATTTCAGAAAAATAATAGAATATTTCTAAAATTTATTTGAGAATTTTCGGACGTTACAGAACATTATAATGACATTGAGTTGAGAGGTGAAAAGAATCATGAAGAACTTCTAAAAAATGACTTGTATAGAATTGAGGAGAAGAACAATAGAAGACCTCAAGAATTCAGTTCCATTACTCCAGGAAGTACCCAAAGGGCATAAGTACCTTTCCCTCAACGATTGATCACATAAACACTAGATAAGCAAGTTAGATCTCCACAGTAAGCCAAAAGGGAATTTGGGAAAAATGAAGTTTAATCTTTCCCAAGACCTTCACTAAGGGTTCCTTTTCCACAAAGGCTAGTGGGGGCCAATGAAAACAAAGACTTTAAAAAATTCTGTGGTTCTAATATGGTTAAGTGCAGATTTCTAGATGTATATAAAGATGAAGACTCTTCAGATGAGGATTGTAATAATAATGCAGAGGATAACAAGTTTTCAGATCTACCTTCTGGGTTTACAGAGTGTTATGATGAAATTGAATTTTCAGATGATGAATGTGATGTGGTAGATCAACTTAAAACTGTAAGTGAAGTTATTAATCCTCTTGTAATTGATTCTCCTATTGAGGATATTGATGTTGGTTTATTTTTTGATGTTTGTGTTGTTGATGATATGGAAGGATGTGTAGGGAGTTGTGTTGTGGAAGTAACATCTCAAGAATCACCTCCTTTGTCCACACAACCTTCTGAGATTATGAGAGTTGCAAGGATTGAACATGTTGTGGACCAATGTGTAGGGACTTACGCAGAATTAGCAGAGTCTCAAGAATCATCACTTTTAGTTGCACTCCCTCTTGAGCCAGAACCAGTACTTGTTTCTGAAGAAGTCATGTCCATATGCTTGAAACTTTCAGGTATCTCTCAGCAAAATAAGGTTAGTATTTCTTGTAATCTTTGGGACAATTTTTTAGAGGTATCCATTATTGACTTTGTTGGATGTGATTCAATTTTTATTACTTATTCAACTTATTTTGATATGGTTCTAGTTCTTACTTATTTTACATGCTTGTGGGAGGTATGTTTTTCTTTTGCATGTGTAGATTTCTCTTTGGCCGAGAATTGGAAGCTCAATCTGAACCGTCTTCGACCACCTGAAAAGATTTTTCAAGAAGACAAAGATGGGTAGAGCGATACTTCACTTTATTTCTCCTATGTTGAAAGCTTTTTCCATAATAAGAGCCCTTGGTAGGTGGGTGTTGAAATATCTTACCCCTCTAAGAGCGAGATTTAGATGAATCTAATGAGGTGGTCGAGCTAATGACCTTAAACAAGTGCTTCTTGGGAGGCAACCCAAGTTCATTTTCCTTATTTTCATTTATGCCTTTAATTCTTTCTAGTTGCATTTCTTTCTTTATAATAAACCTGTATCCTTTACTTAATTTTTGTTGTCTATCTTCTTTTATATAGAACTCAAAGATTAGGAGGAGGGCAACTACATGATGGAGAAGTTCATGCATGTGTATTTGGCATGCTTCATTTGGTAACTTCTCTTACTTTAAATCTCCTCCTCATTATTTTTCTAATTTGTGATTCGATTGTTCCTTTTGGTTAAATCTAGAGTTATATAAGGAAATTAAATATTAGCTGTCCTTAAAAGGCTTTGTCTAGGCGTTGGTGGATGCTCCCATACCCAAGAAGATCATGTGCCTCGCCATGCAGTCCTAGAAGCCAATTTTGGAAATTAATATTTAATTGAATTTATAACATAGGTTGATTTGGATCAATAGTGTTAAGTTTCGCTTGCGATCCAAATCTAAACCATTAAGAACAGATAAGTTAAATTTGGAATCAATAATGTTAAGTTCCGTTTGCGATTCCTAATTTAACTTCTAAAGAACACAATAAGTTGTTTAGGAAAGGTTCGACACTTGTACAAAATTTTTGTACAGTGGAACCCGTACGATCTTCCTAGGACCAACCAACAATTGGTATCAGAGCTAAGGTTTGCCTCTATCTGTTTGGTTTTCAAATAGATTATGCATATGTCATACATAATTTAGGCAGGATAATAGTAGGCAGGATAATAGTAGGATGTGCTAACTTTATGGTTGCAGGCTCCAACTATTATGGCATATAGACATTGTGTGTGATTGGATCCTTGGACATGTCAAGGGCATTTTAATGTGTGTGCATGATTGTAATATTAAATACAGCAGGAGTTGTATTAGTTATTAGGATTTTACATTTTTATTTCGATCTAGATTACATGTACATTCCTTTATGGAATATAGGTTCGATATATGTAAAATTCTATTTTTGTCGCGGATCGTATCCTTGCGAGGCGTGGTGCTATTAGAGGACTAGAGGCGCAGTAGAAAAAGAAGCTCGATGGACCCGACGACATGATCCCTAGGGATGGCAGCACGCGAAAGACAGTGATGGAAGAAGCCATAATAGTTGGAAAATTAATTTCCATATTTATTGCTTTTATTTACTGTGATGTGTGTTTGCATGTGATGTATGCTAGCATAGGTTAAAATTCCTCACCTTAAATAACTAAGTGGGAGAGAGATTTTTAAATAAATTTCACGGTCTCCATTATTGGTTTGTAAGTGATGTAAACAAACTTGGGCGTTGGCTCTGAGTGCCTTCCTCCATATCGAATGAGTTTGTTTGCGGATCACTAGATCAAACTTCCATTTTGGATGACTATAGGAAATTAATCAAGAGCGTGTGATCTTCCCCATCGGAAGGGGCACAATCTTATTAATGGACTAGGTGTCAAGTAATGGTGTACACTTAGGCACGTCTAATAGTATCCTCCCCATCGGAGTCACTGTTATTATTTGTGTGACCGAAGGAAAATCAACTATTAATTTTATTTGTCATAGAGTTATGTTGACAAGAATAAAATTAATGGGTAAAATCTCTTCTTACAAATGTTTGATTTTGTATATGTCCACACTATCGTGGCATGTAAAATACACGGTGATTTGAGGTGTTGGTTAATTTAAATAGTATTGTTTGAGGAATCAATATTATTCTAAATTTAGAGTCTTGACCAAAGTTTATTTTGTGATTCTTAGGATGTCTTTCAACCCATTGGCTATCATACTGAAAGAGAACAAACTTACTGGTCGAAACTATATAGATTGGAAAAGAAACCTGGACATTGTTCTTACTGCTGAGGGCTATAAGTTTGTACTGTCAGAGGAGTGCCTTAATGCGCCTAATGGTGAGTCTACCCAAGAGGAGATTGAGAATCATAGGAAATGGGTAAAAGCAGATGAGATGGCGCGGTGTTACATTCTGGCTTCAATGTCAAATGTACTACAACATAAGCATTAGGATTTACCAACAGCTTATGATATAATGAACAATCTCAAGGATCTCTTTGGTCACCAGGATCGGGCCGCTAGGCAAGAAGTTATGAGAAAGTTAATGACAACCACCATGATAGAGGGGACTCCCGTAAGGGATCATATCCTAAAGATGATGGCTCATTTGAATGAAATACAAATCCTTGGAGGAGAAATCGATGGGGAAACCCAGGTCGATATCATTCTCCAAATGCTACCCAGAAGTTTTGAGCATTTTCGTCTGAACTATAATATGAATAAAAGGATGTATTCATTGGCAAAATTGCTGACATAACTTCAGGCAGCAGAAGAGTTATTTCGTCAGAATTCTCAGATTCACTATGCTGAAAATGGTTCTACTTCTAAATCGAAAGGCAAGAAGAAGAAGAAACAGACTGTCTCAGCAAAGAAGGTGAATAAATCTCAGGGCACAGGACAAAAAGCCGAACGGCAAGTGCTTCATCTGCAAGTAGTTAGGACATTGGAAGGCGGACTGTCCTCGTAGGAATCAGAACAATAAAGGTATATCTCATGCTCTAATAGTTGAAATATGTTTAGCGGTGTTATCTACCAGCACCTGGTATGTAGATACGGGAGCCACTGATCATGTCTGCAACTCTTTGCAGGGGTTGCAGGAAACTTGACGATTATTTGAAGGAGAGATAACCGTCTACATGGGCAATGCTACTAAGGTGGCGGCTGTTGCAGTGGGAGACGTCTACTTATCTTTTGATAGACATAGAAGTTTGATTTTAAGAAGTTATCTTTATGTACCCAGTTTTAGAAAGAATTTAATATCAGTTTCTAAACTGTATTTGGATGGATATTCTGTTTCTTTCAATAACAGAATTAATCAATGATTGATTAAATCAATGATTGAATTAATCAAGAGAAAGGAAAAGGAAAAATAAAAGGGGAAAAGGAAAAACAAGAGGAAGATTTTAATTTTTGTAAAAAGTCTTTCCTTATTTGCCTTGGGCAAGTAATATAAAAGAAGGGGAGGGGAGACCTCATGTATTATCAATTCTTATTCTCTTTTTGGAGTTCTCTATTGTGACCGACCCTCTCTCCCTTCCCTTTCCCCTTATTGTCTTTTGTTCCTTGGTGGTGGTGGTGGCCGGATTTTAGAGAAGGAGGAAGAAGGCTTTGGGTAGTGTTCATCTTGGAGGATCGTCACCCACACAACGTCCAAGGCGAGGCGAGGAATACGGCAGAAGATATTGAGGTTATTAGCATACAAAGAAAATGTATAACTAGTTATTATTTTTCGTATCATGCTAGTTATTTTTCTTTGTATGAATTCCAAACACAAGAGACATTAGATTCTAGTTTTTCGAATTTGTTATTCGAGTTTGTGTTTTTTTTTATTTTTCTAATTTGTAATTAGATTGTTCATTTTGGTTAAACTTAGAGTTATATAAGGAAATTAAATATTAACTTTCCTTAAAAGGCTTTGTCTGGCGGTGGTGGATGCTCCCATACCCAAGAAGGCCATGTGCCTCGTCATGCAGTCCTGGAATCCAATTTTGAAAATTAATATTTAATTGAATTTATAACATAGGTTGATTTGGATCAATAGTGTTAAGTTTCGATTGTGATCCAAATCTAAATCATTAAGAACAGATAAGTTAAATTTGGAATCAATAATGTTAAGTTCCGTTTGCGATTCCTAATTTAACTTCTAAAGAACATAATAGGTTGTTTAGGAAAGGTTCGACACTTGTACAAAATTTTTGTACAGTGGAACCCGTACAATTTTCCTAGGACCAACCAACACCTGCGACTTGGGGAAGATGAGACAGTTGCGCATCTGTACTCAAGAATTAAGGAAATCATTACTGGACTCTCGAATCTCGGAGAAAATATAAGTTACTGAGATTCGTTAAGGTACGCCCTCAATTCATTTCCTAAAAATACAAAATGGGCATCACTAGTAGATGTCTTTTATATTTCGAAAGATTTAGAAAAAAATTACATTAAAAGAATTCTTTTCCACATTTGAAGTGCATGAATCAAGATGTGCAGGTACGAAGGAGCCCAAGCACAACATCACCCTCAAAGTATCTGTTGGCGCAATTAGCACTAACGGTCGAACCCATGTTTTGATGAATGACAAAATAGGTTAAGTTAGTTTTACTGTTGATCTAACACTTTGACCGAGTGTGCAGGAGAAGTCCAGACAGGTCGACGGGCTGAGCAAATGTCTGGCACGAAGCCCAGCTAGGTCGATGGGCCGATCGGATAGCTGGCACGAAGTCCAAATGGGTTGACGGGCTGACCGGACGTTTGGCACGAAGTCCAGCTAGGTCGACGGATTGACCGGATAACTGGCACGAAGTCCAGATGGGTCGAAGGGCTAACCGGACGTCTGGCAGGTAAGTGGAAGTAAGTCACTGGAGGGGAGTGACTGCGAGGACGCGTTCCCGGGAAGGGAACTTAGGCGTCGATCCGACTTAGAACCATCTCGGAACTCTAAGTCGAGATCTTGACTAGATTCCTGTCTCGGAGAGACGGAATCTAATTACTATTTTTCTTATCTATAAAACTGTGCTAACAATCTGTGTTGCAGGGTATAATTATCTCGGACTAAAGTTTTTCTTACAGGAAGGAGTCTGCTGGAAAACTTGGGTCCGGGAGGTACCCAGGCGCCCGGAGGTCCAGGCGCCCGAGAGGTACCCGGGTGTCCGGAGACAAATTTTATCCTCTTCACGTTGTCACAACGTGGAGTCTCCTGGTTGGGTCGGCTACGTCATGGTCGAGGCGCCCTGAAGGTTCCAGGCATCCCGATCCTCCTATATAAGGAGGGTCAAAGGCGGAGCTCTAACAACAACTCTGATTTCGATTTCTAGTGCTCTTGCGACGCTGCGAGAAGCTCTCTGATAAAATTCTAGTTCGCTCTTTCTTTACTAATTGTCGGTTTTTATTTTTCCTAATTAATTCTAGCATTTATGTACTTAATTCTTTTGTAATCATTATTCAAATTAATTAGTGATTGGCCATCGAAAGCACCCTTGTATGCGGGCCTTGGAGTAGGAGTCGACACAGGCTCCGAACCAAGTAAATCGAACTGTGTCAGCATTGTTCTTTTCGCTTATTCTTTTTCCGTTACTTAACTCTTTGCGAAAGTTTTTCGATATTCACCCCTCCTATCGAACGATCACGATCTAACAAGTGGTATCAGATCGGGTACCGCTTTGAATTGGTGCAACCACCAATCGAGCAATGGGGGTTCTTTTTAAAAGAAAAATAGACCCAAAAGTCTGGAACTCTTAGTCCTAAGCTAACGACTCAGCTTTTGCAATAGGTCTGGAACTCCTGGCCTTGCTCTAACGATTTAACCTTACGACAAGCACGAATCCCTAGTCTCGAGCTAGTGACTCAACCTTACAATCGACCCAAAAGTCCTAGCTCCGCACTAATGACTTAGCCTTAGTAAAACATGGCTCTCTAGTCTCGAGCAAGCGACTAATATTTACGACAAGCATGAACTCCCAGCCCCAAGCAAGCGACTCAGAACCTATCTTTCCACCTCTCCAAGATCCACAATTGCAAATAGATAATTTCGGAATTCGCTGATCTGAATTTGGCCAAGAAATCTTAAAACCCATTGCAGTCACCTAAAGATCCAAGGAATTCACCCGGCATTCTCCGTTCGTCGACTAGGATCAGTGCAGCAGCAGACCAAGACTGCAGAAGCCGGCTTCGAGCACTCGAAGCAAAGGGAAGCATATCAGTCCGTGGCTGCACAGTAGCTTTGCTTCACACTGAGCACTCTTCCGGTAAGCATCACCCATGCTACACAGAACATAAAACTAAGCACTCACAGTGGACATGGTGCGTTGGCGATCGAGTGCTGTAGGTCTCCGCTTTGGTCCCGATGCGACCGACTGCATGCAAGATTCCATGGCCAGCAAAACCAATCTGCAACGGGAACATCACCAAGAATGAGTACAAGAGATAATGGGGCTCCTTGGGACCACGTTCTCCACCGGTATTCTTCAGGTCCGATCAATCCACTTTTATAGTGTGCGGATGAGTACAACATCGATGGTCACGGGCCTTTCCCCTGTCCCTTCTCCTCTTCCTATGCCTCGTCTCTTGTAGTAAACATAGCCTTAAAGAGTTAAAGTCACTCCCTCACTCACTCTATGAAAACATCAAGCTCCAGCAACAATCAAGCTCACTAACATGTCTGAATTGTTGCTTCTGCTCCTCTTCTCTTCCATGGCTTCTTCCTCAGCCTCCTCCGACGATGACTTCGTCTACGCCGGTTGCTCGCAGCCCAAGTACGACGCTGCTTCCCCGTACCAATCCAATCTCGACGCCCTGTTCGCCTCCCTCGCCAACTCCGCCGCCTTCTCCTCGTACGCCAACTTCACCTCCGCCGCCGCCAGGGGAACGCCGGCGGCCTACGGGCTCTTCCAGTGCCGCGGCGACGTGGCGGTGTCTGAGTGTGCCGCCTGCGTCCACTCCTGCCTCTCCCAGCTCTCCGCTCTCTGCCCCTCCGCCGCCGGCGCCTCCGTTCAGCTGAGGGGATGCTACCTCCGCTACGGCAACGACTCCTTCCTCGGCAAGCCTGACACCTCCGTGCTCTACAAGAAGTGCGTCTCCCCCTCCGCCGGCGGAGGACACGGCGACGACGAATCCGTCATGCAGCTCTCCATGCGCGACGCTGCGCTCGCTGCCCTGCAGACGAGCAGAGGCGGGAGCTACAGGGTCGGCGCCGCCGGGGAAGTGAAGGCGGTGGCACAGTGCGTCGGCGACCAGTCAGCGAACCAGTGCGACGAGTGCACGGCGGCGGCAGTAGCGCGGCTCAGGGAGGTCTGCGGGCTCGCCGGCGCCGGCGACGCTTACCTCGGAAAATGCTACGTCAGTTACTCGTCCGACGGAGTCGACGCCTCCCATGACGACCACGGTGAGTTCATCTGTTGATTTCATTATCCGATAAGACAGATACAAACACCTTCCATCAATTTTAATTTTTATTCATCTAAAATTGGCCATTGATTCCTCTTCTATTCATTTTCGTATACATCTGTGTCCTTCATTTTGGTCTTTTAAAATTTAGAATTCAACGGTTGAATCCGAACATTTTGTCTTGTATTTTTTTTTTCAGGTGATGAGGCAGGAAAAACAGCGGCCATCATAATTGGCCTTATTGCAGGAATTGCTCTCATACTCCTCTTCCTTTCCTTCGTCAGAAAAGCAGGAAATCAAGGCAGTTTTCATTATAATTTTTTTCTTCATTTCTATATGCATTTTAGTTTAATCATTTGAATCCTTAATTTGCAGGTAAATAAATATTAGTAAAGTTGAGGTGGCGGTATTCTCCGAGTTGTTTCAGAACCTTTTATTGATCTGATATGGATGAGAAATTTCTTTGAAAGAAATTATTATTGATCAAGCCCCACAGATTTCTAAGCTGCATTATTATTGATCTCTATCTGTTTATCAAACTCAATTGTTATAGACTTATGAACTGAGGAACAAGTAAGAAAACAGATGGAACAAGATTTATGTTTGAATATTTGATGGGACTTTTAGTTTTTGTTTTTCAAAATTGAATCAGAAAAGGAAGTCTAGAGAAAGGCATATGAATCTTTTTTGATCTCCTCTATCCCAACAAACATCTTGCTCGAGTCGATCCACATCGACACCTCCAGCACAACCGATCGCATCACCAAGAAATCATGCTCGAAGAGAACTTGATCGCGAGCAAGTATCTCGGGTGGTTGTAAGGATCGAGATCGAGCGTTGTTGGAGGATTGAGCAAGCAGCCTCACAAAACGATCATAAGGATCAAAGTAGGCAGCCTTGTTGTAGACAAAATTGTCATGAGCAATCAGAGGGAAAGAGAATCCCAACTTGGAACAAAAAACAAAATTTTTAATCACAACTAAATCAAGAAAAATAATCAAAATTTTCTATAATTCTTTTCTAAAAGATATAAAATAAATGGACCTTTAATCATTCAAGCAAATTAAGACACGTCGTTGTAATATAAGCCTTTGATTATATGATATTCGAATTCGACTTAAGCGAGTTAAATAAACATATGTACATTAATTATTAAACAGTGTCCATCGCTTCACTGATGGCCTTCTTCAGTCCTTTCCTACAAAAGAAAAAAAAAGTTACTGAATGATAAAGACAAAGTGATGAGCTAAATAAGATGGATGGATTCACGGTTTGATTTCTAGTTATGACATATTTGATATATGGAAAATTTCTATAGGACAGAACCGGTCACCCGAGGCTCAACGTTGTTAATCCTCTCTTGACTCCATTAGACCCCTAGGGCTATGGTGCAGCGAAAAGGAGCGTCAAGTTGTCACTTACACCCACGGTTCGATCTCCAAATACAGCACATTTATAGAGATTTTTCTTTTAAATGTGGTATGCAACCACATAATGTTTGACTTCTAAGCTAGGGCAGTAATTGAACCGAGCTCGAGCTCATGCCAGCTCAAGCTCGAGAATGTTAGGGTCGAAATATGTTTTGGGGGTGAATAGCTCTTCGCACTTGTTGATGTGCTTCTTCGATGATGTGCAATGGAATAAACAACAAGAAACACACTCACAACACTAACACTAAGGATTTACTTGGTATCCACCTCAAGAAGAGGTGACTAATCCAAGGATCCAACCCTCACTCACTCATCCACCATAAAAACACTCCTTTACGGTAACTACCAAAGGCGGAGAAGCCTTGTACAAGCTTACACACAAAGATATACAAAAGAACAAAATACAAGCTAATATAATATCAAATCTTACAAAATTTACACGGCAAAAACCCTAGCTTGCTTTTCTTTTTGCTTGAATACACATCTTGACTTGCTTAGAAGTGCAACAACACTCCTCTCTAAGCCTCCAAGATCTGGTGTGTGTCGGTGAGTTTGGTGGAGAATAGATCGTGAAGATCGGAGAAGAAGGGCTCAAAGCTGTGTCGAAGAAGTCGCTCACATCAACTTTAAACCTGCGCAATGGTCGGATCTCAATCGATTAAATGGCTCTCAATCGATTGGGGAGACTTTGAATCGATCGGTCGATAGATTCAGAGCGCCTTTGTGCTCTTTGGAAATGGCTGAATCGATCGACCAATCGATCCAGTCTTTCTCGCGTCTGCTCGTGAGAAATCCAGTCTCCAATCGATCGGCTGATCGATTAGGAAAGGTTCTGTGCTCATGACAATTACTCCCAATCGATCGACCGATCGATTGAGCCAAACCTTCTTCGCGGCACACATCCAATCGATTAACTAATCGATTGGACTACGGTTCAATTGATCGGTTGATCGATTGACTCACCTTTGACTTGCCTAAATCAAGTACAAGGTTCCCAAACCCAACATCCGGTCAACTGTGACATGTTGGAACCTCATGCCTAGCATCCGGTCAACCTTGACATGCTAGGTCTCCTTCACCAAGTATTCGGTCATCCTTGACCCAATTGGACTTTTCTCCTCGTGCCAATTATCTGATCAACCTTAACCCACTTGTACTTCCACCAGATGTCCGATCACCCTTAACCCATCTGGATTTCCTCGTGCCAAGTATCAGGTCAATCCTTTGACCTACTTGGACTTCCACCAGATGTCCAGTCACCCTTGACCCATCTGGATTTCCACGTGTCTGGTTTCACTCACCAGGACTTTCACCTAACTTCACTCACTATGATTTTCACCTAACTTCACTCACTAGGATTTTTCCACTGCCCAGCTTCACTCACTAGAATTTTCACCTACCTGCCTTCACTCACAAGGACTTTCACATTGCTTCACTCACTATGATTTTCACCTAACTTCACTCACTATGATTTCCCATTTGCCTAACCTCCACTTAGGACTTTCTCAGTCAAGTATTCGGTTAGCCTTGACCTACTTGACTCTTCTTCACATCAAACTGGTCAAACCCTGACCAGAGGAGAATTGCACCATCAATCTCCCCAATCGGACAATTGCACCTGCAATCTCCACATATTGTCAAACATCGAAACCCAAACATTAAGACTTAGCTTGAGCCAACTCAAGCCTAATCAACCTGGTCAATCTTGACCCAGGAGATATTGCACCAACAATCTTCCCCTTTTTGATGTTTGACAATACCTTTAAGTTAGGCTAATCCATAACCTCAACTTCTTCCTCATGCCAAAACATGAATGAGGGTTTCCTTCATTCTCTCCCTTTCCTAGAGGGCAAACTCCCTCTTGAGGTAATGAAGGCATAGTACAAATCCTGCATTCTCTCCCTAACTTTCCTAGAGGGGCAAAGTGTTGGTGCAACATTCCTCAGGTCAAGGTTGACCTGGTTGACCAAGCTTGAGTCTTGGTTTGAGTTTCGATGTTTGACAATGCAAGGTTAATAGAAGAAGAGTCAAGTAGGTCAAGGATGACCGGATACTTGACTGGGAAGTCCTAACTGGGATGTTAGGCAGAGTGAAAGACCTAGTGAGTGAAGCTAGGCAGGAGGAAAATCCTGGTGAGTGAAGCCAGGTGAAAGACCTAGTGAGTGAAGCTAGGCAATTGGGAAAGTCCTGGTGAGTGAAGTCTGAGGAAATCCAGATGGGTCAAGGTTGACCGGACACTTGAGAGAGTCAAATAGGTCAAAGGATTGACCGGATACTTGAAGAGAAAAAGTCAAGTGGGTCAAAGGATTGACCGGACACTTGGTGGGAGTCTGGCAGGTCAAGGGTGACCGGATGCTAGGCATGATATACCAATAGGTCAAGGTTGACCGAATATTGGATCGAGAGGCTTGGGACTTGGTTTTGGGCAAAAATCAAGCTGGATCGATCGGTGGATCGATCCGGAGATGGATCGATCGGTGGATCGATCCGGGCCCTTCCGGTCGAGAGCTGGATCGGTCCGTGGATCGATCAGAGGTCAATCAATACCTGATCGATTGGCCTCAATCGATTGAAAGCCATTGGATCGATCCGTGGATCGATCCGACTATTCCAACGCGAAGGCGCTGGATCGATCCGTGGATCGATCCAAAGCCTCCGATCGATTGGGAGTTTTGAATCGATCGGGATCCCAGATGCGTCGTATTTGGCTGCGTCGCGATGGTTGCACCTCTTCACCGATTCATTTCAGATCTTCACCGCTTCTCCACAGCTTCTCCTAGATCGATCAGTTCTTGAAGGCTCTTGGAGGTTCTTCCAAGTCAAGAGGCGGATCAAAGCAAGAAGAAGAAACTAGGGTTAGGGTTTTTACTCTCATTGTAAGCTTGTATTTCATTACCTTTCCCTTTCTTCTTGTATTGAGTCTTGTAGGGCTTCTCCGCCCTTGGTAGTTACCGTAAAGGAGAGTTTTATTAGTGGAGGGTGTGTGTGTAGGTGTGGATCCTTGGACTAGTCACCTCTTGTGAGGTGGATACCAAGTAAACCAACCTTGTTAGCATTGTGTGGTTTGTTTCTGTAATTTCCGCTGCGCATCTTTGAAGAAACAAGCAACGCCGAGCAAGAGCACGCGACGAGCTATTCACCCCCCCCCCCCTCTAGCTACTTTTCGGTCCTAACAAGTGGTATCAGAGCGAGGCCGCTCTTCACCGGAATCATCGCCGGAAGGGTCTGTTGGAGTGTATACTGAAATCCTAAGCTTTGTAAACATTCATTATGAATAAAGAATCACATTTGGTCAAATTGTCTACATTTAGTTGTAGTTGTTCAATTAATTTATATTGTAGATAACATAGTATGTGGTGCCACATGCAGAAGATGATGTTATCAGTACCTTATAAATTATAAACAGTAGCTCACGACCAAAATGGAAAGGAACAAACCATTAGAAGGTCGTAGTGTAATTAGGTATCAGTTTATCTTGACTGTATAATTACACTAGTACACTTAGAGTGCATTGAGTAGGACCATTTGAGGTCGTTTCTTTTATACTGATTTTATAAAGAAACAAAGACCTCGGTTATTATGGAAGTGTGTGCTCTTAATCCTAATATAATAACAAGCACATATATTTGATATTTATTTCTTTAATTTATCAATGGGTGAGATTTAGTTCGATGAATCAATAAGCCCGATAAGTTGGGAAATGACATCACTTATAGTGTGTGTTGTTGATTATAGAAGGAAACTGTGTCCTAGAGATACTAGGTTGATAATGTCCTCAAGAGGAGCTCATAAGGATTGTCATGTTAAACCCTGCAGGTGGACCTAGTCCGACGTGATGATAAGGTTGAGTGGTACTACTCTTGGACTAAGATATTAATTAAATGAGTTGTCGGAACTCACTTAATTAGTGGACATTCGATATCTTAAACACAGGAGACTAACACACTCATAATAAGAAGGAGCCCAAAAATGTAATTTGGGATTGGTGCGGTAGTTCAATAATAGTTCTCTAGTGGAATGAATTATTATTGATAAAATTAAGTTGTGTGTTAGGGGCGAACACGGGATGCATTTTATCGAAGACCAAAATCAATTCCTCCTCTCGGTCCTATCGTAGCCTCTTATTTATAGAGTACTATACCCACCTATACCCACCTTTATACCCATGAAAGGGGCCGGCCAAGCTAGCTTGTGGTTCAAGCTAGGCCGGAAACCTAGTTCATGGGTGGCCGATAACTTGAACCCAAGTTTAGGTGGTGGCCCCATTAAATTAAAAAGAATTTTAATTTTAATTTTTATTATGTGGAAGATATAATTTATTATAAAGAATTAAAATTAAAATATCTCTCTTTAAAAATATCTACAAAAGATTAAAGAAAGAGATTAGATCTTTTCCTTATTTGTAGATTGGAAAGATATTTTATTTTTCTCTCTGAAAAATTATTCACATGTTGAAAATTAAAATTATAGAAATTTCTTTTATCAACCATGAAGGATTTTAAAGGAAATTTTATTTTAAAATTTCAAAGATAAAAAGGAAGTTTTAATTGTTGATTAAAATTATCCTATTTGCTCAGGTGGTTGACCACATACAATTAATTAGGAAAATTTATTTAATTTTTCTTAATTAATTGTTGTTAAGAAAGTTAAGGAAATTTTATTATAAATAAATTTCCTTATTTATAACCAAGGAATATAAAAGAAGGGTAGGGTGCCTTATGGTGAACAACCTCTATTATTTCTCTCCCTCTTTTCCTTGGTGTTGTGGCCGGCCAACCTCTCTTCCTCTCTTCCTCTTGGTGGTGGCCGAACCTTCTCTATTGGCTTGGAGCTCTTGTGGCGGCCGGATACTACTCGGAGAAGAAGAAGAAGAAGGAGAGAAAACTTGTATCCCTTGCAGCTTGGTTGGTGTTTTGTTCTTCGTCCTTGGTGAAGCTTCTTTGTGTTGGCCGAACCTAGCTAGGAGGAGAAGAAGGTGCTTGGTGGTTTCTCATCTCGGAAGATCATTGCCCACACAACGTCCGAGGTTAGAAGAGGAATACGGTAGAAGATCAAGAGGTCTTTCTAGAAAGTATAACTAGTAATTTTTCTTTCCGCATCATGCTAGTTATTTATGGAAATAATACCAAATACAAGAGTCTTACGATTCTAGTGTTTCGAATATGTTTTTCGAAGTTGTGTTCTTTTGTTTTATTTTTCCTTGTGATTTGATTGTTCTTTTACGTTAACCTAAAGTTATTTTAGGAAATTAAATATTATCTTTCTATAAAAGGTTTTGTCTAGTCGGTGGTGGTTGCTCCCATATCCAAGAAGGTCATGTGCCTCGCCACGCAGTCTTGGAACCAATTATGGAAATTAATATTTAATGGAATTAATAACTTAAGGTGATTTGGGTCGAACGTGTTAAGTTCCGACCCAAGTCAAAACCTAAAAGAACGAATAGATTAAGTTTTGGATCAAGCGTGTTAAGTTCGCAGATCCAAAATTTAATTTAAAGAACACATGGTAGCTAGGAAAGGTTCAGACCTTTGTACAAAATTTTTATGCAGTGGAACCTCTAGGTTTTCCAGTAGCAACCAACAATTGGTATCGAGCTAGGGTTTGCGCTCTGTGTATTTGGTATTAGTTTAATTATGCATGTCATACATAATTTAGGCGAGGATAATAGGAGGATGTGCTAACTTTGTGGATCGGAGGATCCAACTATTATGACTTTTAGTTATTATGTGTGTGATTGGACCCTTGGACATGTCAAGGGCATTTATATGTGTGCATGATTGTATTATAAAATACAGGAGCGGTATTTAGTTTTATTAGGATTTTATTTTGATCTAGATACATGTACATTCCTTTTATGGAATATAGGATCAAAATGTTAAATTCTATTTATGTCATGGATCGAATCTTGCAAAGTGTGGAACCTTCTAAGGACCAGAGGCGCAGTGGAACAGATGGATGCGATAACTAGACCCGATGGCGGTGGCCAAATATGGCAAGCTTGGGATGACAACACAGGAGGACAACTAGAGATAAAATCCATAATAGTTGAAAATTAGATTTTCTATTTATTGCTTTTATATTGTCTTGTGTGTGCATGTTAGTTACAAGTTTAGTAGGCTAGCATAGTTTAAAATTCCTCATTTATAAATAACTAAGTGGGAGAGGATTTTAAGTAAATCCATGGTCTCCATTCTTGGTTTGTAAGTGATGAAACAAGCTTGGCGTTGGCTCGAGTGCCTTCCTCCATAACGGATGAGCTTGTTTGCATATCACTAGGCAGACTTCCATTTTGGATGACTATAGGAAGTTAATTAAGAGTGTGATCTTCTCCAACGGAAGGGCATAATCTTATTAATGGACTTAGTGTCAAGTAATGGTATACACTTAGACACATCTAATAGTATCCTCCCATCGGAGTCACTGCTATTATTTGTGTGACCAAATGAAACCAACTATTAATTTGTCATAAAACTAGGTTGACAAGATAATAAAATTAAAGGGTTAAACCCCTCTTACAAATGATTGATTTTGTATACGTCCACACTAACGTGGCATACAAGATTCGCGTAGTTTGAGATAATTTTATTTGTCATAAAGTTACGTTGACAAGATAGTTAATGGGTAAAACCCTCCTCTTACAAATGTTGATTTTGTATACGTCCACACTAACGTGGCATGCAAAATTCACGGTGTTTTGAGGTGTTGGTAAATTTAAATAGTATTGTTAGAGGAATCAATATTATTTTAAATTTAGAGTCTTGACCAAATATTTGATTAAAGATAGACCAACTATTAATTTTATTCGTCATAAAGTAAGGTTGACGAGATAATAAAATTAAATGATAAAATTTCCTCTTTGAATTTGTATACGTCCACACTAACGTGGCATACAAAATTCATGGGGATTTTTAAGGAGTTGGTCTTAACCAAATATTTTTGTGATTCTTAGGATGATGGTCAATCCCTAGCTGATATACTTTAGGATAGACTTAGTGGTCCCAATTATAATTGATTGCAAATAGAATTTGGACATTAAGGTAGACTGTCCTCTTAGAACTAAGAACAATATAGGTGTATTTTATTCATTAGTTGATATATGTTTAGTGGAGTTATCTACCGGTACCTGGTGTGTAGATATGGGAGTCACTGATCATGTCTGCAATTCATTGTAGGGTTCCAGGAAACCCGACAACTAAATGAAAATAAAAAACATCATCCACATGTGCACTACTGCAAAAGTAGCAGCTGTTGCAGTGGGAGAGGTTTATTCTCTAATAGGAATAAAATTTGGATTATTAGGAATTGTCTTTACATACTAAGTTTAGAAAGAAGCTGATTTCAGTTTCTAAACTATTATAGAATAGATATTGTGTCTATTTTGATAACAAAGTTGTTATCAAGAAAAATAGGCAAGTTATCTATTCTGGTATGTTGGTTGACAATTTATAATCCAATAACTCCCACGATGCAACAAATGGAAATTAATAACACATCTTCTAACTTAAGAGAAAGCAACCTTCGAAAATGAACCAATTATATCTTTGACATCTAAGGCTAGGTTATATTAACTTAAGTAGGATTCATTGGTAGCTGATGAACTTTTGGGTTCATTAGTAGTGGAAATCTTTCCAACCTGCGAGTCTTACTTGGAAGGAAAATAACCAAGGAGCTTTTAAGTCTAAGGGGTATGGAGCCAAAGATATATAGGAATTGGTTCATTCTGATTTGTGTGATCCTATGACTATCCAGACAAAAGGTATTTTCAAATATCTCGTCTATTTTACAGACAACTATTTGAGATACGGATATATTTACTGTTGGTGCAGCGGAGACCGGCAAGAGGGGGGTGAATTGCTGAAAACAAAAACAAACTATACCCTCCTCGGATTTCAACTCAGAATTTAAATCAGCAACTAAATTAATGAAACAGAAAAAGAAACACGAATGGAAAAGACTCAGAGATTTAACCTGGTTACAACCAAGGAGGTTGTTAATCCAGGACTGTAGAAAAGCGTAGTAAGAAAAATCTCCTTCTCTGAAGGCGGAGAAGCCTTTTACACTTTTGAAGTTCACTAGTTGCTTAGGAATTGCTAACAGATTGATTGCTTGAGTTGTTATCTAATTCCTAGCTCCAGGGGCCTTTAAATAGCCTCTGGAAATTCTATCCCGAGGGTCCAAGGCGCCTCCAACAAGGTTCAAGGCGCCTCCACAGCTCGGTCAGCGGATAGAACTCTATCCGAACGTAAACGGTCATTTTGACCTGTTGAAGGCGCCTCCAATCAGGCTGAAGGCGCCTCCAGCCTGGCTGAAGGCGCCTTCAAGCTGGAGGCGCCTCCAGTCAGGTTGGAGGCGCCTCCAAGCTGGCAGCTCAGCTCCTTGACTAAGTTGGAGGCGCCTCAAGTGGCAGCTCAACTCCTTTGAGTTCGTTTCACTTGTTGCGACTTCGATGCTCCGATCTTTTGGGTGATTGTGGCCAACCGAAATTTCCGACCTTCCTCGAGCAGCCTTCCGTCCCGGCTTAACGTCCCTCGAACGTCGCGTACGCTCTTCACGCCCACCGGAGTACTCTTCCGCAGCTTTCTCGTCCTTCGGACGCACCGAGCCCGTCGGCTCCCTTCCCGTGCCGTCCTTCTCGCTAGCTGCGTCTTCCGCTCGACTTCCTGTGTTCCTAAGCTCCTGCACACTCAGACACAGGGATCAAACACAGCAGGACCTAACTAACTTGGTTGATCACATCAAAACTATCACGGGGTCCAACAATCTCCCCCTTTTTGATGTGCATCAACCCAAGTTCAAGTTAGGGTTAAACTAGACATAAAAAGTAATTTTAAAGAAAAATTACTAAACTAACAAGTTATGCATAATTTTTGCAATTAGTAAAATTGCAACACTTTTTATAAAAAATAATAACAGAAATTTTAAGTTTCTTCTAACTCCCCCTAAACTTGTACTTTTTCTCCCCCTTTGATCACAGCAAAAATGGGGTTAAGAAAATATGAAACAAATAAGTTAAGTGAAATGCATAGAATTTTTTTTTAAAAAAAATAATCTTCTAAGTTAAATTTTTGAATTTTCAGAAAAAAAAATTTTCTAGGGAAAAAAATTTCTCAGTCAAATTGAATTTTCTACAAAAAAATTTTAAGTCAAATTTTTGAATTTCCAGAAAAAAATTTCTAAGTCAATAAAAGTTTCTAAGTCAATAAATATATATATATATATATATATATATATATATATATATATATATATATATATATATATTTTTAAATTTTCATAATCTGACGTTTTAGAATTTAAAAAGATTGAAAAACTTTTAAAGCATTATTTGATTCTAGTTTAATGCTTTTTTCAAAAACGTTAATTAAACATTTTCTTCCAATATTTTAGCTTCCAGGTCGTGGCGAGGCACTAGGCCTTCTTGGTTATTGGAGCAACAACCACTTCCTTAGACAAAGCTTCCATAAAGAATTTCAATGTTTAATTCTCTCACTATAAGCTTTTAATTTTTGAAAAATTAATTAAGCACAGATTTTGGAACCCAATAGAGGTTCCCTCCTACAGGATTATTCAAAAATCTAGGGGGTACATAGTTTCTTGGTATTTTTCTAAGTTGACCTTGATGTTTCCTTATATACCAATTTAATTTACCATAAGTCCTAATTTTTGACTTTGGAAATTTCTTTAAGTATGCATCATTTTTCAATTTTTTAATTTCTAATTTTAAATTTTCATTTTCTGATTTTAGATGATCATACATTTCTAACGGGCATGCTCTTGCTAAGTTCAATTTTAGTTCAAGATTCTCTTTTTCTAATTGATCTAACTCTTTAGAAAGAGACTTGATAAATTTGAAAGATTGAGTTGGGGTTAGATTAGTACCTTACTTACAGTGCGGTGACGCTCCCCTTCCCGCTTGCTTTCTTCTTGATGTTCCTCCCCTTCATCGATGCTCATCTACAGCTGGGCGTTTCTTCTTTCGATGGTTGGCCATCGGCTAGTCCAGAATTCTTGACTTCGATTCGGAGGATGACGAATCGACCAAGTAGCCTTGATTCTTGTGCTTGGAGGTTACGGTTTCTTGTATTTTGGCTTTGCCTTTTCTTTCTCCTTTCTCTTTAGCTTTGGACGGTCATCTTTGATGTGTCCCTCTTCGTTCTAGATTGTAGCAATGAACCGTCCTCTTCTTTCGATCATGCCTCTACGATTTAAATTTATTAGTATTAAAAATTTATTGAAGCATTTTACCAGGAGTGCCGCTTCGGAGTCAGAATCATTTGATTTTGCCTTTAGGGCAATGTTCCGACTTGTCTTCTTTGCTCCGTTGGGTTTTGAAACTCGAGATTCGTGAAGTTCAAAGTAGAAAATAATTGTTCTAAAGTACTTACCTCGAGATCCTTAGAGATGTAATACGCATCTACTAAGGAAGCCCACTCTGGAGTTCTAGGGAAGGCGTCGGATGGAGTCCGGTTGGTTACCTCTTCTCCAAGGTTCGTTAGTTGCATTATTAGCTCCTTGATTCTCGCTTGGAGTTGCGCTACCTTCTCGCCTTGGTTCATCCGGAGGTTCGTTAACTGGTTCCGGAGGATGTCGCGCTTTGCCTTCGTGTAGTTCCAGGAATTTTTCCCAGAGATCTTTCGCTGAGACGTAGCTTCCGATCCGATTTACTTCTTGTGGTGGCAGCACGCTAAGCAGGTGGAACTCCGCCTTTTCGTTGGCGACGAAATCGGCTTGCTCCTTCTTGCTCCATGTGTTTTCTTCTTTGTCTTTCGGCGCTGCAAAACCATATTTCATTGTAATAAGAATATCAAAATCCGTTTTGAAAAATACCTCCATTTTGCGCTTCCAGGTGGCGAAGTCTCCGTCAAACTTCGGAGGATGGATGTTTGCTCCGGCCATCGTCTTGATCGTAGTGCTTCAGTTGGCGGTTAGTCCTTCTGAGGCGATCAGGCTCTGATACCACTTGTTGGTGCAGCGGAGACCGGCAAGAGGGGGGTGAATTGCTGAAAACAAAAACAAACTATACCCTCCTCGGATTTCAACTCAGAATTTAAATCAGCAACTAAATTAATGAAACAGAAAAAGAAACACGAATGGAAAAGACTCAGAGATTTAACCTGGTTACAACCAAGGAGGTTGTTAATCCAGGACTGTAGAAAAGCGTAGTAAGAAAAATCTCCTTCTCTGAAGGCGGAGAAGCCTTTTACACTTTTGAAGTTCACTAGTTGCTTAGGAATTGCTAACAGATTGATTGCTTGAGTTGTTATGTAATTCCTAGCTCCAGGGGCCTTTAAATAGCCTCAAAATTCTATCCAGGGTCAGGCGCCTCCAACAAGGTTCAAGGCGCCTCACATTCGGTCGTGGATAGAACTCTATCCGAACGTAAGCGGTCATTTGACTGTTGAGCGCCTCAATCGGTGGCGCCTCGGCTGGTGGCGCCTCGGCTGGTGGCGCCTTGACACAGTTGAGCGCCTTGATCTGGCGCCTCGGTCAGTTGGGCGCCTCAGTGGCGACTCAGCTCCTTTGAGTTCGTTTCCAGCTTGTTGCGACTTCCGATGCTCCGATCTTTTGGGTGATTGTGGCCAACCGAAATAGGGCTCACCCGAACCCAATTTCTGGCCTTCCTCGAGCAGCCTTCCGTCCCGGCTTAACATCTCTCGAACGTCGCGTACGCTCTTCACGCCCACCAGAGTACTCTTCCGCAGCTTTCTTGTCCTTCGGACGCACCGAGCCCGTCGGCTCCCTTCCCGTGCCGTCCTTCTCGCTAGCTGCGTCTTCCGCTCGACTTCCTGTGTTCCTAAGCTCCTGCACACTCAGACACAGGGATCAAACACAGCAGGACCTAACTTAACTTGGTTGATCACATCAAAACTACCACGGGGTCCAATATTTACTTGATGTGCCGCAAGTCTAAGTGCTTTGATTAGTTCAAAGAAGTACGAGGCTGATGTAGAGAAACGTCAAAGTAAACGTATCAAGACACTACGATGAGATCGTTGTGGCAAGTACCTTTTTGGGAGAATTTAGGAGTCACTTATCAGAAGTAGGGATTCAATCCCAACTAACAACACCTGGTATATCCCAACAGAATGGTGTAGAAAAAGGAAGGTATAAGACTCTTATGGAAATAAGTAGATTAATGATGAGTTATTTAGAAAATTACCAAATTCATTTTAAGGATATACTCTGGAAACGGAAGTGAACATAGTACCTTCCAAAGTCAGAACTCTCTACTCATATAGAATTGTTGAATAGCCGTAAGCCTATTTTGAAGCATATTCGGGCTCGGGTAGTCCAGCACATATGCTGAAGAGAGACAATGATAAGTTGGACAGGAATTCACTTGTTTGTGAGTTATCCTAGAGAAATGAAAGTAGGTTTATAGTCTTAAAAATCTGAAGGTCATTGATAGTATCAATGACCGATTTTTAGAAAAGGACTATGTAATAAACCAAGTGCCCATAAGTAAATTTGTTCTTACGGAAATAATAAAAGACATGTCTAATCTAGTACCAACTGTACAAGATGAGATACCACAAGGAAACTGCAACACGTATCACAAATGATACACAATTGCAGAAAGTGCCTCATCGTAGTGGGAGGGTTGTTAGGCAACCTAAATAGGTTCATGTTTTGGGAGAGGTTTTGGATTCGATCCCTGGAGGATATGAACCTGATCTCCGGTCATATGATAAAGTACTACAAGATAAAGATGCAAGCATCTTGGCAAAGAGTAATGAATAATAGAATTAGAATATATGTATTCTAATAAAATCTGGAAGTTTGTAGAACCACCAAATGGTGTAAAAGCCTTTGGGTGTAAAAAGGTCAATAATAGGAAAAGAGGGATAGAAAGGAAGGTAGTAACTTTCAAAGCAAGGCTTGATGAGAAAGGAAACTTTTTCACTGGTAGTCATGCTTAAGTCTATCCGGATTCTTTTATCTATTTGGCAAGTGGATGTCAAGACAGCATTCCTTAATGGAAGTCTTGATGAAAGCATTCATATAAAGCAACCAGAAGGGTTCATTGCAAAGGGCTAAGAGCATCTTGTGTGCAGGCTCAATCAGTCTATGGACTGAGGCAAAGCTTCAAGGTCTTGGAACATCCGGTTTATCAAAGTAATCCAGACCTATGGATTTATTGAGTAAACGGATAAGTTTTGTGTATACAAAAGGTGTGATGGAAACGTGATGGTATTTCTTGTACCATACGTAGATAACATTTTTGGTAGTTGGAAACAATATCAAAATGTTGTCGGAGTTAGGTATGGTTGTCCAAATAATTCGATATAAAGGACTTGGGAGAATGTATATATTTTTGAGATCAAAGTAATAAGGGATCGAAAGAAAAAAATATATTTTACTTATCCCAAGCTTGATACATCGGAAAATCCTTGCTCGTTTTAAGCATGCAAAACTCCTCGACAGGTTTCTTACCTTTTAAGCATGGAGTGTCTTTATCTAAAGAGATGTCTCCGATGACATCAAAGGAGATTGAGGACATGTAGGCAGTTCTTTATGCTTCGGCAGTTAGACAACCTAATGTATGCTATGCACGAGATCAGAAATCTGTTTTGCCAAGGTCATAGTTAGCAGATATCAAAGTAACCATAGACAAGGACATTGGACTGCAGTAAAGCATATATTAAAGTACCTTAGAGGCGCTAGAGATTATATGCTAGCTTACAAGGCAGTTAATTTGGTCCCTGTGGGTTACACGGATTTTGACTTCCAATCGGATGAGGACAATAATAAGTCAACCTCGGGGTTTTGTGTTTACTTTAGGAGGTAAAGTCATAACTATGAAAAAGTGTGATAAGCATAGGTGTTTTTCTGGGCTCCACCATTGAAGCTTAGTATATGGCAAGCCTCTGAGGTAGCCATAAAAGCTGAATGACTCAATAACCTCAAGATAGACTTAGATATGATTTCTGGTTTGTCCAAAGATTATTACAATTTATTGTAATAATGTTGGTGCAGTAGCAAACTCAAAGAAACCATAAGTCTATAAGGCAAGTAAACACAATAGAGCGCAAGTACCACCCAATACGAGAAATCGTATAAATGAGGAGAAGTTGTTGCCGCCTAGATTGCATCAGGTAATGACCTATAGATCCTTTCACTAAGGTCCTTAAGGCAAGAGCTTTTGATGGGCATGTTGAAGGGTTGAGAATCAGATGTATGACAGCAGATATGACAGCTTAGTTTTTTAGTATAAGTGGGAGATTGTTGGAGTGTATACTGAAAGTCTAAGCTTTGTAAACATTCATTATGAATAAAGAATCACATTTGGTCAAATTGTCTACATTTAGTTGTAGTTGTTCAATTAATTTATATTGTAGATAACATAGTATGTGGTGCCACATGCAGAAGATGATGTTATCAGTACCTTATAAATTATAAACAGTAGCTCATGACCAAATGGAAAGGAACAAACCATTAGAAGGTCGTAGTGTAATTAAGTATCAGTTTATCTTGACTGTATAATTACACTAGTACACTTAGAGTGTATTGAGTAGGACCATTTGAGGTCGTTTCTTTTATACTGATTTTATAAAGAAACAAAGACCTCGGTTATTATGGAAGTGTGTGCTCTTAATCCTAATATAATAACAAGCACATATATTTGATATTTATTTCTTTAATTTATCAATGGGTGAGATTTAGTTCGATGAATCAATAAGCCCGATAAGTTGGGAATGACATCACTTATAGTGTGTGTTGTTGATTATAGAAGGAAACTGTGTCCTAGAGATACTAGGTTGATAATATCCTCAAGAGGAGCTCATAAGGATTGTCATGTTAAACCCTGCAGGTGGACCTAGTCCGACATGATGATAAGGTTGAGTGGTACTACTCTTGGACTAAGATATTAATTAAATGAGTTGTCAGTAACTCACTTAATTAGTGGACATTCGATATCTTAAATACAGGGAGACTAACACACTCATAATAAGAAGGAGCCCAAAAATGTAATTTGGGATTGGTGCGGTAGTTCAATAATAGTTCTCTAGTGGAATGAATTATTATTGATAAAATTAAGTTGTGTGTTCGGGGCGAACACGGGATGCTTAATTTTATCGGGAGACCAAAATCAATTCCTCCTCTCGGTCCCTATCGTAGCCTCTTATTTATAGAGTACTATACCCACCTATACCCACCTTCATACCCATGAGAAAGGGGCCAAGCTAGCTTGTGGTTCAAGCTAGGGCCAGCCAAGCCTTGGTTCATGGGTGGCTGACCCTAGCCCAAGTTTAGGTGGTCGGCCCCATTAAATTAAAAAATTTTAATTTTAATTTTTATTATGTGGAAGATATAATTTATTACAGAATTAAAATTAAAATATCTCTCTTTAAAAGATCTACAAAAGATTAAAGAAGAGATTAGATCTCTTTCCTTATTTGTAGATTGGAAAGATATTTTATTTTTTCTCTCTGAAAAATTATTCACATGTTGAAAATTAAAATTATAGAAATTTCTTTTTATCAACCATGAAGGGATTTTAAAAGGAAATTTTATTTTTTAAAATTTCCAAAGATAAAAAAGAAAGTTTTAATTGTTGATTAAAATTATCCTATTTGCTCTACATGAGGTGGCCGGCCACATACAATTAATTAGGAAAATTTATTTAATTTTTTCTTAATTAATTGTTGTCAATGAAAGTTAAGGAAATTTTATTATAAATAAATTTCCTTATTTGCCAAAGCCAAGGAATATAAAAGAAGGGGTAGGGGTGCCTTCATGGTGAACAACCTCTATTATTTCTCTCTCTCTTTTCCTTGGTGTTGTGGCCGGCCAACCTCTCTTCCTCTCTTCCTCTTGGTGGTGGCCGAACCTTCTCTATTGGCTTGGAGCTCTTGTGGTGGCCGGATACTACTCGGAAAAGAAGAAGAAGAAGGAGAGAAAACTTGTATCCCTTGCAGCTTGGTTGGTGTTTTGTTCTTCGTCCTTGGTGAAGCTTCTTTGTGTTGGTCGAACCTAGCTAGGAGGAGAAGAAGGTGCTTGGTGGTTTCTCATCTCGGAATATCGTTGTCCACACAACGTCCGAGGTTAGAAGAGGAATACGGTAGAAGATCAAGAGGTCTTTCTAGAAGGTATAACTAGTAATTTTTCTTTCCGCATCATGCTAGTTATTTATGGAAATAATACCAAATACAAGAGGCTTACGATTCTAGTGTTTCGAATATGTTTTTCGAAGTTGTGTTCTTTTGTTTTATTTTTCCTTGTGATTTGATTGTTCTTTTACGTTAACCTAAAGTTATTTTAGGAAATTAAATATTAGCTTTCTATAAAAGGTTTTGTCTAGTCGGTGGTGGTTGCTCCCATATCCAAGAAGGTCATGTGCCTCGCCACGTCAGTACTGGGAACCAATTATGGAAATTAATATTTAATGGAATTAATAACTTAAGGTGATTTGGGTCGAACGTGTTAAGTTCCACAGGAGACCCAAGTCAAAACCTAAAAGAACGAATAGATTAAGTTTTGGATCAAACGTGTTAAGTTCCGCAGGCGATCCAAAATTTAATTTAAAAGAACACATGGTAGCTAGGAAAAGGTTCAGACCTTTGTACAAAATTTTTGTACAGTGGAACCTCTAGGTTTTCCGAGTAGCAACCAACAGGGTCAAGCATAACAAGAAGAGCTAGAGGGTGAAGAAGTTGAAGCAAAATTGTCAAAGTCAAAGAAATTCAAAAGCTCAACTTCTACAATGGAATTCCGAGATGGGCTCGGATTCGACACGAGGGTGGCTCCACCATACACTTCCACGAGCTTCGATTCTTGGAAATCAAGAATCGAAAATTTTCTTATGATGGAGATAGAGCAATGGTTTGCTCTTATGGAAGGCTTCAAGACTCCAACAAACTCAAAGGGCAAAGTTCTCAAGAGGAGCAAGTGGAGTCAAGAGCAAGTCCAAAGGTGCGAGGCCAATGACAAAGTGACCAAGCTTTTGGTCAATTTATTGCCAAGCACCATCCTTTGCAAAATTGGAGAATTTGAAGATGCAAAGGAATTGTGGAGTCAATTGGCCAAGTTTCATGAAGAGATCCCCTCCACTGTACAAGAGCAAGAAGAATCCAGAGAGGGTGACTCTTTGGAGCAAGATCAAGAGGAGGACTCCGAGGTTGAGAGATGCTCAACCTCCGAAGAAGAAGTCCAAGAAGAAGCTTCATCTTCAAGGGAGTGCAATGAAGAGAACAAGGAGGGAGCATACTCCTTGTTCCATGTACAAGATGATGAAGCCTCCACCTCTAGGATTGAGGGGGAGTGTAGATCAATGAACCCGGAGCAAGAAGAGGCCTCCACATCCGGGTCAAGTGAAGAAGAAGAAGATGGTGCCACCTCCAAAATTCAAGAAATATCAAATGGAGGAGCAAGTGTCATCCCTATATAAGAAGGTATAAACGTTTCAATTAAAAATAAAAATCATATAATATGTTTTGAGTGTAGGGAAAGTGGGCACTACAAGAGCAAGTGTCCCAACTTGGTCAAGAAGAAGGGTCAAGTGACACAAAAGGGTAAGGAGAAGCCCAAGGAGACCACCCCCGGGACAAAGAAGAGCAAGGAGCACATTGTGTGCTTCTTGTGTCAACAAAAAAGGCATTACCGAAGTCAATGCCCCAAGGGGAAGAAGATGGTCAAGGCTCAAGGAGGCACTAGTCAAGGGGGAGCCTCCAAGATAAAGAAGAAGGTAACATTTATTGAGCCTACCCCTTTACATTATGGTAAAAAGCATGATAGTTCTAATTTTTATCATTTTAATGCAATTTACCATAAGAATAGAAAGCATGAGGGCATTAAGGAAAAGCATGTGGCCCTACATGCCAAGACTACCCAACCTAAGGTTAGGAAGGTAGATAGGGATTTGGGCAAGAACACTAAGGATAATAGATACAAGCTCAAGCATAAAAATGCTCATGGATCAAATGAAAAATCAAATACTGAGGACTTAGTGAGGGAAAATCAAGTCTTGAGGTCAAGACTTGATAAATTAGAAAAGACCCTAAAAAGATTGGAAAATATCCTATTAGGGCAAAATGAACATAACCTAGGTTTAGGGGTACAAAAGCCATCAAATGGCCATAGAGGTTTGGGATACAAAACCAAAGCAAAAAATGATGTGCCTAGTTATCATAGGGTTCCATATAGTTATGGAACAAACCCTAAGTCTAGAGGTCAAGTCAAGGATATCCCTAGAAGTATCTTTGCAACCAAAGTGACTACGACTTCTAAGAAGTGTAAGAAAGTCACTAACAAGGTCACAAGGGAGGCTATCCCTAGAGTTGACCTAGAAAAAGTAACCAAGACTTCTAAGAAACCAAACAAGGTCACTAGGAAGGTATCTAGGAAAGTTATCACTAGTGAATACCTAGAGCATCCAAGGAGCACCAATAGGTTTTGGGTTCCTAGGAGCATTTTCTCTATCCCATAGATGAGTTAGAGAGTGTCAACTCTGAGAAGAAGGGTAGTTAACCCAACTTTGAAGAAATTGACACTCGAGGAGCATTTTCAAGGTTTTTGTTAACCTTTGAAAATGAAATGGATTTATTGTTACTCTTGGAAAGAGTAAAATGTGCTATAAAGGAAGAAATTTGAGATGACTTTAAATGGCACAAGAAATCAAGTGTTAAGAAATATCAAATTGGGACTTTGGTATTGTCTTAGGAATTTAAGGCAAATCTAAGTCTTAATTTAAAGTGATTACTCTTATGGGAAAATGAAATATGCCAACATTTGAGGAATGTTTTAAATTTTTAATTGACATAATTAATTCAAGAGATTAAAGAAATGTCAAGTTGGGTTTTGGCATTTTCCTAAGGAAATTGGGCAATCTAAGGTTTATGCTTTAGGATTAGCTAAGGGTTAAGGATACTTAGATAGATAATCTAGGTATATTTTAATTATGCAAAATCTTGCCATGTGTGGTTGCCCATTATATGCCATGACATCATGTTTTATTTGTGCATTCATGACTTATTATGAAAAACTCAAAAATACCATGTCATGACATACATACATCATGTAGTTATAGGAAATTTTCTTCTGAAAATTATTTCTTTTTGATGTATGCCATAACATTATCATGCATTATGTTATTTCCTTAAAATTAAGGACAAATGGCAGTTATCATCAAGTGGCATACCAAATGACATCCTAGGTGGATGGTCAATATCCACAAGATGCCTAGATAAATATGCATGAACTCTAGGTTAGAGCAAAACCAAAATTAACATCTCACAAAGACCTATAAGATGACTTGTATGTGTTTTATGCACAATAGATACAAGTGAGATGTTAGGAAGACGAACAAAACTCAACATGCTGAGTTAGTGCATTTCCTTGAGTTTTAAGTTCATCAAAACACATAGTTATGTGTTTTCCCATCATTGGGAAAGCTAATGTACAAGTTAAGCCCAAGGAACATGGTGGGATATTGGTTTTGAAAATGTTTTAAAATGATTTTGGAAAACCTTGGTGAAGGCTATCTTTTGATAGTAATCACCATTGAATAGTTAGACACAAACTTGAAGAAAACACTAAAGTTTTTGCAAGTTCTCAAGTTTGTGTCAATCTTTGAAAATATGATGTATTTTCATAGAAAACTATTTTTCCATGATAAATTATACCCTAAATAATGTCTACACAAATTTTTACGATTTTTAGAATTTTGTAGAATTTTCTAGGGGTTTCTGAAATTGGCTGAAATTGAATTTCAGCAATTTCAGGCCTCCAATCGATCAGTGGATCGATTGGAGTGCCTCAATCGATCAGCCGATCGATTGAGAAGGCACTTCTCACGAGCAGAAGCTTCTGGATCGATCAACCGATCGATCCAAGAGAATCGATCGGTGGATCGATTCAGTGGTTCAATCGATTGGAACCCAACTCCAATCGATTGAATATACTGATTTTGGCTGGGAAAGCTTATTTTCAGCATTTTGAACCTATTTTAGTCTAGGAAACCACTCCAAACCCCTGAAAATACATTTGTATACATAAAAAGGGTGTTTTCGTGTGGAAAACAAGGATGGATTGGTTAAGGAAGGCTAAGTTGAAATTTAGGTTGAGGTTTGTTTCAAATTTTGAATATTTAAACCTCAAAACTTCTAAAATTGGGTTTCCTAAAGTCTTAGGGATTCCAAGTCATTGTTGGTGCAATGACAGAAGTTACCACAATGTCTTTAGGGGGAGGGACTCTTTAAAGACATAAAAATTATTTTTCATGAACCTTGGAAGGTGGTTAACTTTCCGTTAAGAACACGCTCAAGGTTGAGCGTTTGAACTTTAATGGGGAGTGGATATCCTCATTGTTCACGTGGTTCAAGTGGATAATGCTCAAGGATGGGCATTTGCCTACATTGGGGGAGAATGTAGGGTTAAGAATAATGAAGGGTATGAGACCTTCATTATCGTGTTGATCACAACGAGTGAAGTTGTGAACAACGATGAGCAACTCTTCAGGGGGAGAGTTTTCAACAAGTGAATTTGTTGAAGTGTGCCCAAAAATGGGGCATGGTTTGATGTGTGCCAATAGGGGAAGAATGAAATGGAGTAAGTTAGGCTTTTATTACCTAGAGGGAGTTTGCCCTCTTAGGGGGAGAATGAAGGACTTAACTTATGTATTCATTACCTAGTGGCATGAAGAAGGTTTAGGCTATTGGATTAGCCTAACTTACATGTGGTATTGTAAGTGATAGTGTTGGTATTGTCAAACATCAAAAAGGGGGAGATTGTTGGTGCAACATTCCTCAGGTCAAGGTTGACCTGGTTGACCAAGCTTGAGTCTTGGTTTGGGTTTCGATGTTTGACAATGCAAGGTTGATAGAAGAAGAGTCAAGCAGGTCAAGGATGACCGGATACTTGACTGGGAAGTCCTAACTGGGATGTTAGGCAGAGTGAAAGACCTAGTGAGTGAAGCTAGGCAGGAGGAAAATCCTGGTGAGTGAAGCCAGGTGAAAGACCTAGTGAGTGAAGCTAGGCAATTGGGAAAGTCCTGGTGAGTGAAGTCAGGCAAGAGAAATCCAGATGGGTCAAGGTTGACCAGACATCTGGTGAGAGTCCAAGTAGGTCAAAGGGATTGACCGGATACTTGGCACGAAGAGAAAAGTCCAAGTGGGTCAAAGGGATTGACCGGACACTTGGTGGGGAGTCCTGACAGGTCAAGGGAGTGACCAGATGCTAGGCATGATATACCAATAGGTCAAGGTTGACTGAATATTGGATTGAGATGCTTGGGACTTGGTTTTGGGCAAAAATCAAGAGCTGGATCGATCAGTGGATCGATCCAGGAGATGGATCGATCAGTGGATCGATCCAGGCCTTTCCCAGCGAACAGAGAGCCTCTGGATCGATCCGTGGATCGATCCAGAGGTCCCAATCGATCAGCCGATCGATTGGGACGCTGCTGGTTCGCGCGATAAACGCTGGATCGATCCGTGGATCGATCCAGGCATTTTCTCCAGAGCACAGAGGCGCTCTGGATCGATCCGTGGATCGATCCAAAGCCTCCCCGATCGATTGGGAGTTTTCGAATCGATCGGGATCCGACCGTTGCGTCGTATTTGAGCTGCAGGCGTGCGATGGCTGCGGCACCTCTTCACCGATTCATTTCAGATCTTCACCAGCTTCTCCACAGCTCTTCTCAAGCTCGAGATCGCCAGTTCTTGAAGGCTCTTGGAGGTTCTTCCAAGTCAAGAGGCGGATCAAAGCAAGAAGAAGAAACTAGGGTTAGGGTTTTTACTCTCATTGTAAGCTTGTATTTCATTACCTTTCCCTTTCTTCTTGTATTGAGTCTTGTAGGGCTTCTCCGCCCTTGGTAGTTACCGTAAAGGAGAGTTTTATTAGTGGAGGGTGTGTGTGTAGGTGTGGATCCTTGGACTAGTCACCTCTTGTGAGGTGGATACCAAGTAAACCAACCTTGTTAGCGTTGTGTGGTTTGTTTCTGTATTTTCCGCTGCGCATCTTTGAAGAAACAAGCAACGCCGAGCAAGAGCACGCGACGAGCTATTCACCCCCCCCCTCTAACTACTTTTCGGTCCTAACACAAAGACCTAACTTAAACCCTACATTTCTCTCCCTATTGACACACATAAAAAAAAAAACTCTCCCCTTGAAGCGTGACCCGACGTTGTTTACAACTTCACATGTTATTCACAACACCACAATGAAGGTCTCATACCCCCTTCATGATAGATCGAATTAGTGCGATAGAGGGGGGGTGAATATCGCGCTTTTAAAAACTTTTATATCTTTTTAAAATCAGAGTTGTGCAGCGAAAAATAGAAAGAGACAAGTTCATTTACTTCGTTCGGAGCCTAGCTCGACTCCTACTCGAAGGCCCGCGATCCTTGATCGCACCGATGGGAAAATCACTATAACCCTTCTTTCCGAAATCCTTCGGAGAGAAGCAGATCGTACAAATGAGTAAGATAGTAACACCCTACTATCTTACAAAATAATAAGTACAATGCAATATAAAATATTACACCGACAGAAGTAGAATATGAAGCGCAGACGGTACTTCTGGATGGTGTGGCTTGCTGAGCTGATGAAGACATGTAGCACGAGTTGCTTGTAGAACATAACTTTTATTGATCAAAGAGTATTACTAAGCCTCGACCTCGAGCTCCTTTTATAAGTGCCATTGTTGTTCAGTCGACCGATCCCTCTGTTCGATCGACCGAACCCGCTCCCTTCCTTCATGGCTAGAGTTTGACGCTGGCTCGATCTTTTGCATTAACTGATCTTTAATGGTTCGGTCGACCGATCCCGTTGTTCAGTCGACCGAATAGTGACCTTCCCTGTTCGTCGAGATCCGCACTTAATGCTCCATTAATGATTTTATTGTTCGGTCGACCGAACCTCATTTTCGCTCGACTGATCATCCTGTGATACCATGTTTGCGAGCCTAAACTGTTTTGTCAAATTTATTTGTTCGGTCGACTGAATCTTTTTTTCGATCGACTGATAAAATGCCTTGATCGGTCGACTAAAACTCCTGTTCAGTCGACTGAACCCTTGGTAAATTGAAGGTTTCTGAGTGCGGGACGCGTGTCCATTGACAGAGTCTGATTCTAAGTTCTGAGTCAAAAGTTATGACCCTTTGAAACTCAAGGGGTCATATGATTCTGCAACACAAAGTTAGTTCGATATAATAATAGTATTCCTGCAAAACATAGTTAGCACAGTTATAATACATGAGTAGTAATATGTATGAGTATAACAGTTAGGACTGTCTTGATCTCAACTTGGAAATCATCCTGATTTCTTCAGTTGGATCAGCGACCTTAGGTTGTTCCCTTCAGGAACCCGACCTCACTGGCGCTCCTCAAGTTATTTACCTCAACCTACCTTGCACCAACAATCTCTCCCTTTTTGATGTTTGACAACCAAAATTCACAGTTAAATTTAAAATATGCAGAGTTAAGTAAATAAGCATTTAACTCTCCCCCTGAGTTTAATAACTCTCCCTAAATTTACTATCTCTCCCCCTTTGACACACATCCAAAATAGGGGTAATACTAACCAACCCCCTTTAATCAATAATAGTAATTTTTTTTAAACTTCATAAAATATTTTCATAAAAACTTAATAAAATTAAGTTAAAATTTTTGAAAATATTTTTTATAACAATTTAAAATTTTCATGAATAAGTGTAAGTTAAAAAAAAATAAGAAAGTATAAATTTTATGATTTAATAGAAAAATTTTCTAAGAGAAACTTTAGAAAATTTTATAAGAGAAAATAGTGAACTAAGTTTTGAAATTAATCTTTAGAATCTTTTTTTTAAAAACGTTGATTCAAAAAGGTAGGTTTTAAAATGCTGAAGCAAAATATTCTAATTAAGAACATTTTTATTTTTTCAAGAAAATAAGTGTATAATTTTTTAAATATGCTGGAAAGAGAATTTTAAAAATTCATAAGTCTAAAAGAAATATTTAACCAATAAGTTTTGAAAACAAGATTTTTTTAAAAAAAAATTCTAGAAAAGATTGGTTTTTAAATGATGTTAAGGCTCCCCTTAATTAAATAATCTTAAGGTCCAAGCGGGATATGAAAAATATATGTTAGACCAAAATTTTGGAATAGTTTTAAATTTAATTAATTAATCTCACCATTTCTAAGTCATCACACTAAATAAATCTATAGTTATGTGAGATGATTCAAATTATTTTGGTAATTAGGTTAAATTAATACTTAATTAAAGCTTAATTTATGGTCAAATTTTAAAGTTAATTTAATAATGATTTAATTATTGTTTTAATTAAAATAAATTAGGTTTGGGATTAAAAATTTATTGATTTATTTAATTTCTAATTTATTGTATAATTATTTAGAATTAATTAATTAAGGATTACTTTAAAGTTTATTTTTTTAAAGTAATTAAAATTATTAAGTTTTAAAATAATTTTAATTAAGTTTTTAAAAGATTTTTTTAATTAAGTTTAAAATAATTTTTTAATTAAGTTTAAAATATTTTTTTTTAATTAAGTTGAAAATAATTTTTTAATTAAGTTGAAAATAATTTTTTTTAATTAAGTTTAAAATATATATTTTTAATTAAGTTTAAAATAATTTTTAAATTTTAATTAGATTTGAAATTTAATTAGGTTTGAAAAAGGTTATTGAACCCATGTTAGATTCAAACTTAGCTTAAAATATTTTTTTAATTAAGTTTAAAATAATTTTTTTAATTAAGTTTAAAATATATTTTTTTAATTAAGTTTAAAATAATTTTTTTAATTAAGTTTAAAATATATTTTTTTAATTAAGTTTAAAATAATTTTTTTAAATTTTAATTAGATTTGAAATTTAATTATGTTTGAAAAAGGTTATTGAACCTATGTTAGATTCAAACTTAACTTTGGGTTAATCAAGCAGACTTCCTAAGGATAAGTTTTCAGTTCAATGACGAAGCTTATGGCCTTCTTGTGTATCAACGGTGGACCACTTGCTGAAGACTTTCCAAACTGTTCCCGTTCAAAGAACTTAATACTAAATTTTTGGTCCAACTAGCCCATGTTTGACTGGGGTAGCTTCGGTCAGATCCACTAAGTCTAGTGCACCAGGTATAATTCCATATTCAGCCTAGACATGCCTTCGACAAAGCTTCCTTGACATACTATCATCCCAATCCATTCCGATGCTATGTTGTAGGGTTTGGTAAACATTTTTCATCTAACCATTCTAAGCAGAAAATAAACCTAATCCTAAGTGTATGAGTTTGGTTAATCAAGTTGGTTGTATTATTTTTCTACTTGCTCCCCCTGAGTCATAGTTTAGATAAGGTCTATCTAAGTAATGAATTTGACTCTTAGGGACTAAGTAGAGGTTTGGTTTAATTGGTTTGGTTAAACATTTTATTGGAACTCATGCTTGGATTTGACTTCTAACATTTTGACTGATTAAAGATAAGTATGATTTGTTTGTTTTATTTGATTTATAGTCGAGTCCCGATTTGTTGTACACGGCTCGTTGCGACCCAAGTACCATATTTAGACACTTGGATCCCAGTTCAAACTTTTCCAACATTTCCTTAAGTTGCTTGACTTGTCCTTTCAAGTTGGAATTTTCTTCCTCAAGTTTTATAACTTGAGTTGAAGTTCCAACTTGAACTTGATTAGTCGAGTTACTCAAGTTAACTTGCTCCTTAAGGTGGTCTATTTCCTTAAGTAGCAAGTTATTTTGTTTTCAGATTTTGTTAATTTTTTAAATAAATATTTAATTACTTTTAACATTTCAGACTTCAAATTGAAGGTTACCTTATCGGGTCCTTTTGAAACGGATGCAAATCCATTGCTTATCTCAGACTCGTCATTAGACTCTGACTCATACTCATCTTCAGACTCAGATTCGGACTCTTCAGTCTTTGCCACAAATGTTATATGACTCAAATGCTTTGGTTCTGGTTTTGTTCGGGGCTTAGCTTCCTTGTTTGGCCCTGCATACAAAGCTAACCCTTTCTTGACTTGACTCAAGTTAGTATGTTCATGTAATGTTAATTCACAAAATAGTTCGTCTAATTTAATAATTGAAAGATCCTTCGCAACTTTATAGGCATCTATAATAGATGCCCATAAGGAGTTTCGAGGGAATGAGTTAAGCATTTACCTGATGATATCATGATTCTCAAGTTGATGGCCGATGATATGTAGTCCATTTAGGATGTTCTTAATCCTCATGTGTAGTTGGCTTGCCGACTCACCATCTAACATTTTAATATTTAGTAATGAATTTAATAAAAGATCATGCTTTATTACCTTTGTATCATTTGTCCCTTTATGTAGTTTAACTAACTATTCCACAAATCTTTTGCATTGTCAAAGGGGCCGACTCGTTTTAATTCTTCTTTTGATAATCCACATTGTAAAGTGTTGAGTGCCTTTGAATCAATTTGTACTTTCTTCTTTATTTCTTCTGTCCATTCCTCTGGATTGTTGACTGGTGATGTGTAGCCACATTGGATAATGAGCCATTGATCAATGTCTGTTTTGAGAAAAACTTCCATTCTTTTTTTCCAGTATGGAAAATCGCTTCCATCGAATAGCGGAGAACGCATGGTCGAATATCCCTCGGATTGTGTCATTTGTTCTTGCACCAAAAATTGAGAAACAAAAAGAATTTCTAAGATTCTTGTCTTGGGATTAGCAGTGCTTGAAAAATATAAAAATATTCTAAGAAAAAAATGAAGAAAAGAAAAAGTTTTAAAAGATGCTTTGAAAAACGATTAAGTAATTTCAGAGCTAATGAGACTCTGATACCAATTGATAGATCGAATTAGTGCGATAGAGGGGGAGTGAATATCGCGCTTTTATAAACTTTTCTTTATCCTTTTAAAATCAAAGTTGTGCAGCGGAAAATAGAAAGAGACAAGTTCATTTACTTTGTTCGGAGCCTAGCTCGACTCCTACTCGAAGGCTCACGATCCTTGATCGCACCGATGGACAAATCACTATAACCCTTCTTTCCGAAATCCTTCGGAGAGAAGCAGATCGTACAAATGAGTAAGATAGTAACATCCTACTATCTTACAAAATAATAAGTACAATGCAATATAAAATATTATACTGACAGAAGTAGAATATGAAGCGCAGTCGGTACTTCTGGATGGTGTGGCTTGCTGAGTTGATGAAGATGTGTAGCACGAGTTGCTTGCAAAACAGAACTTTTATTGATCAAAGAGTATTACTGAGCCTTAGACCTTGAGCTCCTTTTATAAGTGTCATTGTTATTCGGTCGACCGATCCCTCTGTTCGGTCGACCGAACCCGCTCCCTTCCTTCATGGCTAGAGTCCGACGCTGGCTCGATCTTTTACATTAACTGATCTTTAATGGTTCGGTCGACCGATCCCGCTATTCGGTCGACCGATCCCGCTATTCGGTCGACCAAACAGTGACCTTCATTGTTCGTCGAGATCCGCACTTAATGCTCCATTAATGATTTTATTATTCGGTCGACCGAACCTCATTTTCGGTTGACTGATCATCTTGTGATACCATGTTTGCGAGCCTAAACTGTTTTGCCAAATTTGGTTGTTCGGTCGACCGAACTTTTTTTTCGGCCGACTGATAAAATGCCTTAATCAGTCGACTGAACCTCCTGTTTAGTCGACTGAACCCTTGGTAAATTGAAGATTTCTGAGTGCTGGATGCGTGGCCACTGTCAGAGCCTGATTCTGAGTTCTGAGTCAAACTTATGACCCTTTGAAGCTCAAGGGGTCATATGATTCTGCAACACAAAGTTAGTTCGATATAACAATAGTATTCCTGCAAAACAAAGTTAGCACAGTTATAATACATGAGTAGCAATATGCATGAGTATAACAGTTAGGACTGTCTTGATCTCAACTTGGAAACCTTCCTGGTTTCTTCAGTTGGATCAGCGACCTTAGGTTGTTCCCTTCAAGAACCCGACCTCACTAGCGCTCCTCCAGTTATTTACCTCAACCTACCTGCCAAATGTTGGGTCCTCCATGTTGATACAGTCTGACCTGACTATTGTTTTGATGTTGACACGGATTTAAGTTTGTATCAGATATTAATTAGACTCAGACTGATTAATGATCAAGATTGATCATGTGGAGAGGAAAAGTCCAAGTACGGATACTTGGCACGCGAAGTCGGAGAGGGCTCGGCAGCTCGTTCTCCGGACTAGGTCAGAGAGGGCTCGGTAGCTCGTTCTCTGGACCGGACGAAGTCGTAGAGGGCTCGGCAGCTCGTTCTCCTGACTAGGTCAGAGAGGGCTCGGTAGCTCGTTCTCTGGACCGGACGAAGTCGGAGAGGGCTCGGTAGCTCGTTCTCCGGACTAGGTCAGAGAGGGCTCGGTAGCTCGTTCTCTGGACCGGACGAAGTCGGAGAGGGCTCGGCAGCTCGTTCTCCGGACTAGGTCAGAGAGGGCTTGGTAGCTCGTTCTCTGGACCAGGAAGACGTTAGGGTTTAGGGCTGGGAGGCTCTAAAACTAACACAGAGACATTGGATCGGTCTGTTGACCGATCCAGTGATACTTCGGTTGACTGGATCGGTCGACAGACCGATCCAGTGATACCTCAAGTGAACTGATCGGTCTCGTGACCGATTAGTAACCACACAGAAACAATCTGTGGATTATCTGATCGGTCTCGTGACCGATCAGTAACCACACAGAAGCGATCTATGGGCTATCAGATCGGGACCTGGACCGATCAGTAATGAGCGACGAAGACTCAGAACCATAGGGGGATCGGTCTGTGGACCGATCCACCCATAGGCTGATTGGTCCACAGACCGATCAGCATAATCCTAGACCGATCAGGGTGTGTCCTGATCGGTCCAGAAGGCTATGGATCGGTCTGCTGACCGATCCACAACAATGTCGTTTATTTTCTGCTGTTTCTCTACGATTTCTGATTCACCTGATTAAATCATCTGCTGTGAGATTTTTGAGTTACAGGTTGCAGGTGTTGTGCCAGTGCTTAATTTCAAATTAAGCTCCATCAGAAGAATAAGAACAAATGCCCTTTGTGCTGTGTTTCACTGCAAGTGGTGCAATTCGAGCGTAACGTTCACTGGCTGCGATCAGTTGGCAATAGCTTGACTCTTGCTCATTGGTTCGAGCTCAGAGACACCAGTAAAGACCATGGATGGTATTGGTGTGAGCTCAGAGAACCAGATGAGGAGGAAGAGTGATTGGCGACGCCTGAGTTGGTTGCAGTGATACGATACAGGTGACAGCGATTCGGCTCTGGCTGAAGACAGTGAGAAAGCAGAGGGATAAGAAGAAGGAAGAAGAGAGGTTTTGGTAACGAAAGGTTCTGGAAAAACTCTCTGTGAACTGAAGCAAGAGGCTGTGTATTGTTGAGCTCTTGGCTGAGGAATTCCTTCTGTCTTTGCTTTTCATCGTGGCTGTAAGTTCATTTGTTCATTCTTTTCAGCCAAAAATCTCTGTTAAGTCTTGTGCTTCATTTTCAAATCATTTCTGTGACTTTGTGGAGAGGTTACTCCACCGAGAAGGAGAAATACTTAGCCGGAATTTGTCCGGAGTGTGATCTACCGAAAGATCAAGGGATCGTCCACCTTACGGACACGCCGAGGAGTAGGGGCATGTTATCCTCGAACCTCGTATATACTTGTGTAATCTGTGGGTTGTGTTTTCTTTCCTTGCATCAGTTTTCTTCTTACTTATTTCCGCTGTGCTAACAAGATTTTGTGAGGAAATTGACTGACTTTTAGTGGAGGCTATTCACATCCCCCCTCTCTAGCCATCCGAAGGTCCTAACAAGTGGTATCAGAGCGAGGCGCTCTTCATCCGGATTAACACCCTAAAGAGTAAGAAGATGGCTATGAAAGAAGGTTTCAGCACCAATCGTCCACCCTACTTCGACGGAGCGGACTTCCAATATTGGAAGAGTCGTATGGAGTATTATCTCAAGACCGACATCTCCATGTGGTTCTCGGTCAAGGAAGGTTTCACACCTCTAAAGGATGAAGAAGGTAAGGAACTAGAGTCGTCAAGGTGGTCCGCCGAGCAAACTCGCAAAGAACAAGCCGATGCCAAGGCGGTGGTCACCCTACAATGTGGGATAGCCAAAGATCAACTTGTCAAGGTAGGTCCATTTGTGAGTGCAAAAGATTTGTGGAACAAGCTCATTGAGCTCCAAGAAGGAACCCGAGACTCTCGGATCGCCAAGAGAGACTTGTTCCTAAACCAACTACAAAATCTGACCATGAAGGAGAACGAAACGGTAAGTGAACTACACGGAAGGTTCAAAGAGATCATCAATGATCTTCATTCTGTAGATGAACGCATAGAGAATCGCGATCTCGTAAGGTACGCTCTCAAAGCCTTTCCGAGGAATGTCTTGTGGTCATCTATGGTAGATGCCTACAAGGTCTCCAAGGACCTTTCAATTGTTAAGTTAGATGAATTCTTTTGTGAAATGGAACTTCATGAACTTGCTAACAAGGGTCAAAAAGAGAAAGGTATTGCCTTAGTTGCAGGGAGCAAGGATGGAAGAAGGAAGAAAGAAAAGAAGGAGGAGAAAGAAATTCCTACATCCTCATCCTCCTCCGAGTCCGATGATGAAGGAGGATCATCATCAAGCGAGATGGCCAACCTCGTAAGAAGAATCATGAGAAGGAGTCGGAGATACAAAGGGAAAGGTAAGTCGATTGATCAAAATACTGATAAGACTAATGTTACGTGTTATGAGTGTAGCAAGAAAGGACACTATCGGAGCGAGTGTCCAAAACTCAAGAAGAAGGAAGAAAGGACTAAGAAGAAGAAAGCTCTAAAAGCTTCTTGGGATGAATCCTCCTCAAGCTCATCGGAGGAAGAGAAGGAGAAAAGCACTCGTCAATTAGCACTCATGGCAAGGGAGGAATCGGACTCCGAAAGTGATACATCAACCACGGCTTCATCATCTTCGGATGATGAAGAGGTAATTTCTCCTCACTTAGAAAAATGCTATAAAACTATTACACATTTATCTACTTTGCTTAAGAAATCAAAAACAGAAATTAAATCATTAAAAGATGAAGTAGAACACTTGAAGACTCTTAGGGAAGATGAGGTTGATGACCTACATCAAGAGCTTCTTGAGGATGAAAACAAGGCCTTAAAGAGTGAAGTTGAGAAACTCAAGAAAATGCTTAAGAAATTCTCAACTAGCTCTAAGACCTTAGATATGATTCTAAATGCCCAAAGGGCGGTCTATAACAAGGCTGAGTTAGGATATCAACCTAAGGAGTCTAGTTTCATTTCCTTAGTGTCTAGAACCCAATTTCATAGATCACATGCTTCTAGGGTTCATGAGACTAGGAAGGGTGTGACCAAGGCATGGGTTCCTAGGTCTTTCATTGTAGATGCATTAGATCCCAAGATTTGGGTACCTAAAACATCTATCTTTCGTGTCTTGTAGGCATTTGTCAAGGGGGAGCATCTATCAACTTGGCTTGTTGATAGTGGATGCTCTAAGCACATGACCGGGGACAAGTCACTCTTTACTATCCTTCAAAATAAAAATAGAGGTAATGTGTCCTTTGGTAATAATGGTACCTTTAAGGTTATAGGAGTTGGAGATATTCATATATCTGAATGTCTCCAAATCAGAAATGTCCTTCTAGTCAAGGGGGTGACCTTTAATCTCCTAAGTGTCAGCCAATTGTGTGATACGGGTTACACAATTGAGTTTCATTCAAGTCAATGTCTGGTCAAACACATTGACACACTTGACACGGTACTAGTAGGCACAAGGGTAGATAACATTTACCAAGTATCTTTTAAAAGTGCTACTAATGCCTCTGCTAAGTGTTTCATGTCAAAAGAAGAAGAATCATGGCTGTGGCATAGAAGGTTGGCCCACATAAACATGAAGAATATTCGAAAGCTGGCCAACAAAAGATTAGTGCGAGACTTACCAAGCATCAAGTATCAAAAGACAAAGTTATGTGATGCATGTCAAAAGGGTAAGCAAACAAAAGCGTCTCATAAAGGTAAAAGCGCTGTAAGTACATCTACTGCTCTAGATTTATTGCATATGGATTTGTTTGATTGCAGTAATGTTATTTCATTGAATGGAAGTAGATACTGCTTAGTGATCATTGATGGTTTTACTAGATATACATGGACTTTCTTTTTGAAAAATAAGGATCAAACCATAGATATTTTTATTTCCTTTCGTAGAAGAATTGAAAATGAAAAATCAACAACAATTAAAACAATTAGAAGTGATCATGGTGGAGAATTTCAAAATCATAGATTTTTAGATTTTTGTCAAGAAAAAGGATATAGGCATGAGTTCTCTACTCCAAGGACCCCACAACAAAATGGGATTGTGAAGAGAAAGAACCGAGTCTTGCAAGAGGCTGCACGAAGCATGCTCAATGAGTACTCACTACCGAGCTACTTATGGGCTGAAGCGGTAAATACCGCTTGCTATGTGCAAAACCGAGTCTTGATACATAGGTTTTTAGGAAAGACTCCCCATGAACTCTGGTTTGGGAAACCCCCTACAATTAAACATCTTAGGGTGTTTGGTTGTAAGGTGTTTATCTTGAACACCAAGGATCATCTTGGAAAGTTCACAGCTAAGGCTGACGAAGGGATACTAGTCGGGTACTCTCTCACCAGCAAAGCCTATCGAGTCTACAACAATAGGACTAAATTGATTGAAGAGTCCTCGGATGTAGCATTTGAAGAAATCCCTAAATCAAATGATCAATCATGGGATGTAGGAGAAATTCAATTTGAACTTAGAAATCTAAGTTTAAATGATCAAAACATAGAGAGAGTCGAAGTTGACTCCGATGACGATGAGCAAAGGCAAGAGAGGGCTCAGTCTGATCCTTTACCTGATACTGAGCCCTTGCCTGTGTCTAGAGAGATCACTCATGAGGCACCGCCAACACCAAGGCAATCTAGGATAGCCTCTAGTCATCCCCAAGACCAGATTGTGGGAGACATTCAACAAGGAGTTAGAACTAGACCATTCTTTAGAAATGAGTCTAATGAGGTCGCCTTGATCTCAAAAATCGAACCAAGATTAGTCGATGAGGCATTGCACGATCCTGATTGGATCATAGCTATGCAAGATGAGTTAGGTCAATTTGAAAGGAGCCAAGTATGGGACTTAGTTCCTAGACCTAAGAAGACCACCATTATTGGAACCAAATGGGTCTTCAAAAATAAGTTAAACCAAAAGGGAAAAGTCGTAAGAAACAAGGCAAGACTTGTAGCCAAGGGCTATAGTTAAGTCGAAGGCCTCGATTATGATGATACTTATGCTCCCGTGGCTCGATTAGAGTCCATTCGTTTAATGCTAGCTTTTGCTGCACATAGAGGCTTCAAGCTCTATCAAATGGACGTTAAATCAGCCTTCTTAAATGGTTTCATTAAAGAAGAGGTCTATGTTGAACAACTACCGGGGTTTGTGAATACCGAAGTTCCAAACCACGTGTACAAGCTCAAGAAAGCTCTTTATGGGCTTAAACAAGCACCTCGAGCTTGGTACGAAAGGTTGTCAACTTACTTACTAGAAAAGGGTTTTGTAAGAGGTCAAATAGACCCAACATTATTTCTGCGTAGAGATGGTGAAAACATATTTGTAGCCCAGGTGTATGTCGATGATATAATTTGTGGCTCAAATAACAAGGGCTACTTGAATGAATTTATCACTCACATGGAAAGTGAGTTTGAGATGAGTCTGGTGGGAGAATTGACATTCTTCCTTGGACTTGAAATCAAACAAACTCGAGATGACATTTATGTCCATCAGACGAAGTACACTCAAGAGATGCTCAAGAAATTCAAAATGAGTGACTCTAAGGAAGTATCCACTCCAATGGCGACGAACACTCGCCTTGAGAATGATGAGAATGGAAAACCAGTTGATCTAACGCAATATAGAAGCATGATCGGTAGTCTTCTATATCTCACAGCTAGTCGACCGGACATACTTTTTGCTGTGGGCATGTGCGCTAGATATCAAGTCTGTGCCAAAGAATCTCATTTGATTGCAGTTAAGAGAATCCTGAGATACCTTAAGGGCACAATTATAGTAGGTCTATGGTATCCTCGTACGGAGTCTTTTGACTTGATAGGTTATACCGACTCTGATTATGCTGGGTGCAAATTGGATCGGAAAAGCACTAGTGGGGGTTGCCAATTTTTAGGGTCATCATTGGTTAGTTGGTCAAGTCGGAAGCAACATTGCGTTGCTCTCTCCACAACCGAGGCTGAATACAATGTCATGGGAGAGAGTGTATCACAATTGTTGTGGATGATACACACCCTAGAAGATTATGGGCTTTCCTATAAGGGAGTGCAAGTGTTGTGTGACAACATCAGCACAATAAACCTAACGAAAAATCCAGTCCATCATTCAAGGACCAAACACATTGAAGTGCGTCATCACTTCATTAGAGATCACGTAACTAGGGGAGACATTGCACTCACTTATGTTGAGTCTAAGTCAAACCTAGCCGATATTTTCACCAAACCTCTTCCGAAAAATGAATTTAGTCATTTGAGGAGAGAATTGGGAATGTGTTTGGCTCAATAAGACATTGGGACCCCATCATGATCAATAAGGACAATTAAAACGATTAAAAAAAAAGAAATTAATTTTGGCAACTTGGGAACATCTCACACAAACTATAAGATTAACAAATGATTTTTGTTTGCTAGAAATGGGGTGAGATGCTAGGATCAGCCGAATTATTCAAAATGTATCATACATCCCTTGAATAATTAGGTTGAAGACACATAAATTGAGTATGGGGAAGACCATTACATAATTCATGTGTATTTGGTTCTTAGATCTTACTCATATATTCCAACCAAGGAAACTTGGTTGGACCTTTACCTAGAAATTATGTGACTTTGGTTGATGGACTGTTTGATACATTTGAACGATACTTTTCATGATTTTGATTGAAAGTAGGACAAGTCCTTGAAAGAATGATAGCAAGTTGGTTATATTTTGACAAACTTGAAACTGAACATAACAAGGTCGAAAGTTTCAGTTTTTAGGCCTTAAGTTGTCTGTTTTCTAAATGTCTGAAACTTTCGGGCTATAAACAATTTCAGACTATAATCTTTAGGAAATAGTTATGCCTATAGATTCTTCAGGTTCTAGGTACTGAACTTGGAAGTTTTCCTGGAGAAACTTCTACGAATTATCGAACATCTCTACGAATTTCAGTTACTGAAATTACTGGAGTAATTTAAGTATCAGACACTGATCGGTCTACAGGCCGATCAGGAGAAGGTGGATCGGTCTGTCGACCGATCCAAAAATCTCTCCACCCTTCTGTTTGTAATCTGATCGGTCCAGGGACCGATCAGGTTCGTTTTGTACGCCAAGAAGAGTTACCAGATCGGTCCGGGGACCGATCAGGTCAGCCTGGCACGCAGAGCCCGCTACTGATCTTTTTCTGATCGGTCTCCAGACCGATCAGGAAATTCCCTGATCGGTCCAGGGACCGATCAGCGACTACTGATCGTCTCCTGACGGTCTACAGACCGATCAGGAGGTTCCCGGATCGGTCCAGGGACCGATCAGGAGGCTCCTGATATCTCCTGATCGGACAGCCGTCCGATCATTTCGACACCTGGACATCCATCTCCCTTAAAACTTCCCGATCCTTTCTTTTCCCTTTTCACGCGGAAGCCCTAGCCGACTCTTCCCTACACCTCACTTCTTCTCTTCTCTTTGCACGCCGGAACCCTAGCTAAAGCCCTAGCCAAAAGATACTTCAATGGCACCAAGGTAACTCTATACTTCTCTAGAACTTGACATTTCGGTTTCATTTCTCATCATATCTGTGTTTTTTTGTTTCGGGTGTTGGTGGCTCCGGTGCTCACTTACTTGCCCTATTAGATCACATTGTTACACCTTAGGAAGAAACAAGTTGGTGAGGGGACCTCTAAGTCACCTAAGAAGTCTAAGTCTAAGGCTCCCTCTCGACCTCAACCAGCTGTCTCCGGGAGATTTCCAAACCACCAGTTTGAGGAAGCCTTTTGACAAAGAACCTTTAAATTACTCCCTTGTAGGTCTGTGGATCGAAAATTCATGGACGAATTTTGTCCAACTGTATCAGAAATCATTGCCTACTACAAACTTGATGCACTTATCTATTTAGAACGAGATATCAATTATGACTTAGTATCGGAGTTTTATAACAATCTTCATCAAACTAATGATGTAAGTTATAAAACAAAGGTTGCTAAGCGGACTCTTGATTTCAGTTTCTCAGCCTTCTTTGACTATCTAGGTTGCCGGAGGTGTTCCGGAAATGTCTTTTCGATATATCCTGACTTACCAGACCCCTTACCTTCACCTTTTGATGTCACATCTGACTCTATTTATGAGTATTTCTTCAGACATCCTAGACTAGGTGGGCTAGATGAATTAGATGTTGATTTTCCTACGTTTGCAGCCTTGAGATTATCTGCCCACGATTACATCCTCTTTAAGATTGTCACAAACCGCCTTCTGCCAATCACATCTAAACCCTTGTCTGAAATCCGACCATATCATTGTCTGATGCTTTATGGATTGCGTCGGCGTCTCGACTTTGACATTATGTCCAGCATCTACTCTTCGATCATTTCCTATAGTGAGCCAAACAGCTTCACTGTTTATATGCCTTATGGGCATATCATTACATATTGGCTCGAGACTATTCAGATTAATGTCTCCAAGGGTAGAATAGTCAAGATGGTCAGGTAGGACTGCAGACTTGGGAAACGGGCATTTTCCAAGTCTGGCATCATAGGACAGGATGGGGACGTTCGGTGGAAGGATGGGAGAGCTCTAGGTGAGTTACCACGGGGACCTCTACGACAGGTTGCTGCTGCGCCTGTTGCTGCTCCTCCTGCTGCTGCTGCTGACAATGGAGAGGCAGATCCTGATCTGCGCTGGCAGATCGCCGAGCTGGAGAGTCGTTTTGATCGGCACGATGAGTTGCTGGTTGCTGAGCTCCACGAGACGATGATCTACGCAGCCAGCAGTTGGCGACACATCAGGCGATTATGGGATGGATGGCCAGATACCCACCTCCACAGGATTTCCCGGGCTATCCATTCTCGAGCAGCGGCATGCCACCTCAGGGACCCACTCCTCCCATTGATGATGCTGATGCTCCTCATGATGAGGAGGCTGATTGATACACATTGTTCTATGATGTCATTTTGACTATCTATGTTTTGAATGTTGTTTGTTGGATATTTATGTCTAACCTGGATACTTGCTGATTTCATCTATTTATGCTGTTCATTTCCTTGTTTTTCTTTATGTTTCACTTCCTATTGGCTATTAATTTGCTGTTCATATGTCATGTCTTGTATGTCTCTTATTTCTTTATCACTGTCTTATAATACACTTAGAGGGTATTCTAGGTGAATTAAGAAAAAGACAGTATGGGTTAAGGGGGAGTCCTTTAACGTTTTCTTTTCTAATTCGCACCTTTTCGGTGTTTGACAAAGGGGGAGAAGGTAACTAAGTTTAGAGATAAATGAAAGTTTGTCTTAGGGGGAGGATCTTGATTCCCCTATCCTTATATAGTGTTGTATCTGTCTTAGGGGGAGGATCTTGATTCCCCTAAAATTAGGGAAATATGAACATTTCTGATCTAAACTTAAATTGTGTTGTCAAACAACAAAAAGGGGGAGATTGTTGATACAGTCTGATCTGGCTGTTGTTTTGATGTTGACACGGATTTAAGTTTGTATCAGATATTAATTAGACTCAGACTGATTAATGATCAAGGTTGATCATGTGGAGAGGAAAAGTCCAAGTACGGATACTTGGCACGCGAAGTCGGAGAGGGCTCGGCAGCTCGTTCTCCGGACTAGGTCAGAGAGGGCTCGGTAGCTCGTTCTCTGGACCGGACGAAGTCGGAGAGGGCTCGGTAGCTCGTTCTCCGGACTAGGTCAGAGAGGGCTCGGTAGCTCGTTCTCTGGACCGTACGAAGTCGGAGAGGGCTCGGTAGCTCGTTCTCCGGACTAGGTCAGAGAGGGCTCGGTAGCTCGTTCTCTGGACCGGACGAAGTCGGAGAGGGCTCGGCAGCTCGTTCTCCGGACTAGGTCAGAGAGGGCTTGGTAGCTCGTTCTCTGGACCAAGAAGACGTTAGGGTTTAGGGCTGGGAGGCTCTAAAACTAACATAGGGACATTGGATCGGTCTGTTGACCGATCCAGTGATACTTCGGTTGACTGGATCGGTCGACAGACCGATCCAAAGTGAACTGATCGGTCTCGTGACCGATCAGTAATCACATAGAAACAATCTGTGGATTATCTGATCGGTCTCGTGACCGATCAGTAACCACACAGAAGCGATCTGTGGGCTATCAGATCGGGACCTGGACCGATCAGTAATGAGCGACGAAGACTCAGAACCATAGGGGGATCGGTCTGTGGATCGATCCACCCATAGGTTGATCGGTCCACAGACCGATCAGCATAATCCTAGACCGGTCAGGGTGTGTCCTGATCGGTCCAGAAGGCTATGGATCGGTCTGCTGACCGATCCACAACAATGTCGTTTGTTTTCTGCTGTTTCTCTGCGATTTCTGATTCACCTGATTAAATCATCTGCTGTGAGATTTTTGAGTTACAGGTTGCAGGTGTTGTGCCAGTGCTTAATTTCAAATTAAGCTCCATCAGAAGAATAAGAACAAATGCCCTTTGTGCTGTGTTTCACTGCAAGTGGTGCAATTCGAGCGTAACGTTCACTGGCTGCGATCAGTTGGCAACAGCTTGACTCTTGCTCATTGGTTCGAGCTCAGAGACACCAGTAAAGACCATGGATGGTATTGGTGTGACTCAGAGAACCAGATGAGGAGGAAGAGTGATTGGCGACGCAGTGATACGATACAGGTGACAGCGATTCGGCTCTGGCTGAAGACAGTGAGAAAGCAGAGGGATAAGAAGAAGGAAGAAGAGAGATTTTGGTAACGAAAGGTTCTGGAAAAACTCTCTGTGAACCGAAGCAAGAGGCTGTGTATTGTTGAGCTCTTGGCTGAGGAATTCCTTCTGTCTTTGCTTTTCATCGTGGCTGTAAGTTCATTTGTTCATTCTTTTCAGCCAAAAATCTCTGTTAAGTCTTGTGCTTCATTTTCAAATCATTTATGTGACTTTGTGGAGAGGTTACTCCACCGAGAAGGAGAAATACTTAGCCGAAATTTGTCCGGGGTGTGATCTACCGAAAGATCAAGGGATCGTCCACCTTACGGACACGCCGAGGAGTAGGGGCAAGTTATCCCCGAACCTCGTACATGTGTAATCTGTGGGTTGTGTTTTCTTTCCTTGCATCAGTTTTCTTCTTACTTATTTCCGCTGTGCTAACAAGATTTTGTGAGGAAATTGACTGACTTTTAGTGGAGGCTATTCACACCCCCCCTCTCTAGCCATCCAAAGGTCCTAACACTCCAGACATGTTTAGACTTTACTATCTAGCCGTGATTAGGTCTTTCTCGATTGAGTTAATAGCCTGCACACTTAGCCAAATCATTAGATCATAACAAGACTTAACTTGAACCTTTGACAACATCAAAACTCAGGTTTGATTCTGGTGCACCTTGCACCAACACTTCATTTGTATTCAATGCTCATCCGTGAGCATTAACCTCTTCGCAAACACAATGAAGGTCTCATACTGTTCATCGTATCCAATGCTCACCCTTGAGCATACACAACTAAACAATGAAGATATCCACTCTCCACTGTTTCCTAATGCTCAACCTTGAGCATTTGCCCAAAAGAAGGATATACCACCTTCCATGGTTTCAGAAAATAATTTTCATGTTTTTAAAAAGTAGCCCCCCCTAAAGACATGCTCGAAACTTCTGTCATTGCACCAACAATGACTTAGAATCCCTAAACCTTTAGGAAACCCAAATTTAAAAGTTTTGAGGTTCAAAAATCTAATATTGAAAATAAACCTCAACCTAAACTTCTACTTAGTGTTCCTTAACCAATCCATCCTTATTTTCATCATGAAAACTCCCCATAAATTTATACAAATGTGTTTCAAAAGGTTAGAAATGATTACCTAGACTAAAAATGATTTAAAATGCTGAAATCAGGCTTTCCCAACCAAAATCAGCATTCCCAATCGATTGAAGTTGAGTCTCAATCGATTGAGACCATTTCAATCGATCGCTTGATCGATTCCGTGAGCTTCTGTTCACGAAAATTGCCTCTGAATCGATCCAGGTAGGTTGAATCGATCGACTGATCGATTCAGTGAGGCTCTGCTCGAGAAGAAACGCAGCTCAATAAATCGGCTGATCGATTGAGGCTTCCCAATCGATCGACTGATCGATTGGGTTTCTGAAATTCTGAAATCCAATTTCAACTGAATTTCATAAATGCCCTAAAAATTTTACAAAATTCTAAAAATTATGAAAATTCTTGTAGACACTATTTAGGATATATACTATCATGGAAAAATAGTTTTATAAGAAAATACATCTTATTTTCAAAGATTGACACAAAATTGAAAACTTGTAAAAACTTTAATGTTTCTTCCAAGTTTGTGTCTAACTCTTCAATGATGATTACTAATCAAAAGATAGTCTTTACCAAGGTTTCCCAAAGTATATTTAAAGTGTTTTTCAAAATCAATTTCCAACCATGTTCCTTGGGCTTAATGCACATGACTTTTACATTAGCTTTCCCAATTATTAGAGTACACAAAACTGTGTGTTTAGATGAAATCAAGACTAAAAAAAATGCACTAAATCAACATCTTGAGTCTTGCTCATCACCCTAACATCTCACTTGTATTTAATGTACACTAAAACACATACAAGTCATCTTATAGTCTTTGTGAGATGTAGATTTTGGTTTTGTCCTAAACTAGCGATCATGCATATCTATCTAAGCATTTTAGAAAATTTGAACATCCACCTAGAATGTCACTTGTTAGTAAATGTCATTTGTCCTTAATTGCAAGGAATTAAAAATAATGCATAATGAGTTATGACATATCAAAATGAATAATTTTCAAAAGAAAATATACTATAGCTACATAATGCATGTATGATATGTCATTGTATTTTTGTGTTTTTCATGATAAAAATGAATGCTAAATATGATATCATGGCATATAGTGGGCAAACAATCATGACAAATTTTAGCATAAATAAAATATACCTAGATTATCTATCTAAGTATCCTTAAACCTTAGCCAACTTAAAATTAAATCCTAGATTGCTCACTTTTTTCTCAAAAAAATGTCAAACTCTCAATTTTGACATTTCTTTGCTTTTATTAATTTGTGTCAATTTAAATTAAGCATAATTCCTCAAGGTTGGACACATTTTATTCTATCAAAGAGTAAATCAATAATCCATTTCAAAGGTTAATACAAACCTTGCAAATGCTCTCCGAGTGTCAACTTCATCAAGGTTGGGTTAACTACCATTCCAATTAGAGTTGACACTCTCTAACTCATCTAAGGGGTAGAGAAAATGCTCCTAGGAACCCAAAATATATTGATGCTCCTTGGATGCTCTAGGTACTCACAGAGATAACCTCCATAGTTACCTTCCTAATGACTTTCCTAGGCTTCTTAGAAGCCTTGGTCACCTCCTCTAGGTCAACCTCTAGGGATTACTTCCCTTGTGACCTTCTTAGTGACTTTCTTAGACTTCTTAGAAGTCTTAGTCACATTTGTCGTTGCAAAGATACTCCTAGGGATAACTTCCCTTATATCCTTGACTTGACCCCTAGACCTAAAGTTTGTTTCATAACTATATGGAACCCTATGGTAAGAAGTTACATCCTTCTTAGCCTTAGGTTTCTATCCCAAACCTCTATGACCATTGGAGGACTTTTGTGTTCCTAGCCCTAGGTTGTGCCCATTTTGGCCCTTAAGAAAATCTTCGATTCTCTTTAAGGTCTTTTCCATGTTATCAAGCCTTGACCTCAAGACTTTATTTTCTATCATTAAATCCTTAGTTTTGGATTTTTTTTAAATCCTTGAGCATTTCTATTTTTGGGCTTGTATCTACTATCCTTAGTATTCTTGCCTAAATTTTTATCTACATTCCTAATCCTAGGTGTGGTAGTCTTGGCATGAAGAGCCATATGATTTTCATTAATTCTATCATGCCTCCTATTTTTATGGTAAATAGCATTAAAATGATATAAATTAGAACTAACCGTCTTTTTAACATGATTTAAAGGAGTAGGCTCAATAAATGATACCTTGGGTTTTACCTTGGAAGCTCCCCCTTGACTTGTGCTTCCTCCCTTAGGCTTGACCAGCTTCTTCCCCTTTGGACATTGGCTCTGATAATGTCCTTTTTGATTACACAAGAAGCACACAATGTGCTCCTTGCTCTTCTTTGTTGTGGGGGTGGTCTCCTTGGGCTTCTCCTTGCCCTTTGGTGCCACTTGACTCTTCTTCTTAGCCAATTTGAGACACTTACTCTTATAGTGTCCATGTTCCCTACACTCAAAGCAAATAATATAATTTTTGTTATTTATAATTGAAATTGTTATATCTTTGCTTGTAGGTGTGGCATCTTCTCCTTTTGATCCGGATGTAGAGGCTTCCTCTTGATCCGACAATAATGATCCTCCAATTGATTTGACTTGACTTTTGGAGGTAGAAGCTTCTTCATCTTCATCCCTTCTTGATTCAGAGATGGAGGCTTCTTCTTCTTCTTCATCCTCTTGTACATAAAACAAGGAATATGCTACCTCTTTGCTCTTTTGGTTACACTTCTTTGAGAATGAAACTTCTAGGACTTCTTCTTCTTCCGATGTTGAGCATCTTTCAACCTCGGAATCCTTCTCGTCTTGGTCTTGCTCCAATGAGTTGCCCTCTTTGGATTCTTTTTTATTTTGTACAGTGGAGGGGACCTCATGGATTTTTGCCAATTTGCTCCATAGCTCTTTGGCGTCTTCAAATTCTCCAATTTGCTCTAAGATGTTGCTTGACAATAGATTAATTAATAGTTTGGTCACTTTATCATTGGCCTCACATCTTTGGATTTGTTCTTGGCTTCACTTGCTCTTCTTGAGAATTTTGCCTTTGCTATTTTTTGGAACTTAGAAACCTTCCATTAGAGCAAATCATTGCTCTATGTCCATTATAAGAAAGTTTTTGATCCTTGAATTCCAAGAATCGAAGCTCGTCATTGTGAATGGTGGAGGTACCCTTGTATCGAATCCGAGTCAATCTCGGAATCCCATCTTGAAATTGAACTTTTTGAATTCGAATTCTTTGACTTTGATGAACTTGCTTCAACTTCTTCATCCTCTAGCCTTGTTGCCCCTTCTGGCGATGATTCCGATGAAGAGCGACCTTGCTTTGATACCACTTGTTAGGGTCGAAATATGCTAGAGGGGGGGTTGAATAGCTCTTCGCGCTCATTGATGTGCTTCTTCGATGATGTGCAGCGGAATAAATAACAAGAAGCACACTCACAACATTAACACTAAGGATTTACTTAGTATCCACTTCAAAAAGAGGTGACTAATCCAAGGATCCGACCCTCACTCACTCATCCACTATGAAAACACTCCTTTACGATAACTATCGAAGACGGAGAAGACTTATACAAGCTCACACACAAAGATATACAAGAAGAACAAAATACAAGCTAATACAATATCAAATCTTACAAGATTTACACAGAACCCCTAGCTTACTTTTCTTCTTGCTTGAATACACCTCTTCACTTACTTGGAAGTGCAACACTCCTCTCTAAGCCTCCAAGATCTAGTGTGTGTCGGTGAGCTTGGTAGAGAACAGATCGTGAAGATCATAGAAGAAGCGCTCGAAGCTGTGTCGAAGAAATCGCTCACAACAGCTTTAAACTTGCGCAACGGTCGGATTCCAATCGATTGAATGACTCTCAATCGATTGGGGAGGCTTTGAATCGATCGGTTGATCGATTCAGAGCGCCTCTGTACTATCTGAAAATGGCTGAATCGATCGACCAATCGATCCAGCCTTTCTCGCGTCTGCTCGTGAGAAATCCAGTCTCCAATCGATCGACCGATCGATTGGAGATGCTCAATCGATCGGTTGATCGATTGGGAAAGGTTATGTGCTCGCGACAATTGCTCCCAATCGATCGATCGATTGGGCCAAACCTTCTTCGCGACACACATCTAATCGATTAACTGATCGATTGGACTACGGTTCAATCGATCGGTTGATCGATTGAGTGAGTTGGCTTCACTCACCAGGATTTCCCATCTGCCTAACCTCTAGTTAGGACTTTCCCAGTCAAATATCCGATCATGTTAGCAATGTACAGTGGTCAAATAGAACCATTTTCTTCTCGAGACCTTTTACTTTTTTTTCATGATGTGGGAGTTAGAATTAATTCCTATTTATTTACTTTTATCCATGGGGAGAGGAAAGAACGGTCTCTACTCGACGACAAAGTTTATTTTGTACACGGCAAGGGGCTCCATTTTTCTTTTAATAGGGGTTTTGGGTATGAGTTTATATGATTATAATGAACCTACATTAGATTTTGAAAAATTAGCTAATCAATCGTATCATGTGGCATTGGAAATAACATTATATTTTGGATTCCTTATTGCTTATGCCGTCAAATTGCCGATTAGACCTCTACATACTTGATTACCTGATTATACCTCTGCAATTTCCACATATTGTCAAATATCGAAATCCAAACATCAAAACTCAGACTTGAGCCAACTCAAGCCTAATCAACTTGGTCAACTTTGACCCAGGGGATATTGCACCAACAGAGAAAACTACATAGGCTTAACTTGAGCTCGAGCGAGCTTGTGAGTTCGAGCTCAAGTCAGGAAAAATAAATTTAAAACATATTTAAATAGGGATTCGAACCGTAGACCTCAAATACACCAAATGACATAATCTAACCATACACTCCTCCTAAACTTATCTTTTATTTTAAAAGTAATAATAATTTTAATTATTAAAATATTAAATTAACATGGCTTGACAAGGCTAGACGAGCCCTTGAGCCAGTGTTAAATGAACTCGAGCTCGGCTCGAATGTTAAACGAGCCAGTTCGAGCTCGGTCAAATTCGAGCTCGAGTCGAACTTTGACCGAGCTACTCGCGAGTGACTCACGAACGACTCAGCTCATTTGTACCCCCATTCTAGGTCATCCATCGCAAACGTTTCCTGATTTACGCAAACAGTTGATGGGAAATTTAAATAGAACTAGACCGATTATCTAAATTTAGTATTATCTAATTCATATATATATTTTTTTTTGATCTTTTTTCTCTGGACTCCATTAGATAAACCCAATGAGATGAAGCTAGAGAAGGTCTTTTCAGTGTTCCAAACTTATCAAATCAAATAAAAAGTTATGGATGGTATTGTCTACATGATTTGCAGAGTAGTTCGATTTATGTGGGGCGAAACTTTTTGATTTAGCGTTTTCTTCTTGGCATCTTGTCGTGTCCTTGCAGTCATAAAGATGGTACAAGTGTCACATGAATATACTTTTCTCCCTTTCATTTCACCTCAAATAACAATAGTAATAGCATCACAACAAGAAAACAAGTCATCGTTTATGGATGCAAAGTCCAGGAGAAGAATTCAATTACTCTATAGACAAACAACTTAGTATCCATGAGAAATCCAAAGCATAATTTTTGAATCTCAGATAAAACCAAAGGTAGAAGATACAGTCAATAAGATCCAGAGATGATTTACAACTATTGAATCTAGAATAATGATAATGATGATAATTAGTAACAATAATAACAATGCACAAATTACCTTTGATGACCAAAAATGACCGAAACTGAATCAGCGTCCGTCTTCCTCCGAATCAGTCTCCACTCTCCAACATAACAGCATCTACGATTAGAAGCCGCACATATGTGACCTGCTCAAATCATGCTCCAAAGTCCAAATCAAGATTTCTAGATTTTGTATTTACCACCACTTGAACTAAAATTGAAGCATTCTGCACGTTTGATTCAAAAAAGATAAACCTTAAGATGATGATAACTATTACTTACCTGCAAAAGTTGCCATCCGTAAACAAAAGCCTGCACAACAGGTGCCCAGTCCTTTTCCTCTGGATTAGGGACAAATGATCAGAAGTTAATCCTGAACAATTCTTGATTACATGCTCCAAAAATACACTACAATAACATCTGTCACGTGGGAATTTATTATATTATGATGATCAATAGAATCATTCACACATTTTCCGGACATTCAAATGCATAAACTGATTTATTTAAAGCCAGCAGTTTTGATCTTTACCAACTTGGTACCAAGTTGGCACTTTCATATACATAAACGTATGTTACTTGATACTTGAGACTCCCCATTCTTGATGATGGACTTTGGATTTGTCATAAGCCACTAGTCCTTCTGGTTGTAAGAATTATTGATTTCACTTGATGAAGATATGCTTGACATATTGCTACTTTCTAAGCCGCTACCATTCTCGCGGTTCATTTTGGAGCAAGAGTAGGGGATGGCACTGGTCAACCTAAACATAAGCAGAAGAATTTTAGGTAGACAAGAACTCTACAAGTTCTAATTTGTAAGTCTACAAAGTCCAGAAAAGTCCAAGTAGCAAAGAGGAAGATGATAACTAGTGCTTGAAATAATAAAGAATTGAACTTAACACAAAAAAACCAACCTCTCCTTGCGCTTTTCTAAGAATCGAGCTAGTGATGCCTTCCGAGCTTGAGGAACAGCTGCAAATAAACAACCAGCATTATATTATTAAAACTGCAAGCTAATAGTTAGTTTTACAACATAGGAAAAGAATAATCGCAATGCCAATATTGGTCTCTGCTGATAACATTTGTCATGTAATAAATAAGTATACTCAGAATAGTGATGGGAATCATGAACTGATGAACCAGATTACCTTTTGGCAGGGTAGTTCCTGCAGTTTCTGAGCTAAAAGCAGCAGATAAAGTTTTGAAGGCCTCTTGTTGGCTTGCTGGAACCAATTGGACAGCACCTTTAGAATCTGCTGCATCATTATTCATTCTCAAGCCACCTCTAGAGCTAGCCGCTGAATGTGATGTACCTGATGGCAAAACACCTAAGTTCGGAAGCATCGACATAGGGATTATGCCCTCCTGCCTCTTTGTCCTTGAATCAATTGATCCTGTCATTCTGATTGGAGCCACTAATGTGGCTGGTCCGGGTGCATGGGTTGTTTGATTCATAACATTTGGAGTCATATTAGATCCCTGGCTTGCTAAAGAAAGAATCTCCTGTACCTGAAAGTCCAAAAGACACAACGATATAGATTCATAACCATGCCATCTCTTACTTCACACAAATTCCAAAGAACATAAATATTAACCTTGTCTGATGAAACATCATCATACACATTAACATATCCATCATGAAAGATAGTTAGCTGACCGGTCATGTTAATGGGCCAGAAAATATTCCTAATGAACAAATCAAGCATACCATAATGTCACCAAAATATGAAAAGCTAATGCTGAAAAGAACGGTAGAGAACTTGTACCAAAAACCTGAACATGTCTTACAAGCTGCTAGGTTCACCTACAAAGTTACAGTGCCCAATTTGATCATCAAGAAATCGTTGCTTTGGAGAGGCAACTGTTACATTATGTGCATGTTGAATATTGGAGAAAGGACTGCTGCCAGTACCAGGAAGACCATGGTCTGAGAAGGTGGAGATCATTCGGATTTCATCCAGATGGGGGAGTGAACTAGCAAAAGAATCAGAGGTAAAAGGCTGATATGTACACCGAGGATATTGACTGAAGCTTTGTTTATCAAGATCCACACATTTCTGCAAAAGCATGGCATCAAATTTTGTCACTTTGGATAGATATAATTAGAGTGATTCATGAATCATGATATATAAAACTAGTATGTAAATCATGGCACACCTGAGCTGCTAAACCATGAGGAGTTTTCAGGTTGACATCAAGGCCATCCATGGAAATATGATTCAATCTTAAAGATGAGTGGTTATTAAAAACATGTTTTCTAGGCTTTTCTTCTTGTGGAGTCTTGGGAAGAATGTACTGTGGTGTGGAAGAGACCATGCTTGAGAAAGGCCACTTCACAGATGGGACAGCTGAAGCTCCAAAATCAAAATACACAAGGCAATTATACGACATAATCAAAATCACTGATCATAAATCCTGTAATACTCGATCATTTGTTAAAGGTTAACACAAATGATGAGGACAAGTCGCCATAAAACAAAAATGAGAGAAACATATGTGGATTATCTAGCCAAATGCTCTCTTTTTCAACAATGATCCTTTCAATTTAAAATAGATAATCAGAAACAAATTGATAGCAATAGAAACTAGAGTACCAAGAGATCATAATTAGCATGCAAAAAAATTCATAAGAACTAAGATAAAAAATTCTCATCGTTGCTTTTTGAACTCTCAAGTCTCAAGATAATACACAACTTTAATAGAAAACAGGGTGATCTATCTTTGAGAAAATGGGAACAAACTACATCCATAAAAAATAAAAACATGCAAACATAACTAGAAAAAATATCACTATAGTATGAAAATTTTCCATAACCATCCCATTAACAAGATGCTAATCCACCAATAAAGGTAACCTAATATATAGATAATCAACTCCAATCAATCAGGACTACTCCCATAATTATTCTAGGTAAATACCTTTGCTGAAAATGAAAATACCTTAATCATTCCATGAAGTATCACAAAATCATGTCTTTAGCAAACCTAGGACGCCAGCCTCCAAAATCACGTACAACAAGATTATATTTGGTAGATTCTTAGTATAAGGCAATTATTTTGACAGGGCAATCAAATCTTTCAGAAAATGGAAAGAAACTACATCCACAATAATATAATCCACCAAACTTAACTGGAGAAATAACTAAAAAATCTTGTCGTATTTAACTTGTAACCAAGAGACTAATATTTCCATAACCCACTCCAAAGTCCAAAAACTAGGACTATTTCCCATCAGTAGTCACATCGTTAGCCAATACATTTGCCGAGCATGAAGAATAACTTATATCGTTTCATCAAACATTACAAAATCACATCTTTAGCAAACCTAGAACCCCAACCTCCACAATCATGTATAACACTACTATATTTGTTAAATTCTTAGTGTAACACGACAATTTTGATAGGGCAGTCAAATCTTTAAGAAAATAAAAAAAAACTACATGCCTAAAAATAAATTTCAGCAAACTTAACTAGAAAAATCAGTGCAATAGCTCGTAATTCTCTGGTAAACAAGAGGCTAAACCACCATAAAGAAAGCACATCCCTAGCTAATGCATTTGTAGAACATTAAAACACCTTAATCATTTCACCACACGGTATTACAAAATCATCTCTCTGGAAAAACCAAAACGCCAGCTTCAGAAACAAACGGAAAGAGGAAACATATGAAGAAGAAATCCAGCCGTAAGCTCATAGATCCAACAGAAACGCTTATAATAAGGAGAAATTCACGCACCTGCTTCATGGCGGCTCGCGGTCGCGTCATCGCCGGAGTTTCGCCCGAGGATTCCGATGAAATCCCTCTCCATCGCTGGATCGGGTTGCAAAATAAACCTAGTCGACGCAAACCTTTCCTTATCTCAACCTCTCCTCCTCGCGACGCTACCGAATCCTACGAAAAGCTTCGAAACTGACAATTTCCTTTCTTTTTCTTTTCTATTTCTTGGTTACCGGATGACGCCGGTTGAAGCCCGCGTGCGCGCAAAGGAACGAACAAAGCCGGTATCGACGCGAAATGACGACACCTGCTCCCAAGGATTATCGGCGTCGGTCGGCTTGAGCCGATCAATCGGCTTCAGTTTAGGCGCCAGTCTGCCAGCCGGTCCGATTAGAAAATTCCATGCGGCACTAGATTGTTTTCTAAATTACACTTTAATCCTCAACTTATTGCAATGGAGTACCGAGTACCGTTATAGTTTAGGAAGAGAAGATGTAAAATTTCGTAGTGTACTTTCGTTACTTTAAAAATATCTTCTAATATTTGTAGTCATGGCTTTATTTGGGCTTCCTTTGTTAGGCCCCGAATCTGGGGACCTGGCGACCTGCCCTATTTAGTTCGCTCGTCTTTGGGCTTCGATTTCTGTTGACGGAAGAGATGGGAAAAAAGCGAGAAAAGGTTTTGATGCTGCCTTGGAGCGATCCGAAGAGGCGTCAGCTCGAAGGTTTCTCCCTCGACTCCCTCTTTTTGCATGAAACAGATGGTTTTTAGTGGCATTTTTGATTGAAGTAATGGAAGAAATTAGGTTTTTTCCAACTCTAAACTTGTTTCCCTTCGTCTTTTTTGAAATGCTTGCCCTACTTAAGTTAGCGAAGAGGTTTATGATTTTATCACCCTGATCCATTGGCTTTATGCATTTGTCATTTTTGGTAGCTATTTGATAGTGTTGATTTACAATGAAACGATCAGAGAAAAGAGTTGAAGAAAGATACTAGAAGAAAAAAAGCTTTTTTTTTTTTAAAGTCAGTGTATCCTACTATTTTGGTTATCCGTTATGAGCATCAGTTTCGTTCTTTTTTTTGGTTGCTACTTTGGGAGTTAACTTTAGCACTTGCAGCTGAGTTCTAGAGTAATGCAGTCAAACCAAGGAGGGAGCTTGTCAATAGGAAACATTTGATTGAATTTTAAGTTTCTTTGACTTGTCATTGTCGTTTGGGATCATTACAAGCTTTTGAACTCCCATCCTCACATTGTTCGTTCCATTTTCACAGCATAGCTGTAATATAAATAGTAAAACCGCACAATTTGTTTTAGTGCTATACTTGTTTGGTAAGTCTACCACACCAACAAACGGAGGGAACAGAATATGTTTGTAAACTGAGGATAGTTATGCTGATAGGCCATTGTGGTGTTGCGTCTTTGAACACAATTGAAAAGTTATCATGTATGACGTGAATTAGTGATTTAAATGGCCTCTACATGAGAATGCACACGTTGAGCCTATCTAAACCATGGAAAAAAATGACCTCTACATTAGAATTTACACAATGGAAAAAAAATTGCATCATTAAGTACTGGTGGTAAGCTTCTTCCCTTCTAAGTGAGCTTCTTCTACTCTGATATCAAACCATGGGTTTGTGACTGTTACTGCCTGGATCCATACTGGTGGTGAGTTTCTTCCCTCGAAGGCGACACTGATCTTTCAACTGAATTATTAAGTAGAAAACATTGAATGTGATTAGGGTTATTCTGTATATAATTACACTTATTTGTTCTTAATTTTCTTCCGTGAAATTTAATATATAAATTGTATACTCAGATGCTATCTGATTGTAGCTTTCAATTTGTACGAGGGCTTACATGAGTATCCTTCCCTATTTCAGGAGGGATTGCAGGAAGGAATTGTATTCCTCGCCATCTTTCAAACGAGAGATCTCATGATTTCTGAGATGACCCTCCACCGCGTCGACCTCTGCCTGTACATCCATATGAGGAAGAACTAGCATTGAGGCATGATGAAATCCATAGGCTTCATGCTGACAATCAGCTGCTGATAGATGGAAGTGTTAATCTCAGGAGAAGGTAACTTTCGCCAAAGATGAACTCCATCAACTTAGTCAGGCTATATCCAAACTCTGGGCTGATAAAGAACTTGAGGCGATGGAGCTGATCTAGAGATATCTTAAATTGGAAGCTGATCTTCATGTTGTTGAGCCCCTCGGGGAAGAAGTCATGCAATTAAAATCTGAAGCACAGAAGTTGAGCAGATCGCGACAAGAGTTATCTGGAAAGGTTCAAGCTTTGCAACAGGATCTGAAACATTTGCAGTTGTAGAACGAACAAATACCAACATTACGAGCTGACATTGATGGATTTAGACAGGAATTGGTTAGAGCCAGGTCTGCAGTTTCCCTATAATTTTTTCACTGCCATTTCTTTACCTTTCTTGATAATCAAAATATGAATACCTAAATAGGTAATATGAGAAGTGTAGAAAATAATCAAATCTTTCCTTTTCAGAGAGTCAATCAAATCATAGGTGAAGAAGGATATAATCAATTAGATTTATTTGATTGAGGATAATTTATTTTTGTTAGAATAGTTTTTTCTTTCTTTAATTATTCTTTTCCTTTTTTCATTAATTCTCATTGTATAAAAGTGTATCCGATTTTCATGAATAAGAAGTGTGAGAATTTTTTTACATGGTATCATAGTAAGGTTCCTCATAGTAAGGTTCTTCCCTGTAAACAAACATGTACGAGTCTTCTTCTCCGAAGACAACCACGATGTCCACCAATTCTTCCACTCAGTCTACGGATGAAAAAATCTTTGGCGTTGTCTCTTCTTTTTTCGGAAGCAACATCTCATCCTTGCAAATTACGGTCTATAAGTTGAATGACCATAATTATTTGCAATGGGGTTAGTAAAGATAGTTATTTGAGGCGGAGGAAAGTTGGGTTATCTTATGGGTCATGCTTGCCTGACTAATTAATTTCATCGAATCCAACATTAGTCGTCCTTATCTCAAGTTCAAGACGACCAAGGATGTGTGGGGCGTGCCTCAGAAGATGTATTCCGATCTTGACAATACTTCTCAGATTTTTGAGTTACGATCAGAGTTAAAAGATTTGAAACAAGGTTCAAATTCTATGACACAATACTTCTCTAATCGTCAAGATATTTTGGCAAGAACTTGATCTATTCCTTGAAGAAGATTCAATGTGCATTGATTGAATTGTCAAAATTCATCGTAATATTGAAAATTGGCACGCGTTTGATTTTTTGGCCGGTTTTAATAGTAATTTGGATGACGTATGTGACCGTATTATTACACGCGGCCCATTTCCATCTCTTGAAGAAGCATTCACAGAAGGTTGGCGTGAAGAAGCCCGTATGAGGTTATTGCACCACAATCCATTATAGTAGACTTCTCAGCTTTGATTTCCACAAAAAATTCTGCACCAAATCAACATCAAAATAAACGTCTTTGGTGTGAACATTGCAATTGGTCATGCCAGTCCAAGGATAAATATTGGGAAATATATGGGAAATTAGAAAATTGACAACAACCGAAAAAGAATGAAGGTCATGGATTTCAAACTCAATCGAGCCAAGAAAAACTTACTGTCTTCAGTGTTTTTGCTCAATTCATCAAAGAACAAATTGAACATTATTGTAAATTCTTCAACCAAATGGCTCTCAATGCATCTTCCAACTCTATTGTTGGCCTACTCCATGGCTCAATCTGGTAAACTCAATTCATCCTTTCTTAAGCATTCAACAACCCGACCATTGATTTTAGGATCTCTGACCATATGACAAGTGACTCGAGTCTTTTTTCCTTATATTATCCCTATTCTCGTCAAACTACTGTTAAGATTATTGATGGATCATTAACTATAGTTGTTGGCATAGGTGATATTTGATTATCTCAGCACCATTCTAAAATTTATTTTTCATGTACATGCTCTAAAATGCAATTTGATTTTTATCAGAAAAGTTACCCTTGATAATCAGTGTTTTGTTAAATTCTTAACTTTGTGGTGTCATTTTCAAGACCTACTATCGGAGAAGATGATTGACAATGCTCTAATTCATGAAGATCTTTATTACTTTGAGGATAAAAAAAGCTGGTCTTTAGTGTCTCATGTTTCTTTTTCTAGTTTTAGTGATCGGGAAATAATGTCTTGACACTATCATCTTGGTCATCCTAGTTTTGGTTATTTGAAGCATTTGTTTCCATTATTTTTTACTAATAAAGATCTTTCAATTGAGAAGTGTGTTAACTAGCCAAGCATTCTCGCATTTATTTCTCTCCCAAACGATATAAATCATCTACTCCTTTTTCATTATTCATAGTGATATTTGGGGTCCCTCACAAATTCACACATCTTGTGCGAAAAGATAGTTTATCTCATTTATTGATGATCATACACAGGTTACTTGGGTTTACCTTCTTAAACCATTAACATCTTCAAAGCTTTCCACAAAATGATTCGGACCCAATTCCAAGCAAATATCCAAATTCTTTGAATTGGTAATGATAAAGAATATTTCAATACCGTTTTAGGTGACTATTTAGTGGAAGATGTAATTGTTCATCGAAGCTCTCGTGTCGATACTCTACAACAAAATGGAATTTCTGAACGTAAAAATCATCATTTGCTGGAGGTTGCCCATGCCCTTACGTGCATCATGCATGTTTCAAAATATTTATGGGGTGATGCAATCCTTACTGTTGTGTATCTTATTAATCGTCTTCCTAGTCGCTCCATAAATTTTGTCACACCTGTCTCTTCGCACTCAAACATATCTACAAATTTTCAGTTTCAATAATCTACCTTTGAAGACATTTGTATGTATAGCCTTTGTGTATATTCATACCCATAAGCACAACAAACTTAACCCTCGAGCCCTTAAAATTGTCTTTGTCGGGTATTTTCCTATGCAAAAATGTTATCGGTATTATTGTCCACACACACACAAAGAAGACATGTTACTTGTGGTGTCACCTTTCTAGAAGATACCTTGTATTTCTCGCAAGAGGGGAAGGATGATGAAGTTGGTAGAAGAGGAGAACCAGAGTGTGCCACGGCCTGGTCGTGTCACACTACATGTTGTGGTGATTTCCAGAGCTCGACACGACTTGACGTGTCACAACACATGGTCGAGGTGACAATTGTGGTAGCCATGGAATGTTCTCAAATGATGACGACGATGCCCTTCCTATCCTTACTATTCTGATCCTATCCAAGTCGGTCCTCAAATTAGTGAAACAGAGGGAGTATCAAGTCAAAATCTAGATATCCTGGTTTATTCATGGAGAAAAACTTTTTAAACTAATAAAGAAATTGTGAATTCTAGCCACATCCAAGAACATGAATCGATAGTAGAACCCTCTAACGAGTTAGGTACATTTCTTGATTTTAATATACCAATTGTATTCAGAAAGGGTGTCTGATCTTGTACCAAATATCTCATTTTAAACTTTATCTCATATTTAATTTATCCTTCACATTTTGTGCTTTCTCTTCAAAATTGTCTAGTGAATTGATTCTCTGGCGGTTCATAGAGGCATTAGTTATTCCTGAATGGAAGATTGTCGTTTTTGAAGAAATGCATACTCTTAAACAGAATATATATGAGATTTGGTGGAATTGCCACAAGTGAAAAATGTCGTTGATTGTAAATGGATTTTTATAATTAAGTACAAGGTCGATAGTTCAATTGAACACACAAAGTGTTGGCGCAGTGGCGGGGCCGGTGAAAGAGCGCAGCGTCTGAAAACAAAAATAAAACCTTTCCGTTCTTTTCAACCAAGATTAGTAGCAATATCACAATTAAAATAAACTGAAATGAACAACTAATTAAAAAGAAAAGAGGTAAATGGATTTGACTTGGTTACAACCTAGGTGGTTGTTAATCTAAAGCGGTTGCAAAGCTCTATTAGAAAAATCTCCTTCTCTGTAGGCGGAGAAGCCTCTTACACTCTTTGAAAAGCTCAGCAAATCTCTAGGAAATGATTACAGTAGTTGTTCTAAAGTTGTATCTTTCCTATGTCCAGAGATCCTTTTATAGCCCTGAAAAATCTTATTTACTGTTTGAGGGTGCCTCCAAGGGGCTTGGAGGGCGCCTCCAGCGAGACAGCGGATAAAGCTTTATCTGCTGCCAAACACTACAAAGACTGAGTCGAGGTCGCCCTCCATAAGCATGGAGAGCGCCTCCCATACCTTATGGAGGGTGCCTCCTATGCCTGATGGAGGGCGCCTCCTATACATCATGAAAGGCGCCTCCTATACCTCATGGAGGGTGTCCTCCACCTGCAACGTATAAATAGCTCCAACTTTTCTTTGGATATTTCGCTGCTCCGTTTGCTTGGGTGATTGCGGCCAATCGAAATAGGCTCACCCGAACCCAATTTTCGGCCTTCTCCTCGAGTAAGCTTCAGTTCCGGCTTCTCGTCCCTCGAACGTCGCGTACGTTCTTCTCATCCACTGGTGTACTCTTCCGCAGCGCTTTTGTCCCTTGGATGCACCGAGCCCGTCGGCTCCCTTCCCGTATCATCCTTCTCGCTAGTTGCGTCTTCCGCTCGACTTCCTGTGCTCCTAAGCTCCTGCACACTTAGACACAGGGATCAAAACTAAACAGAACCCAACCTAACTTGGTTTATCACATCAAAACAACCAAGTGGTTCAACACAAAGTTATGGCCAAAGGCTTTACTCAAACCTATAAGATTGATTACACTAAGACTTTTGCTCCTATCACTAAATTTAATACGGTCAGAATTCTTTTATTATTGGAGGCTAATCTAGATTGATGAATACATCAACTTGATATAAAAAATGTTCTCAATGGAGAGCTTGAATAGGAGATTTATATGAATCAACCTCTAGGATTTAAAGACAATTTGGGTGGTAAAACTGTATACAAGCTCAGCAAATCTCTCAATAATTTAAAACAATCACCATGTGCTTGGCTCGATCAATTCTCTAAAGTAATCAAGAACTTTAGATATATTTAGGAATAAGCAGAGCATACACTATTTGTGAAACAGACTGATAGAAGAAAGATCATCATTCTTATAGTGTATGTTGATGATGTTATCTGAGAATGATGATAAAGAATTGGAGGAAATCAAGAAAATGATAGCACGAGACTTTAAAGTCAAAGATCTTGGAAGACTAAGATATTTTCTAGGAATAGAGATTGCTTGAAACAAAAAAAGGTATTTTAGTCTCTCAAAGGAAATATATTTTAGATATGTTAAAGAAAACTGGTATGTTAGGATTTAAACCAAGTAACACGTTAATTGAATTGGGAAATAAGAGAAAAATATTTGAAGGAAACCCGGTTGACAAAGATAGTTATCAGTAGCTTGTTGGAAAACTTATCTATCTCTCACATACACACCCAGATATTAGTTTTGCAGTTAGTCTAGTAAGTTAATATATGCACTCATCATGTTAAGGTCATCTGAATGGAGTATACAAAATCTTAAGATATTTGAAATGAACTCCTAAAAAGATTTTTTCTTTGCAAAAAATTGAGAATAGAAGAGTGTGTATTACACGATAGTATCGGGGAATTTAGTAACATGGCATAGCAAAAAAACAATCGCTGGCTGTAAGAAGTAATGTTGAAGCGGAATACAAAAGCTATAACTCATAGAATTTATGAACTCATTTGGATTAAAAGAGTGATGAAAGACTTAAAAATTCAATTTGAAGATACTATGCTACTCATTGTGATAATAAGTCAGTCATTAATATAGCTCACAACATTAGTATAGCTTGCAATCCAGTTCCCATGATCTGACTAAATATGCTGATCTTCTTACAAAGGAATATCTAAACGCTTATTAGTTTCTTGAATATAAGCTTGGTCTATTCAATCTCTACAACTAAGTTTGAGATGGAGTATAGAAAAATAATCAAATCTTTTCTTTTAGAACCAATCAAATTATGGTTAAAAAAATGATATAATAAATTAGATTGATTTGATTGAGAATATTCTTTTCTTTTTTTTCCAAGGAAGAACTAGCAATGAGGTGTGATGAAATCCATAGGCTTCAATCTGACAATCAGCTGCTGATAGACGAAAATGTTGCTTTCATGAGAGGTAACTTCGCCAAAGATGAACTCTATCAACTTAGTGAGGTTATATCCAAATCCCGAGCTGATAAAGTGTTGAATAGGTGTGAATAGAAAAGAGGTGGAAGAGGATAGAAATTTTATTATGAATGAGATTTTAGTTTCATATTAGGAGTTTCATGGCATGTTGGTTGGTTTATATTGATTCACATACATTGAGGATGTGAACAAATACATGGGGAGATGCTCTCTCTTACGCGTGGATGCGCAAGGGGTGCAGATCTAGGGCTCGGATTGCACCGAATCATGTTGACTCATGTACGGGCACGACCTGCGCGTGCCAAATGTCAGATCGGTCGAGGCATAATTTGTCCCAAGTGGAACAACCAATATTTTACTACGTAAATCTTTTTGCTGCTGTGTAACTAGTGCATTAAAGTCGAGATTAATGCAGAATCAAATCGATCGAGCGATCATGAGTGAAACGATGGACCCGTGATAGTATTCGGGTGCCACTCAGTTTGTCGTGACCACTAGTGTTTGGTGGAATCTGTAACAACCACCCTTCTTACTACTACTACTCTCTAAGAATGACCGTTACTTAACTACTAACTCTACTTAACCGGTATGATTAAAAATCACATGGAAACCCTACCGAAAAATTTCGGCAGAGTCTCCCCTGTACCGGTGACCTTATTCAACAATACATACAATATATACTCAGCCACAAGCGGCTGGAACACATATCAATCAACCACGCAGTATAATAAATCCAAAATAAAGAAAACAACACAAGAAATCATCACACAAGATTACAATTCTTCTACTACGTCCTAATCATATCAAAATAACAAATACTATCTCAAATACTCCTAACATAGCAAAAGACAATAAAAACTAAACTAAAACTTCTTCCCTAGTCCCAAGGCTTCCATAGTCCTGGCATCACACATCCATCCGCACCTCCTTGTCGCCTTCCTTTCTATATCTTTTCCTTTCCTGTATCTGCAGTAAGAGGAAGTGTAGTCTATAAGCAAAATTTGCTTAGTAAGCGCTATCTAACTCACAAAATCTCGATATGCATGTATATAAATAAAAACATGCTAAAACTGAATGCTAACATGTAAAGTTACTCATGCTCATACATAGTCAAGGAATCATACTAACTGAAATACTAAACATGTATAGCTAATCATGCTCATAAATAGCAAAGAACAGTAAACTAACTCATGCTCTTCTATTAGTAAAGAAACATACTGAAAGGCTAAACATGTAAGACAAGTCTATACTATCATGCTTGCATAAAGAACTAAGCTTACTGAATTCTAAACACCTTCTGAATCTTATTTCACTTGTTTAAAGACTTATTCTTTAAATACTTTATACTTATGTAAAACTTGCTTTACTTGTTCAAAACTTATACTTATAATACTTCAAAATAATAATCAACTTCTTCTTGGGCCCGGCAACTGTACTTACTATGCGCGCATCCCTAACTAGACCCGAGATAGCTGGTCCCGAATCTAGTAGGATTTGCTAGGTTATGTAAACCTAGGGACCGACTATAGGAGCCCAGCTCAAGGACTACTGAGAGTCCTGCATACTAGGTTATCTAAACCTAGGGACCGACTATGGGAGCCCAGCCCAAGGACTACTGAAAGTCCAGTACAGTGTCATTGATAAAAGTAAAATACTTGTTATCTCTTAATACTTCTAATATATAATGCCTCGGCATTTTCTTTAGCACCTTGTGTGCCAAAATCCCTAAAGTCTTGACTTTGAGATTTACTTAAGGCCTTGGCCTTTTTCTTTCTTTTCTTTATCTTTCTTATACTTGTTAATACTTCTAAAAGAATATTTCTTTAAAAGAAACTAAAATGTTTAAGCAAAATCTAACTTTGAAATGCTTAACCCAAAGATCTGCCTACTATGCTAATAAAATTCTGCATATTAAAATCTGCATACTATACTTATAAAAATCTGCATGCTATGCTTATAAAAATCTGCACACTAAAATGCTACATGTTAAGCTGACACAATTCTGCATATTAAGCTCTAAAGAAACTAAAAACTGATTGTTTTAGAAGGAAGGCTACTCATGCACATCTAATAACATAAGAAACTAAAAATCTGCTCATGTTATTCCAATAGCAAAGGAACTAGAAATCTAAATCTGCACATGTTCATGTTATTTACTAAATCTAAATAGCAAAGGAACTAGATGCTAAAAGGGGACTAAAATTCTCTTAGTCATATTCTCGCATGAACAAGAAGAGAAATGCATAATCGTTACCTATAAAACATGCATTGAATTTGTAGCATGCAAGAGCATAAAACCAAAACTAACATAACCTACTAATTTATCTCTTAAACATGGTTAGGTTTGTCATTCCTAAACATTATCATATGAACTGAATATTATATAAATTAGTTTAGAACATGCACAATTTATATAGAACCAAACTTAAACTAAATAACACCACCTGGCACTAGAACAACCTCACGGCAGCAACACAAAATCAAAGCTTCGGACTTTACAGCGTGCTTCAAATTCAAATACACAAAAATCCGAAATGAGCAACCACAAACTAAACAATCTGTTAACTTCCGAATCCAACAATTCCACATGCTTGGCCTGAACTAATCCTTCCCTCCTTCCTTAGGGTTCACGGCAGCAAACCATAACAAACAAAATCCGAAATCTGTAAAACTCCAACTGTGCACTAACCCTTTACAACCTATTCCTTACAGCATGTTTCTAAATAAACATCAAGAAGATACAAGGATTCAAATCTTCAATTCGCGGCAGCAACTTAAGGAAGCAAACATGTTGCAAAAATCCGAAAGAAAAGGCTAACGGGAAAATCCAAAACTACTCTTCTGCAGGTGAGTAAGCAACTTACCCCTTGTTTGCTTGGACTTACAACCGAGAGGAGGAAGGAGGTCTAGGGTTCGGGTGAAGCTTCAAACCTCGAGATTTCAACCCTTCCTCGTGCCCACGAGCTCTCTTCGACTAGGGAACCTCGAATCTGTAAAGACCGGCCGGAAAAAGGCCTTCGCCGGCGCCGGAGAACAAAGCCCTAGCTTTTCTGCGGTTCCGCCGATCACCGTCGCGCGCGTGAGGGAGGAGGAGAAATTTGATTTCGACTAAAACCTAAGTTCTCCTTTTAATACTCTCATATTTCTGTTAACTAGTACTACTTAAATATATTTCAATATAGATTTAGTTAAGAAAAGTTCGGCTGGTCTGTTGGTGGGCTGCGTTCTGCTTAAGGCCCGGTGCATTGGTTCGAATCCCGACTGCAATCTATTTTCTTCCTATTATTTCTTGCTATTAACTTCTATTACTTAAATAAAATTCTTCCTTTACTTAATCAAATAACAATTGCTAGCCCAGTTGGTTAGCCGGCTTTTAACCGAATCAAAGGTTTAGGCTTCGATTCCTCCACCGTGCACTTTTTATTCCAATTTATTTTAAACGTTTTAACTATAGCTTAAATATATTTCACTTCCTAATTTAACAGTAATGACCGCCAGCACAGTTGGTTAGGATGTTTTTGACCGAGTCAAAGGTCGCTGGTTCAAATCTCGGCTTGGATATTTTTTTGTTAAAACTTCTTTCGTTTAGTAAAAATATCAAACGACCTCCAAAAATTACATAAAAATACTCTAAAATTTTCTAAAAATCTCTAGAATTTTTCGATAGCATTTCTAAATATTTTTAAGAACTTTTAGAACTCCTAATGAGGAAAATTGGGTCGTTACAGAATCACGGTCAACCGTTATATCTTGGGAAATAGACGATCCGAGTAAACCTCGAAGCATTGTCGGAGGTGGGGTGAATCTGTTTCAAGGAAATTGCTTCATCCCGGTCCGCCTCTCGCCAGACCTGTCTGCTCGCGCGGTCTGCCTTTTGTCCGACTTGTCTGCTCGCCCAGTCTGCCTTTCGCCAGACCTGTCTGCCTCTCGCCAGACCTATCTACTCGCTCGGTCTGCCTCTCGCTAGACCTGTCTACTCGGTCGGTCTGCCTTTTGCCAAACCTGTCTGTCCGCCCGGTCTGCCTTTCGCCAGACCATCTGTCCGCCCAGTCTGCCTCTTGCTCGGCCGGTCTGCTTCGCCCGACCTGCCTGTCTGTCCGCCCAACACCAGATCGCTCGACCTGCCTCTCACCAGGCCTATTTGCCTGCCCGGTCAATCTTATTGCTCAGTCGGCCTTTCTGATATGCTGCGCTCGCTCGTGCTGCTCGGTCGATCAGCACATTCTGTCAACACTGTGCAGACTGCCTTCATTACTTGACAGAAACCAGCCCCTGCTGGCAGCCTGAGATTATCCGCTCAGGTCATCATTATTATAACTTGAATTTAAATTCTGTGTAATTTTAAATTCAGCTAAATCCCCAAAATCTCCGACAACAGATTGCTTTGTCTAACAATCTTGAAACAGATTCGATTCTGTTGAGATGACCATAGAACGAAATGTTGAGGTGTAACAGACTCAACATGTGCAGGCTCCCTCCGCCCCAATTGGAATTATGTCAATCAACTATGGGGAAAAGTTAGAGAAGTTTAGTGGACTGAACTTCAAGAGGTGGCAGCAGAACCTGGCTCGGTTCTTGACCGAGGACCTCCCAAGCATGCTGAGGATGCTGATGCGCAGACTATCAGTGCAGTGGAGGCATGAACTCATTCTGAGTTCCTTTGCTAAAACTACATCCTCAACTGTCTTGCCGACTCGCTGTACGCTGTGTATACCATGAAGAGAACGACTAAGGAACTATGGGAGTCCTTGGACAAGAAGTACAAGACGGAAGATACAGGGGCTAAGAAGTTCATTGTGGGACGATTCTTGAACTACAAAATGGTTGACTCCAAGATGGTGATCAGCCAAGTCCAGGAGCTTCAGGTGATCTTACATGAGATCCACTCAGAAGGGATGGTTCTGAGTGAAACCTTCCAGGTGGCTGCTATCATTGAGAAGCTGCCTCCCGGCTGGAAGGACTTCAAAAACTACCTGAAGCACAAGCGGAAAGAGATGAATGTGAAGGTACTCATTGTTCGACTTCGCATCGAAGAAGACAACAAGAGTTCAGAGAGAAAACTGTTTTCTCAGGCTACTGTGAAAGCTAATGTGGTCGAGCACGGTCAAAGCTTGAAACGGAAGAACCCTAAGTCTTCCAAGATGGGACCTAGAGGAGGCATCAACAAAAAGAAGTTCTCTGGGAAGTGCTTCAATTGTGACAGAGTGGGTCACAAATCTTCAAAGTGTAGGAAGCCGAAGAAGAAGCAGGAGGTCAACCTGAATGAGGGACCAGAAATGGACGACCTCTGCGCAGTGGTCTCAGAATTGAACTTGGTCGGTTCAAACCCGCGACAATGGTGGATCGACACTGTTGCCACCAGACATGTGTGCTGCAACAAAAAGCTGCTCCACAACTTCGAAGAAGTCACTGGAGACAAACTGTTCATGGGGAACTCAGCAACCTCGGACATCATGGGCCAAGGAAAGATGGTGCTGAAGATGACCTCGGGCAAGGACCTTACTCTGAACAATATGCTATATGTTCCGGAGATTCCGAAGAATCTAGTGTCCAGATCACTGCTAAGCAAGCATAACTTTCGCATTGTTTTTGAATCGGATAGAGTTGTATTGTTTAAAAATGGAGTGTTTGTAGGAACAAGCTATGTATTTGATAGGTTGTTTAAGCTCAATGTAATGACGATTATGCCTAAGATAAATAAAACTGAAATCTCTTCTACTTATATGTTTGAGTCTTTGTTGTTTGAGACATGGTAGACTAGAACATGTTAACTACGATGTATTGCGTAGATTAATTAATATGCAAAGCATACCTACATTCCACCTTGACCCAAAATACAAGTGTGAGATTTGTGTTGAAGCGAAAATGACAAGGTCATCCATTTAACATATTGAAAGAAGTAACGAACCACTTGATCTAATCCACATTGATGTGTGTGATCTAAAAGGTATGCCAACACATGGTGGTAATAAATATTTCATCACTTTTGTAGATGATAATACAAAATATTGTTATGTGTATCTTCTCAAAAGTAATGATGAAGCTATAAAGAAATTTGTTCTCTATAAGACCGAGGTTGAAAAACAACTTAATAGAAAGATTAAGGTGGTTTGAAGTGACCGAGGCAGTGAATATGTATCATCGTTTGCTGAGTTATGTGTTGAACATGAGATCAAACACGAACAACAACTCTTTATACTCCCCAGCAAAATGAAGTTGTTGAGCGAAAGAATCGAACTCTAAAGGAGGTGATGAGTGCTCTTCTATTGAGCTCTAGATTGCCAGAGTCCATATGGGGGGAAGCTGTGTTAACAGCTAGTTACCTTTTAAATAAGGTGCCCGGAAGAAAATAGATAAGAGCCTTTATGAGTTGTGGAATGGAAGACAACCGTCCTATAAATATTTACGAATGTGGGGGTGTCTTGTCAAAGTGTTGGTGTCTGATCCGAAAAAGATTAAGATAGGACCAAAGACTGTTGATTGCATATTTATTGGATATGCATAGAACAACAGTGCGTATCGATTTTGTGTGTATAAGTCACACATACCGGAGATACATAAGAACTCGATAATCGAATCGTGAAATGTCTCTTTCTTCGAGCATGTGTTTCCGTATAAGATCCGTGAGGATGTTAACTCCTCAAAACGAGCATATGAAACACAAGATGAAGATGACGATGAGGAACCTGTGGAGGTTGAGCCTGGACAGAGCAAAAGAGCTTGGGTAGACAAATCCTATGGATCAGATTTTATCACTTTCATGTTGGAGAGTGAGCCCCGAAGTTACTTAGAAGTTGTAGGCTCTTCTGATAGACCTCACTGGAGAGAGACAATTGTATTTGAGATAGAATCTATCTTGCGAAATCACACTTGGGAACTTGTGGATCTTCCTCCGGAGAAAATGTTGCAAGTGGATTTTCAAGAAGAAAATGAAGTCAGATGGCGTGATTGATAAGTATAAGGCCAGATTGGTAATCAAAGGATACCAACAATGAGAATGCCTCGATTACTTTGATATGTATTCTTCGGTGTCGAGAATAACTTCCATTAGAATATTGTTGGCTATTGTCGCTCTATGGAATCTCGAAATACATCAAATGGATGTAAAGATTACCTTTCTAACGGGGATTTAGAAGAGGAAATCTACATGGTGCAACCTGAGGGGTTTTCTGTGCCAGGATAGAAAAACAAGATTTGTAGATTTGTAAAGTCATTATATGGCTTGAAACAATCACCGAAGTGGTGACATGAGAAATTTGATAATATCATAAGGAATGTGGATTCAAGATCAATGAATGTGATAAATGTGTCTACATGAAAGCCACAGAGAGTAACTATGTCATCTTGTGCTTTTATGTAGACGATATACTTATCATTAGACGTAATGATAAGATAATAAAATCCACAAAAAGTATGTTGAGCTCAAGATTTGATATGAAAGATATGAGCCTAGCTGATGTGATTCTAGAAATCAAAATTCTTAGAACAACATAAGGATTTGTTCTTAATCAGTCCCATTATGTGGACAAAATTCTTGAGAAATTCACCAAGAGTGATACTGCATTAGCACGAACGCCGATAGATACGAGTCAACATCTATCGAAAAATCGAGGTGAAAGTATCTCTTAGCTAGAGTGCTCTCAAGTGATTGGCAGTCTGATGTACCTGATGAGTTGTACACGACCAGACTTGCCCTACGCAGTAAGTAAACTGAGTAGATACACAAGTAATCCCAGTGTTGAGCACTAGAAATGGATAACAAGAGTACTGCGGTACTTAAGGTATACTCGTGAATATGATTTGCACTATATGAGATATCCTACTGTGATCGAAGGATACAGAGATGTAAGTAGGATATCTGACATAAAAGACTCTAAGTCTACGAGTGGATATATATTTACTCTAGGAGGTGCATCTATTTCCTGAAAATCTTCTAAGTAAACCGTAATAACCAGATCCACGATGGAATCTGAGTTTGTAACTCTTGACAAATGTGATGAAAAGGTTGAATGACTACGACAATTCTTAGAAGACATTTCACGATGGTCGAAACCTGTGCCAGCGATTTGCATACATTGTGACAGTCAATCAACGATTGGTCGACACAGAGCCATCTGTATAATGGTAAGTCTAGACATATACGTAGTAGACATAATATCATTAGACAACTACTCTCAACGGGAGTTATCACTATTGACTATGTGAGGTCAAAGGATAACCTAGCGGATCCGCTAACCAAAGGGTTAAATCGAAAGTTAGTTGCAAGCTCATCACAAGGAATGAGCTTGATGTCATTGTCAGCGATCAATACAGAGGACACCCAACCTATGCAGACTGGAGATCTCAAGAACTAGATTCAAATGGACAAATAATCTGCACTGACTAGACATACTGTAGAGGATAGCCCAATGAAACAGTGATTAGACCAAGGTAAGCTGATGGACTTTTAATGATCAAGAAGAGTAGATGACAACTCTTGAGGGATCACCTATGTGAGAAAGAAGTAGGGCCGCTTCGAAAAGAATTGGAGGCACAATTCTTAGAGCTTCTCATAAAATTAGACGTGTTCATGGCCAAGAACGAACACACTCATGAGAACTGAGTTGTATCAGAGAGAGTCTTGGGTGAGATTTGTCACTGCTTACATAAACGACAGTATAGTTCAAGGACATCGTGTCTACTATCAACCAGTAAGCAACCATATCTTTACAAGGGAAGGTTCAAAGGGTCAAACCTACCTATTGATTCACATCGTACATTGTTGAATAGGTGTGAATGGAGAAGAGGTGGGAGAGGATAGAAGCTCCATTGTGAATGAGACTTTAGTCCCACATTAGGAGCTTCATGGCATGTTGGTTGATTTATATTGATTCACATACATTGAGGATATAAACAAATGCATGGGGAGAGGCTCTCTCTCACGCGTGGGTTCATAGGGGGGGTGCAAATCCAGGACCCGGATTGCACTGAACCATGTTAACTCGTGTGCGAGCACGACCTGCGCGCGCCGAATGCCAGACCGGGGATCTTCTTCGGATGATGCGCCCGTCCGGAATGCATAAAAAAGAAAAGCGCCAAGGGAAAATGATTCGCCTGAATGGGTCTGTCAACAGTTCTCGCAGGGATTCTAGATGACCCTCTTCCGATGCATTACACCTCGCTGACGGTTAGAAAATATAATGGAGCGACCAACCCGGACGACCATTTAGCCAAGTTCGATAATGCAGTCACACTTCACCAGTACACAAATGGAGTAACGTGTCGGGTCTTCCTCACCACGTTATTTGGATCGGCGCAACGTTGGTTCAAGCGGTTGCCGAGAGGCTCGATCCACAGCTTCAAGGACTTCCGAGCGATCTTCCTGCATCACTTCGCCAGCAGTCACCGCCACTAGAAGACGAGCGTCAACTTGTTCGTTCTGAAGCAAGGGCCCCGGGAAACGCTGAGGTCCTACATCCTGCGCTTCAATCAGGTGGCGATGAATATCTCGGCGATCTCCTCGGATGTGTTAGTAGATGCCTTTACTTAGGGACTCACTGAAGGGGAGTTCTTCTGATCGCTCATTCGCATGCCGCCGCGGGACTTCGAACATCTTCAGAGGAAGGCCACAGAGTACATTAATGTGGAAGAAGCCCAAGCGATAAGAAAAAGGGAGACGCTCGCCGAGCTAGCAACCGCATCTGAACTAAGGCCGCCGAGTAACCATCAACCTCAGAAGGGGCCCTGATCGGGTGGACCCCAAGCCCACCAAGGGCCCAGGACTCACATCGTACATCATGTGGCGGCTGATCGCACGAAGGCTGCAAAAGGTAAGGTATGGACGCCCCTCTTCTGCTCCTTCCACCAGTCGGTGACACACAACACGCGGGACTGCTACGATATGAATCCGATAGCTAACAGACTAGCCCCGCGAGGATATCGTCGTCGATCACCATCTCCTGATTGACGACATCGGGGACGAGCTGCAAGGCGAAGGTAAGAGGAGAGGAGGATGGTTGAGCCACGCCATCATCAATCCCCTTGGAGGATTGTCCTAGCTTTTGCCAAGAGGATCAGACCATCAGAACGGGATGAGGAGAACCGAAACAAAGTCACTCAGGGAGAAATAGAATGATCGTCGGTAGGCCTATCGGCGATGATTCTAACCGAATGAGAAAGACTCGAGATCCATGTTGTTGGTTACAGCAAAGAGAAGGCCGAATGACCTGAGATTAGCTTTTGCTCGAGAGATTTAGAAGGAGTGGAAATCTCTCATGATGATGCACTGATCATCCGAGCGATAATTGCCAATTATACAATTCATCCAACTTTTGTTGATACAGGGTGTTCGATGAATATCATATTCAAGAAGGCGTTCGATTAGATGCAAATCGACCGGAGCGAGCTATTATTGATGACGACCCCGCTCTACGGTTTCACGGGCAACGAAGTGTTGTCGATCGGCCAGACCAAGCTGGCCATCTCATTCGGAGAGGAACCACTAAAGAGGACAGGGACCACAAACTTTATTGTGGTAGATGCACCGTCGGCCTACAATGTTATATTAAGCCGACCGACCTTTAATGAGTTCCGAGCGGTAGTGTCCACTTACTGCCAGAAGATTAAGTTCACGATGGACAGCAAGGTGAGAGAAGTCAAAGGTGACCAATTGACCGCTCGACGATGCTACATCGAGATGGTCAGATCAGAAGCAAGGGCCGCTCGGAAAAACCCATGCTTGGAAGTAAACGCTATCACGGAAAAGCCTCCTACACTAGTTTATGAAGAAAAGGAGGAGATCCGGATCCACCCTAGTTGGTCAAAAGCAACCACCTTCATTGTCGTCGATCTAGGGAGTGAGAAGAAGGCAGAACTGGTTGCTTGCCTTATGCGAAATCATGATGTGCTCGCCTGGTCGACCCATGAGCTCCCCGGAATTTTGCCAAGCATGACGCAGCACGAGCTTCATGTCTAACCGGACGCTCGGCTAGTGAAACAAAAGAAAAGGGACTTGAGCACTGGGCAAAACTTGATCATCCGGGCGGAGATAGAGAAATTGTTGGAGGCCAATCATATACGGGAAGTCCAATTCCCGAGCTGGCTCGCTAATGTGGTGTTAGTCTCCAATTCGGGCAACAAATGGCGGGTCTGCATCGACTTCCGTGACTTGAATAAGGCGTGCCCGAAGGATTTCTATGCGCTGCCAAGGATATATCAGATGATGGATTCCACAGCAGGCTGTGAGCTGATCTGCATGCTTGACGCGTATCAGGCCTACCACCAAGTACTGCTCGTCCGAGAAGATCAAGAGAAGGTTAGCTTCCTTGTGGTCGATGGAACGTATTTCTACAACATCATGCTGTTCGGACTGAAGAACGCTAGTGCCACCTATCAAAGACTGATGAACAAGGTGTTCCGAAAGTAGATCGGCCGTAATATGGAGGTATATGTTGATGATATTTTAATAAAATCCCTTCGAGTTGTCGACCTTTGTGCAAACGTCAACAAAATGTGTCAAACTCTTAGGGCCTATGAAATAAAGCTAAACCTAAATAAGTGCTTGTTCGACGTGAGGAGCGGTTGATTCCTGAGTTACATCGTCACCGATTGGGGATCGAGGCGAATCCAAGTAAGGTGAAGGCGCTGCAATACATGTCTTCGCCACATAGCTTAAAGGAGGCTCAACGACTAACCGGACGGATCATAGCATTGTCCAGATTCATATCAAAGTCATTCGACTGGAGCCTACCATTCTTCAAGGTTCTGCGCCAAATGACAAAATTCTAAGGGGACACGAAGTGTGACCGGACGTTGGAAGAGCTTAAGGAGTATCTTAACTCCTTGCTTGTGTTAGCTAAGCCGAGCACTGGAAAGTCGCTCTGGATCTATCTGTCGTCCACCAAGTATGCGGTCGGTTCGACATTAGTTAAGCAGAACGGCCAGGAACAACAACTCATGTACTTTTTAAGCCATATATTGAAAGGCGTCGAGTCCCGCTATATTGGTCTTGAAAAATTAGCTTACGCATTGGTACTTGCCATACAGAGGCTCCGCTCATAGTTCCTCGCACATCCAATCGTCGTGATGACCAACAACGTCTTGGGGAGAGTCCTCCTTAACCTAGAGGTGTTCGGACGGTTGATCAAGTGGACAACCGAACTAAGTGAGTTCGACATTCAATACTAGCCCGGAACGGCGATCAAAGCTCAGGCCTTGGTTGATTTTGTCACAGAGGTCCAAAACGCCTAGCCAGAAGTTGTTTGGAGAATATATGTCGATGGTTCATCCACTCGACAAGGCAGCGGGATCGGCATTCTGCTCATTTCACCTTGGGAAGATCGGATGCAACTTTCTGTTCGGTTGGATTATCGTGCCACCAACAACGAAGCTGAATATGAAATCTTGATAGCTGACTTACAGGCAGCGTGACATGTCGGAGCCACAAAAGTCCTCATTCACTCGGACTCTTAGTTGGCCTCCCAACAGCTATCGGGGGCGTTCGAGATTAACAACTCCCGATTCAAGTTATATGCAGAAGCTTTCGAGAAGCTGAAGGTAAATTTTCAAGAGGCCATTGTACAGAAGATCCCCCGATTGGACAATCAAGCAGTGGACGAACTAGCTAAGTTAGCTAGTTCAGTGTCACCGGTCGTATTAGCCAGCCGATTGAACAAGTTTCATTGGTGGCGCACATTAATCGAATGGAGGGAATGATCTTCCCGAGTGACTGGAGAACGTCGCTGATTGAATTCTTTCGATCGGGTAGCACGCCGGCCGACCAGGAAGTAGCTCAACTACTTAAAAAGAGGGTTGAACGATTCACCATAATCGGAGACCAACTTTAAAAGAGATCTTTCTCAAGGCCGCTGCTCAAATGTGTGGACCCGGAGGACATGAAGTATATACTCTAAGAAGTACATCATGGCTCCTGTGGAAGCCATCCGGGTGGTCGTTCGCTGGCCCGAAAGATTTTCTTGGCTGGATATTTTTGGCCCATGCTCCAAGAAGATGCCGCTCGAATAGTAGCCAACTGTCTGTCCTGTCAAAGGTATCGCAACATCCCGTACTGACCGACCGAAGAGATGAAGGCATACATGGTGTCTTGCCCGTTCGACCAATGGGGCATGGACATCGTGGAACAATTTCCCATGGCGACCGGTCAGCGGAGGTTCCTGCTCGTCGCGGTGGACTACTTCTCAAAGTGGATGGAAGCCGAGTTACTGACAAAGATAAGTGAGCAGATGATCATCAAATTCCTTTGACAGAACATTTTGTGTCGGTTTGACATCCCTCACTGGCTCGTCTCGGATAATGGAAGGCAATTCGTCGGTTGGAGGCTCAGAGAGTGGTGGGAAGGCTACGACATCCAACAGGCTTTCATGTCAGTAGCCTACTCCCAAAGCAATGGCCAGGCGAAAGTCACGAACCGAGAGATTCTTAGGGGTCTACGGACTCGGCTCGACCACACAGGAGGAAGTTGAGTTGATGAGCTCCTGAGCGTCCTTAGGGCACTTCGCACGACTCCAAAAAAGGCGGCTGACGTAACACCATTCCAACTGGTGGATAGAGGTGAAGCAGCTGTCCCCGTGGAAGTCAGAGTGGAGTCCGACCGGGTACAGCTCTACGACAGCGGGAACCTCGAGCGGAGGCTAATAGAGCTCGACTTGGTGGACGAGGTGTGGGATATGGCTGTCGTTCGGCTCATGGTATACCGGCAGCGAATGAGATAAAACTACAACCAAAGGGTGATTCCGAGATCCTTCCAAGTCGGCGATCTGGTATGGAAGAGAACAAAGCCGGTCGGAGATGTCACCAAACTCGAGGCTCCTAGGGAGGTCCCTTCAAGATAGTACAAAAGCTCCACTCGGGATCATACTATTTGTAGGACGAAAATGACAAACAACTCGAGCGACCTTGGAGCGTGTACCACCTTCAACCTTATAAAGTCGGGTGAGGTGCATGAATGAATTCCAATGTAACTGCATGTGTGTGTGCCTTGTGAATGTAGGAAAACTATGAATGAAAGATACCAAAGTATTCCAAACTCTTGTGCATATCGTCCAAGTCTTCATCAACGGTCGAGCGGCGACCTTAAACTCATGTCTATGTCATTAAGCGATCGAGCGGTGACCTTAAACCCATGTCTACGCCATTAAGCGATCGAGCGACAACCTTAAACCTGTGTCTATGCCATTAAGCGGTCTAGCGATGACCTTAATCACATGTCTACGCCATTAAGCGGTCAAGCGTCGACCTTAAACCCTGGTCTTCATCAACGGTCGAGCGACGATCTTAAACTCATGTCTATGTCATTAAGCGGTCAAGCGACAACCTTAAATCCATGTCTACGTCATTAAGCGGTTGAGCGGCGACCTTAAACCCTTGTCTACATCAACAGCTAAGCAGTGGTTACAAACCTGAGATCGACAAAAAATGGCTTGTCCCAGCAAGTAATACCGATCGGTGGGTTACGGAGCTACACTGGGAAGTTTTTCACATTATGGTAAGTGGTTCGCAGTCTTGCTTGATCCTGAGTTGTAGCGCAGTGAAACAAATCTGAAAATATGAAAAGGAAAAGTCGAACGATGAAGAATGAAGGATCGACATTAATAACAAAGGTCCGCCAAACGGGTGACCATTCATTAAAACTTGCATAACTTTTACAAGTTCAAAAAGGCAATACAAAAAAGAGACGGGATACATGGGAGCAGGCTCACTCAAGATAGTCCTGAGCATCGTCGAGCAATGACTCGGTCAGCTTGTCCCGACCGATGACCTTGTTTGTCAGAGTGGTTGGAATGTAACCGCCATCCTTTAGTTGATCGAGCGTCCCGTCGATAGCAAGGTTGAATAAACGAAGTGCCCAATCGACAATCTTGTCATTAAAGACGTCCGAACGGATATAGGCTCGCTTCATGAGCTCAAATCTACTAGACTCAACCCCCTGATACGTCTCTAGGGCCGCTCTGGAGGCTTCCAGCTCTGCCTCCAACTTGGCCAGCTCTTCATCTTTGGCATCGAGCTGGGTCTTCGCAACGGAGCGTTCGACCGACCGACTCTCTCACTCGGCGTTAAGAGACGCCTCCGTATCCTTGAGTTTCTTAGACAACATCCGAAATTTCTTATTTTTTATCTCCAAGTCTTCGCTGGTCTGGAGCTTCCTAGTGTTGGCCGAGTTGATCTTGGACTCGAAGGAGCTGTCATGTTTATTAAGTCTAGCCAATTGTGTAGCGTGTTCGACGCTTTTGCCCCTCTCCTCCTCCAGCTGCTCGAAGCTCTTATTCAGATCGGCTCTTAATTGAGCCATCTCAGGCTCATTTGCTCCAGCTGCACCTGAGAAGCGGACGATTGACCGCGCAGAGCACGCAACTGCTGGACTTCATGCTCCAGGTAGGCGAGCCTTTGGCACATGACCAAGCTCTCTATCCAATACTGCAAGACACTAGGAAACTATGAAGGCTGAATGGAAATAAACAAGTCACGAGGGATACTTACCCCAGTGGACATTTGGGTGTGACTATCGGCGAGAGCCCCGGAAGGCATGACTGTCGCACAAGCCCGGGCGTCGACCCATATCTGAGCGAGTGACCCTTGAATAATTATTCGGTGCTCGCGGGTCCGAGATGCGGCATCATCGGAGTCGCGCCACTCGTCTGTTGGCAGATGGATGACTGCCGTTATGTGGCGCTGGCCACTCGAGCCAGATGGGACGGAGGTTGCTCGGCTAACCGACCGAGACGCATGTGCCAGCCGGATGCGTGATTTCTGGGTCACTGCAAAGAGGGAGGCAGTATGAAAGCGACCGGTGATGCGCAGATTGTTCCTTGTGGCAGTCCGGATAAGGATGGTGTCCGATCGGATGAAATCGAAGTATGGAGGACAGTTTTCTCTATTTCCCAAAAACACAAAATTTGTAGAATTTAAACTTGCACGTCTTGACACCCTTCAAAAGATCTCTCTTGTAAAGTTCTAGCATCCCACGTTCACCCATATGCCCTAGCCGTATATGTCATAAGATAGTACTGTTTGATTCAGACTCCATCGAGGCAGCTCCACCTACAACTGTAGTCCCTATCAACTTGTAGATGTTCCTGCTACCTTTTATCCTTTCATTACCGTCAGAGTTCCCTTGTTGATCTTCATCACCTCGCTCACTGATTTGTAATTATAACCAATATCATCTAGTGTACTTAGTGAGATTAAGTTCTTCCTTAACTCTGGTATATATCTGACATCACATAAAGTTCTGATCACACCATCAAACATCTTGATTCTGACATTCCCTATGCCGATAACTTTGCATGACGTATCGTTTTCCATCAACACTGAACCAGAATCCACTGCCCTATAGGTGTCAAACCACTCCTTGTTTGGAGTCATGTGATATGAACATGCAGAGTCTAAGATCCATGCATTTGTCAGTTGCTCCGAACTCGACATAATTGATAGCATATCTCCATCACCGCTCTCTGAATTTTCTTTTTCAACTATGTTTGCAGACTTTATCGAACTACCTTTGTTCTCTGCAACATGTTTCTTTATCTCTGGACAATCTCTCTTGATATGACATTTGCCTCCACACTTGTAGCATGTGATCACCTTCTTCCTTCTCGATTTAGAACGAGCCTTACTGTTATTATCCAATCCATGTCGAGATTTTCTCCTACCACGCTTTTGGTTGCTATTTACCACAAGTCCTTCTCCCTGAGAAATTTCATCGCTTGTTTTCTTCCTTTGGTGATAACCTAGTAACGCACCTGTAATCTCCTCCAATTTGAGAGTTTCCTTACCCCATATCAAAATAGTAACTAAATTCTCGTACGTAGGAGATGAAGGTAGAGAATTCAACAACATCAGCGCATTATCCTCATTTTCGATCTTCACATCAACCCGCTTTAGATCACTTATAATATGGTTGAATACGTTGATGTGCTGGCTCAGATCGATTCCTTCTGTCATCTTCAACCTGAATAATTTCTACTTAAGATACAGTTTGTTTGTCAATGACTTTGACATGTACCAGCTTTTCAACTTTTGTCAAATTGTCACCGGTGACTCGTCGTCCATGACATGATACATCACGTCATCTGTAAGACAAAGTCTGATTGTTGCTACTGCGTTCACTTGAAGTTCTTTCCAATCTGATCTCTCCATGCTTTCCGATTTTTTTTCTCCTAGTGCCTTCACCATACCTTGTTGCACTAACAAGTCCTTGACCCTTTTTGGCCATAATCCAAGGTTTCCGGTTTCGTCAAATTTCACCATATCAAACTTCGTAGAAGTTGTCCCTGACATGTTGAAGAAATCTACCAAAAACTTGTAGATCTGATACTAATTGTTGCGCAACGAGAGGGCAACACCTCTCAACCTCTAAACTGCAAAAGAAGAGGAAGAGAGAAAAGAGATCGCGCGGAGCAACAAGACAAGACACACAAAAGGAGAGCAAACACGAGGAAGAAGAAGAAGAAGAGAAAGAAGAAGAGTTATCGTGGTTCGACGATCTGCCTACTCCACAAAAATAGTCGAAACTTTATTAGAATTCTCTCTACACAAGAGAATCACATCTAATGATTCTTATGTTTGTTGTTATACAATAGGCTTACAATAATTCCTATAAATAATGTTAAACCCCAGACCCGGTAAAATCGTAACAGAATTTTTATTACGAAAAATCTTAACAGATTTTTCTTTCATAACATCTCTCATATTAAGCTTATCCAAATATGAGTCACCCGTCAACAGTGCTCTTCTTGGTAGTTGAGGTGGAGAGTTGAGCTTCCAAGATCTCCTCTTCCGTTGATTGTTCTTCTTTCTTTTCACTTGATGATGTGGACGGTTCTGTTGGATCGTGACGCACGTGAGAGAGGGGTGAATCACGTGGTTTTGAAAAACACTTATTTTCGATTTTTAAAATACGAGTGTACGCAGCGAAAGTAAATACGAAAAGCAACACCAAAAATAACACAGGCAGTTTTTACTTGGTTCGGAGCCTTTGGCGACTCCTACTCCAAGATCCAGGTTCCGCAGACCTATCGATGGGCAATCTACTAAAAACCTCTTCTGGTACCCCCAGAAGAGAGAATCGAGTACAATAAGAATGAAGCCAAGTGCAACACACTGCACTTGCCTTTTATAATAATTAAGTACAATAAAGGAAATTTTACCAACACTTTTAAGGATCAAAAGATGAAGCACTTCGTGTTGATGTCTGTCTACCGAGCGCGATCGGAACTTCTCGGAGCAGTCATCAAGCGCAGCAGCTTCGTAGCAGGAGCCTAGAGCAGTCGAAAAGTTGTTTGGATACGTTGAATGAGGGTTCTATGTTTAAAGCTTGCTCAACCCCTCCTTTTATAGCCATTTGGAGGAGTCTCCAAAGCTTATCAGATCCCAAAAATTTGGATCAGATGAGGAGAGTTCGAATCTGGCTGATCCCAGGCGCACCCAACTACTTGTTTGACACAGTAATCTTCCGAGGGCCATAACTTTTGACTCCAAACTCAGAAACAAGCTCTATCAGTTACTACGCGTGCAGAATTCGAAGCTCTACATTTGTATCTATAACATAGAGTTATAAAAATATATGCATAAACAGTTTATATAGATTTATTATTTAGGTCCTGTCTTCCCAAGACCAGAACCTAGTCAGGGTCTCAATTTAGGGATCCAAAATGGACCTAAGCTGGACCGACGCCTACTGTCCCTTAACTGGAACGCGTCCTCACAGTCATTCTCCTCCAGTGACTTACCTTTACTTACCTCTTGTCAGACATCCAGTCAGCCCGTCGACCTGTCTGGACTTCATACCAACTATCCAGTCGGCCCATCGACCTAGCTGGACTTCGTGCCAAATGTCCGGTCAGCCCGTCGACCCATTTGGACTTCGTGCCAGCTATCCGATCAGTCTGTCGATCTAGCTGGGCTTCGTGTCAGACATCCGGTTAGCCCGTCGACCTGTCTGGACTTCTCCTGCACACTCGATCAGAGTGTTAGATCAACAACACAACTAACTTAACCTAATTTGTCATTCATCAAAATCTGAGTTAGACCGTTAGTGCTAACCGCACCAACAATATCTCCCTTTTTGATGGAATGACAACCTGGTTAAGTTAGTGAAAAATATACAAGTAAAAACAAGCATTTAAAGAGTTTTTAAGTTTGTATTTTCAATTTTGGTTTAGCTAACTTAACCACCTAACTCTTCCCCTTTGGCATTCATCAAATATAATCATGGATCAAGTAATCATAAATACAAAAGAAATTTAAAAGATACAAGCATGAGTCAAATTAACTTGGGGGAGTTTGAATGATTAAAAGTTTTAAAAATATCTCTGAACCTTTTCAAAATAGCTAAGTTATGAAAAAAATAGTTAATTTTGTAAAATAGCTAAGTTTTGAAACATACTTTTCAAACATAAGTGTTACAAAGATAATTTTATAAAAATAAGATTTTCGAAACCAGGTTGATAGTAATTTATAAAACTCATTTTGCAAAAATCCAGATTGATAGTAAAGTTAAGTAAAACTTTACAAATTAGATTTGCAAAAATAAGTTATTAAAAACTCATTTTGCAAAAATAAGTTTTGAAAAATCTAATTTTTAATAACAAAGCAATTTTCAAAATTAATTTTTGTAAAATTTAACATTCAAATCAAATTTGTCAAAATTAAGTAAAATCAAATTTTCAGAATTAGATTTTCACATTTTATTTTCAAAATTAAATTTCTATTTGTTTAACTTAATTTTCAGTATTAAATTTGAAAAATCATAATTTCAAAATTAAGTAAAGTCCAACTTTTAAGAGTAAGTTTGAAAAATCTAATTTTGAAAGTTAAGTTTGTAAAATTTGATTTTCAAATTCATTGTTTTTTTAAAACTAAGTTAAAAATAAACTTTTTAAGATCTAAATCTTTTAAAACTAACTTAATTTTTATAAGAGTTAGTTTTAAAAAATAAATTTTTAAGAAAAATATTTTACAAATATAAATTTTAAAATATTTTTAATAAAGGAAAAGTAAATATTTAACTAATTCCTACTCCTGAACCTGATATTATTTTAAAGTAAAGCTTTTGAAAATAAGAGCTGAAAATATTTAAAGTAAGATAATTTTATTTTTGAGGTATGATTTTTTAAAGAAATTTTAAAGAGAAATTTAAAAAAAAAATCTAAGAAGTTAAAAAAAACTTAGGGAAATAATTTTTTAAGTAAATGTAAAAAGATGTGAACCTCCCACTGAATTTGATTTTTTTTTATTACTTTTTCTTAATTTATTTCTCCCCCTCTGAATTGATATTCTCTTTGAATTTATTAGGATTAGCTAAGTTTAGAATTAATATTAAAGTTATTAAATAATGTTAAGGTTTAATTTTGAATCAATAGCTAATGATGAATTATGATTTAATTATAGTGAAATTAAGATTTTGATTAATGTTAAAATTAATATTTATTGAGTTAAATTAAGATTAATTATTAATTAATTGTTTAATGTAAGGTCAAATATAATTTAGATTACAGTTAAATTTTGAAGTTCTTATTTTAATTATTTATTTATTAAGTATTTAATTAAGTTTATAACTTTAAATTAATCAAATTTTAATTATTTATTAATAATATAATTAAGATTTAGATTTTGTTTAACATAGTTTATTGTAATTTGATTTTTTTTTATTTTAACTTTAAGTTTACTTGAAGTGTTTTTTAAATTAAAATAACTTTTTAAACTAATTTTTAAGAAATTTTTTTTTAAAATTAAAAGATTTTAATTTTTTTTTAAAGTTAAAAAAATTTAATATAATTTTTAAAACGATTTAAGTGTAATTGTAAATTTTCAATTAACGTAAAATTTTAAGTTTTAAATTTAGATTAAGTTTAATTTAAAAATTTTAATGTTATATTTTAATTTAAATTTAATTTAATTTAACATTACATATTAACTTTAATTTTAAAGTTTTAATTTATGTTTTAAATTTAATTTTAAAGTTTTTACTTAACTGTCATAGGTTTTTTTTTAAATTAGGTAAATTAAACAACTTAGTATATCATTCATGTCTCCCTTACAACACGACGAAGAAAATAGAATGAATTTTTAAAACCAATAAGAATATGTATACCATACACCTCGTTGGGATTGTAGTTCAATTGATCAGAGCACCGTCCTGTCAAGGCGGAAGTTGCGGGTTTGAGCCCCGTCAGCCCCGAACAAGGATCCGATCCGTTAAATAAATTTATCAAGTTGTTAAATTACACTTAAGTAACATAAATTAAGAATTAATTTTAATTTAATTTTAAGTTTGGTTTAGTTTAAGTTTAACATAATTTAATTAGTTTAATTTAACTTAATTTAATAAATTTTAACTTAATTTAATTTTAGTTTTAGTTTTAGTTTTGATTAGTTTAACAAAATTTTTTAAGATAGTTTTTAAGTTAAATTAAAAATAAAATATAAAGTTAATTTTTAAAAGGGAATTTTAAGTTAAAAATAAATTTTAAGTTTAAATAAGATTTTAATTTAATTAAAGACACTAACATAATTTCTAAAATAATTTCTAAAAGGATTTTTAAAAGTTTGTTTTTAAAATAATTTTTAAAAAGATTTAATTTTTTAAAAAAATAATTTTAAAAACAGTTTAAAAAATAATTTTTAAAAAAAATTTTTTTTTTAAAGAATTTTTAAAATGATTTTCAAAAGTTTTTTAAAAATAATATTTAAGAGAATTTTTAAAATGATTTTTAAAATTTTTAAAATGATTTTTAAAATTTTTAAAATGATTTTGAAAATAATTTTTAAAATGATTTTTAAAGTTTTTAAAATAATTTTTTTAAATGATTTTAAAATGTTTTTAAAATAATTTTTAAAATAATTTTTAAAGTTTTTAAAATGATTTTAAAAATAAATTTTAAAAGTTTTAAAAATAATTTTTAAAATTTTTTAAAATAATTTTTTAAAAAGAATTTTTAAAATGATATTTCAAAGTTTTAAAATAATTTTTATAAGGAATTTTAAAATGATTTTAAAATGAATTTTTAAAAGAATTTTTAAAATGATTTTTAATAGTTTTTAAAACAAGTTTTAAAAGAATTTTTAAAATGATTTTAAAATAAATTTTTAAAAGAAATTTTAAAATGATTTTAAAATAAATTTTTAAATTTAATAGTTTTTAAAACAATTTTTAAAAGAATTTTTAAAATAATTTTTAAAATGATTTTTCAAATTATTTTTAAAAGTTTTTTAAATGATTTTTAAAATAATTTTTAAAATGTTTTTTAAAATAATTTTTAAAATATTTTTTAAAATATTTTTTATAATGATTTTTAATAGTTTTCAAAATTATTTAAAAGAATCTTTAAAAGAATCTTTAAAGTTTTAAAAATAATTTAGAAGAATTTAAAATAATTCTTAAAGTTAGTTTTTTTAAAGAATTTTTAAAATGTTTTTTAAAAGAATTTTTTTAAAAAAAAATTAAATAATTTTTAAAATGATTTTTAAATATTTTTAAAATGATTTTTAAATATTTTTAAAATGATTTTTAACATTATTTTAAGTTAAAAAGATTTTAAAAATAATTTTAAGTTAAGATAATTTTTAAGTTAAAATAATTTTTATGTTATGATAATTTTTAAAGTAATTTTAAGTTAAAAAGATTTTTAAAATAATTTGTAATTTCATTTAGTTTAATTTTAATTGAATTTAATAAATCGAAATGACTGAGACGAGGTTAGATTGCGTACCTACTTACCTGATCTGGTGACGCTCTCCCTTCACTACTACTTTATTCTTCTGATGTTCCTCCCCCTTTATCGATGCTCATCTCTGAGCTTAAATCTTCTTCCGGTTGTTGGTTCGCCAATAGCGCTAACCCTGAGAATTCTTCGATGTCCGACTCAGAAGTTAACGAATCTGACCAGGTAGCCTTCAGATTCTTGTGCTTGGAGGGTTCTGGTTTCTTGTATTTTGGCTTTTCCTTTTCTCTCTCCTTTCTCTTCAATTTTGGGCAGTCCTCCTTGATGTGCCCTTCTTCATTACAGTTGTAGCAACGAACCGTCCTCTTCTTTCGATGATACCTCTGCGATTTAAATTTATTAGAACTAAAATTCTTATTGAAGCGTCTTACCAGTAGTGCCGCTTCGGATTCGTCGACTAAGGTTTCGGAGTCAGAACCGTTTACTTTTGCCTTTAGAGCTATGTTCTGACTGGTCTTCTCTATTCCATTTGGCTCTGAAACTCGAGATTCGTGAAGTTCAAAAGTCGAAAATAATTGTTCTAACGTACTTACCTCGAGGTCCTTAGTGATGTAGTATGCATCTACTAAGGAGGCCCACTCTGGAGTTCTCGGGAAGGCATTGAGCGCGTATCGGATAGAATCCCGGTTAGTTACCTCTTCTCCAAGGTTCGTTAGTTACGTTATCAGCTCCTTGATTCTCGCTTGGAGTTGCACTACTTTCTCGCCTTGGTACATCCGGAGGTTCGTTAACTGGTTCTGGAGGATGTCGCATTTCGCTAGCTTCGCTTCGGAAGTACCTTCGTGAAGCTCTAGGAATTTTTCCCAGAGATCTTTCGCTGAGTCGTAGCTTCCGATCCGATTTACCTCTTGCGACGGTAGAACGCTGAGTAGGTGGAACTCAGCCTTTCCGTTGGCTAAGAAATCTGTTTGCTCCTTTTTCATCCAGGTATTTTCCTCCTTGTCTTTCGGAACTGCATAGTCATATTTCATTATTAACAGAATGTCAAATTCGATTTTAAAAAATACCTCCATTTTACGCTTCCATGTGGCGAAGTCTCCGTCGAACTTCGGGGGATGGATGTTCGCTCCGGCCATCGTCTTGATCGTAGTGCTTCAATTGGCGGTTAGTCCTTCTGAGGCGATCAGGCTCTGATACCACTTGTTGGTGCAGCGGAGACCGGCAAGAGGGGGGTGAATTGCTATAAACAAAAAATAAAACTACCCTCCTCGGATTTCAACTAAGAAGAAATGCAGTAGTAAAAAAGTAGAGACAGAAAATATAAACAGAAACAGAAATTTAACCTGGTTACAACCAAGAGGGTTGTTAATCCAGGGCAGTGAAAAGCGCACTAAGAAAATTCTCCTTCTCTGAAGGCGGAGAAGTTTTTTACACTCTTAATTGTTCAGAACTACTGCTAGGAATTGCTTACAGATTGATTTCTTGAGTTGTTGTTGAATTCCTAGGTCCAGGGGCCTTTATATAGCTCCTAGAAAGTCTATCCCGAGGGTCCAAGGCGCCTCCAACAAGGTTCAAGGCGCCTCCAGCTCGGTCAGCGGATAAAACTTTATCCGCAGCATAAACAGTCAAATTTGACCTGTTGAAGGCGCCTTCAACAGGGTTGAAAGCGCCTTCATGATGGAGGCGCCTCCAAGCCTGCTGGAGGCGCCTCCAAGCTGGCAGCACAGATTCCAGCTTGGTTTTTCCAGCTTTCGAAGGTTCGTTCTTTTGGGTGATTTCGACCAACCGGAATAGGGCTCACCCGAACTCAATTCCTGGCCTTCTCCTCGAGCAGCCTTCCGTCCCGGCTTAACGTCCCTCGAGCGCCGCGCACGCTCTTCACGCCCACCGGAGTACTCTTCCGTAGCTCTCTCGTCGTTCGGACGCATCGAGCCCGTCGGCTCCCTTCTTGTGTCGTCTTTCTCGCTAGCTGCGTCTTCCGCTCGACTTCTTGTGTTCCTAAGCTCCTGCACACTCAGACACGGGGATCAAACACAGCAGGACCTAACCAACTTGGTTGATCACATCAAAACTACCACGGGGTCCAACAATCTCCCCCTTTTTTTTGTGCATCAACCCAAGTTCAAGTTAGGGTTAAAAATAGACATAAACTAATTTTAAAGAAAAAATTACTAAACTAACAAGTGAAGAATAATTTTTACAATTAGTAAAATTGCAACACTAAAAAAAAATTTATGTTTTCTCTAACTCCCCCTAAATTTTCCAAAAAAAATTCTAAGTAAAAAAAAACATCCTAAGTAAATGTTCAAAAAAATTAAGTTAGAATTAAAAAAAATATTCTAAGGAATTTTTGTTTATTTTAACAAATATTTGATAAACTTTCAAAGCATTATTTAATTTTTGTTTAATGCTTTTTCAGAAAGTTAATTAAACATTTTCTTTTAATATTTTAACTTCCAAGTCGTGGCGAGGCACTAGGCCTTCTTGGTCATTGGAGCAACAACCACTTCCTTAGACAAAGCTTCCATAAAGAATTTCAATTTTTAATTTTCTCACTGTAAGCTTTTAATTTTTGAAAAATTAATTAAGCACAGATTTTAGAACCCAATAGAGGTTCCTTCCTACATGATTATTTAAAAATCTAGGGGGTACATAGTTTCTTGGTATTTTCCTAAGTTGACCTTGATGCTTCCTTATATACCAATTTAATTTACCATAAATTCTTAATTTTGAATTTGGAAATTGATTTAAGTATGCAGCAGATTTCAGTTTTTCAATTTCTAATTTTAATTTATCATTTTCTGATTTTACACTATCATACATTTCAAGTGGACATGCTTTTGCTAATTTCATTTTTAATTCTTTATTTTCTTTTTCTACTTCGAATAAGTCTTTAGAAAGCGATTTAATAAATCGAAATGACTGAGACGGGGTTAGATTACGTACCTTACTTACCTGATCTGGTGACGCTCCCCCTTCACTGCTGCTTTCTTCTTCTAATGTTCCTCCCCCTTCATCGATGCTCATCTCTGAGCTTGAATCTTCTTCCGGTTGATGGTTCGCCAATAGCGCTAACCCTGAGAATTCTTCGATGTCCGACTTAGAAGTTGACGAATCTGACCAGGTAGCCTTCAGATTCTTGTGCTTGGAGGGTTCTGGTTTCTTGTATTTTGGCTTTTCCTTTTCTTTCTCCTTTCTCTTCAATTTTGGGCAGTCCTCCTTGATGTGCCCTTCTTCGTTGCAGTTGTAGCAACGAACCGTCCTCTTTTTCGATGATGCCTCTGCGATTTAAATTTATTAGAACTAAAAAACATATTGAAGCGTCTTACCAGTAGTGCCGCTTCGGATTCGTCGACTAAGGCTTCGGAGTCAGAACTGTTTACTTTTGCCTTTAGAGCTATGTTCTGACTAGTCTTCTCTACTCCATTTGGCTCTGAAACTCGAGATTCGTGAAGTTCAAAAGTCGAAAATAATTGTTCTAACGTACTTACCTCGAGGCCCTTAGAGATGTAGTATGCATCTGCTAAGGAGGCCCACTCTGGAGTTCTCGGGAAGGCATTGAGCGCGTATCAGATAGAATCCCAGTTGGTTACCTCTTCTCCAAGGTTCGTTAGTTACGTTATCAGCTCCTTGATTCTCGCTTGGAGTTGCGCTACCTTCTCGCCTTGGTTCATTCGGAGGTTCGTTAACTGGTTCCGGAGGATGTCGCGTTTCGCTAGTTTCGCTTCGGAAGTACCTTCGTGAAGCTCCAGGAATTTTTCCCAGAGATCTTTCGCTGAGTCATAGCTTCCGATCCGATTTACCTCCTGCGGCGGTAGAACGCTGAGTAGGTGGAACTCTGCCTTTCCGTTGGCGACGAAATTTGCTTGCTCCTTTTTCGTCCAGGTATTTTCCTCCTTGTCTTTCGGAACTGCATAGCCATATTCATTATTAACAGAATATCAAATTCGGTTTTAAAAAATACCTCCATTTTGCGCTTCCATGTGGCGAAGTCTCCGTCGAACTTCGGGGGATGGATGTTCGCTCCGGCCATCGTCTTGATCGTAGTGCTTCAGTTGGCGGTTAGTCCTTCTGAGGCGATCAGGCTCTGATACCACTTGTTGGTGCAGCGGAGACCGGCAAGAGGGGGGTGAATTGCTGTAAACAAAAAATAAAACTACCCTCCTCGGATTTCAACTCAGAATAAATACAGTAGTAAAAAAGTAGAGACAGAAAATAGAAACAGAAACGGAAATTTAACCTGGTTACAACCAAGAGGGTTGTTAATCCGGGGCAGTGAAAAACGCACTAAGAAAATTCTCTTTCTCTGAAGGCGGAGAAGCCTTTTACACTCTTAATTGCTCAGAACTACTGCTAGGAATTGCTTACAGATTGATTGCTTGAGTTGTTGTTGAATTCCTAGGTCCAGGGGCCTTTATATAGTTCCTGGAAAGTCTATCCCGAGAGTCCAAGGCGCCTCCAACAAGGTTCAAGGTGCCTCCAGCTCGATCAACGGATAAAACTTTATCCGCAGCATAAACGGTCAAATTTGACCTGTTGAAGGCACCTTCAACAGGGTTGAAGGCGCCTTCATGATGGAGGCGCCTCCAAGCCTGCTGGAGGCGCCTCTAAGCTGGCAGCATAGATTCCAGCTTGGTTTTTCCAGCTTCCGACGCTCCGTTCTTTTGGATGATTTCGACCAACCGAAATAGGGCTCACCCGAACCCAATTCCCGGCCTTCTCCTCGAGCAGCCTTCCGTCCCGGCTTAACGTCCCTCGAGCGCCGCGCACGCTCTTCACACCCACCGGAGTACTCTTCCACAGCTCTCTCGTCCTTCGGACGCATCGAGCCCGTCGGCTCCCTTCTCGTGTCGTTTTTCTCGCTAGCTGCGTCTTCCGCTCGACTTCTTGTGTTCCTAAGCTCCTGCACACTCAGACACGGGGATCAAACACAGCAGGACCTAACCAACTTGGTTGATCACATCAAAACTACCACGGGGTCCAACAAGTTTTGGTTAACCTTGTTGTAACCCCAAGGTGTTTTGATGTGATCAAACAAGATAAGTTAGTTCCTGCGTTTGTTTAACCCTTGTGTCTAAGTGTGCAGGAGCTTAGGAAGACAGGAAGTCGAGCGGAAGACGCGGCTAGTGAGAAGGACTTTGCGGGGAGAGAGCCAACGGGCTCGGTGCGTCCGAGAGATGAGGTGACCGCGGAAGAGTACACTGGTGGACGAGAAGAACGTGCACGGCGTTCGAGGGACGAGAAACTAGGAAGGTAGGCTGCTCGAGGAGAAAGCCGGAACTTGGGTTCGGGTGAGCCCTATTCCGGATGACCGAGATCACCCAAGCTAGCGGAGCCGGAGTTGAAGACCCGGACCAAGACGAGCTGAACCGAAGCAGAGCGACCGGACAAAAAAAGTCAACCAAAGTTGACTTTTGGGGTCCAAGGCGCCCGGAGCTAACCGGGCCGCCCGGAACCCTCCGGGGCGCCCGGACCGAAGATGTTGACCAGATTGAGTCAAACTCGATCTGAACGTTGGGGGATAAAGTTTTATCCCTCAGGGCGCCCGGAACCCTTTCGGGGCACCCCGACCAGTACTATAAATATAGCACTGGTTTGCACAGATCATTGAACTCACTTGTAATTCAATTCTTTCTGTGCTTTCTATTCTTTTGTACTGTCAACGCTGTAAGAGGCTACTCCGCCCAGATAAGAATCAGATAGTGTGTCATCTTTGCCTTGGATTAGCAATCCTCTGATTGCAAACCAAGTAAACCCTCTTGTATCTGATCTTTTAATTTAGTCTCTTCCTTTTTATTACAAGTGTCTGTTAATTAGTTGAATATCCGAGAAAGGTTTTGTGTTTAATTTTTATAGGGTAATTTACCCCTCCCCTCTTGCCGGCCTCCAAAAGGACCAACAAGTGATATCAGAGCAAGGCGTTTCAGGAGGACTAATCGCCGATCGAAGCAACAAGATGGTCGGACCAAGCATCGTTCCACCAAAATTCGAGGGGGGCTTCGCAGACTGGAAGCGACGTATGGAGGTATTCCTAAGAACTAATTTTGAAATTCGATCTATTATAAAATATGGTTTTGTAGCTCCGATGAATCAAAACGGAGAAGAAAAAGAAGAGAGCCACTGGACAAAGAAGGAGCAGAATGAGTCTGTAGAGAACAGTCGTGCGGAATATCACCTTCTAAGCGTGTTGCCGCCTCGAGAGGTCAACCACATCAGAAGCTATTCATCCACTAAAGAACTCTGGGAGAAGTTCCTGGAACTCCACGAAGGCACGTCCGAAGTAAAGCTCGCTAGAAGGGACATCCTCCGGAACAAGCTGATGAACATACGTCTGGAAAATGGTGAGAAGGTAGCCAATTTACACGCGAAGGTAAAAGAACTAGTTACTGGTCTCGAGAACCTCGGAGAAACGGTTACAAATCATGACACAATACGCTACGCACTCAACGCGTTTCCCAGAACTTCAGAATGGACATCAATCGTCAACGCCTACTACATTTCGAAAGACCTGGAGATAAGTAGTTTGGAAGAACTGTTCTCCACTCTTGAATTGCATGAAACCAGGTGTGCAGGAACAAAGGAATCAAGCCAGATGATTGCGCTAAATGCAACCAAAAGGGATGAACCCGAGTCAGACTCAGAGGATGATCAGGAAGCGTATATGGTAAGAAACTTTAAAAAGTTTTTTAGAGCTAATAAATTTAAAGAAATGCTGAATAAAAAGAATCCAAGAAATAAAAGAAGGATGTGTTGCTACCAGTGTCAAAAGGAAGGACACCTAAAAGAAGACTGTCCAGAACTAAAAAAGGACAAGGCAAGATTCCCAAGAAGCACAAGAACCTAAAAGCTACTTGGGACGACACTTCTTCATCTGAGTCTGAGATTCAAGAATATGCCGGGATAGCACTGATGGCAAGCTACGAAGGACAGAGTACATTAGAACCCAGCATCAATGAAGGGGGAGCGACCTCAGATGGAAGTAGCGAAGCAGGGGGAGATTCAGACTTCAAGTATGATATGGTAAATGAGGTATGCCTCTTACCCCTTGATGAACTTTACTTTGGTATTAAGGCAATGACAAAATCCATGTATAAATTAGAAAATAAAAATACCAAATTAGAAAATGAAATTTTAGAAACAAAAAGAATTTTGGCAAAATCATGTCTTATAGAGGATTTTGAAAAATTGAAAATTGAAAATGAAAAACTAAAAGAAAAAATAGAAAGATTGAAAAAAATCTAATGGTCCAAATATTTCTACTTTTAGAAACTATAGAGGTTTAAATTGGTATTATATATTTCATCAAAGTCAAATTAGAAATATATCAAAAATCTATGTACCTAGGAAATACTTGGTTAATCCTGTAGGTAGGAACCTCTACTGGATTCCAAAAACCTGTTTAATTTAAAATTAAAATTAGATTTAGCATTTTCAGCAAGAAAATTAAACAACTAATTTCATTATGAGGCTTTGTCTAAGGAAGTGGTTGTTGCTCCAATAACCAAGAAGGCCTAGTGTCTCGCCACGACCTGGAAGCCAAGTATCGAAATGAAAAGTTTAATTGACTAACTGAAAAAATATTAATTTAAATTACTTAATGTTTTAAAAGAGTTATTCAATTTGTATTAGAAAATATTTAAATTTTTTTAACTTGTCTAAGAATTTTTTATGATAATATTGTTTTAAATTTTTTTAAAAAAATCGACTTAGAATTGTTTCTTATGAATATTAACTTAGAAATTTTTTTGAAAATTAAAAAAAATTAGGAAATATTGAAATTTTAGGAAATTTTTGTTAACACTTATGACTGTTTTTTTTCTGAAAAATGTTTTACTTAAATTTTTTTTCTTCGAAAGAAAAATTCTGAAGAGTGTCTTTACTTAGACATTTTTTAAAAAAAATTTACACTTAAAATTTTTTTTAGAATTTACCTTAGACTTGTTTATAACCCCAATTTTTATGTGATTAAAGGGGGAGAAGTATATTAAGTCTAGGGGGAGGTGATATAATTTTCAATTGAAAAATAGTTGGACTTATTTGAATATAAATTATTTTTATTGCATATGTTACCCTAACTTAACTTGGGTTGCTCACATCAAAAAGGGGGATTGTTGGAACCCCAAGGTGTTTTGATGTGATCAAACAAGCTAAGTTAGGTCCTGTGTTTGTTTAACCCTTGTGTCTAAGTGTGCAGGAGCTTAAGAACATAGGAAGTCGAGCGGAAGACGCGGCTAGCGAGAAGGACAGCACAGGGAGAGAGCCGACGGGCTCAGTGCGTCCGAGGGATGAGGTTACCGCGGAAGAGTACACCGGTGGACGAGAAGAACGTGCGCGACGTTCGAGGGGCGAGAAACCGGGAAGGAAGGCTGCTCGAGGAGAAGGTCGGAACTTGGGTTCGGGTGAGCCCTATTCCGGATGGCCAAGATCACCCAAGCTAGCGGAGCCGGAGTTGAAGACCCAGACCGAGACGAGCTGAACCGAAGCAGAGCGACCGGACGAAAAAAGTCAACTAGAATTGACTTTTGGGGTTCGGGGCGCCCGGAGCTGACTGGGGCGCCCGGAACCCTCCGGGGCGCCCGGACCGAAGATGTTGACCAGATCGAGTCAAACTCGATCTGAACGTTGAGGGATAAAGTTTTATCCCCTAGGGCGCCCGGAACCTCTTCAGGGCACCCCGACCAGTACTATAAATATAACACTGGTTTGCACAGATCATTGAACTCACTTGTAATTTAATTCTTTCTGTGCTTTCTATTCTTTTGTACTGTCAACGCTGTAAGAGGCTACTCCGCCCAGAGGAGAATCAGATAGTGTGTCATCTTTGCCTTAGATTAGCAATCCTCTGATTACAAACCAAGTAAACCCTCTTGTGTCTGATCTTTTAATTTAGTCTCTTCCTTTTAATTACAAGTGTCTGTAAATTAGTTGAATATCCGAGAAAGGTTTTGTGTTTAATTTTTATAGGGCAATTTACCCCTCCCCTCTTGTCGGCCTCCAAAGGGACCAACAACCCTGTCGGGTAGATTATTTTTGGAGGTGTCAGTTATTCTGGAGTCTCCCCCTAAATTATTGATTTTCCTTTTAAGATTTCTTGTATAATTTAGTTTTGGTTAAAATTTAATATTTAATTTGTAATTTAGATTTAAGTTTTTAATTTTGAATTAATTAAATTGGTCAAATTATCTTTCTTTAAGAGAGTGTATTTAATATTTGAATTTTCTTTTAATTTTATTAAGTTAATTGAATTATCTTTATTTAATAGATTAGTGTTAATGTTTAAGTTTTTATTAATTTTTAAATTTGAATTAATTAAAGTGTTTAAATTATATTACCTTAAAGGTTTATCTTTTAACCTTTTATTAATTGTTAATTTTGAATTTTTCATATTATCTTTGTTTAATATGTTATCTTTAATATTTAATTTTAATTTTGTTAAATTTAGTTTTGATTTTATCAAAGTGTTTGATTTTATCTTTATATTTTCTTTATCTTTTAAGTTGATATAATTAGTGAAATTTATTAGATTATTCTTATCATTAAAATTTATTTTTTTTGTTAATTAAATTATCTTGGGGTTGGATAGGGTTTTCTAGATTAATATTGTCTAGATTATTAAATAATTTATTAATTTTATCTAGATCAATATTGACCTTGTCAACTCTATCATTTGAGTTTTCATATTTGTTTAGGTTTAAGTTTGAATTTTTAGGTTTATTAATTATTTTTAGAATTTGTGAATTTTCTAAATTAATTAGATTTATTTTATCAGATAATATCCTAGGGATATTTTTGTAATTATTGTCAACTACATTATTTTCACATATATTTTCAGAAATAACCAAATCAATGCTCATATTTTTTAAACTACTATTAGCAGGGATATTTTGGTAAATATCACTAACCTTGAGCGCAACCCCTAATTCAGTGGGCTTCTCCGTTGGATTTGACTCGAGTCCGGATTCGATTTTAATTTGATCCTCTAGTTCCATCGGCGTCTCGTGAAGCTTGATCAACTGGGTCCAAAGCTCATATGTATTTTTGTACTTTTCTAGTCTGCATAAAATATTGTTAGGTAAAACATTACAAATAAGTTTACTTACATTTTCATTCAATTCTGAGTCCTGAGAAGGTTTTCTCAATATTAATACATTATCGAAATCTAAGTTTCCTAAGAAACATTCCATTCTTCGCCTCCAATAGTTGAAATCTTTTTCAACGTATGGTGGTGTCTCGTGGGGGTTCTGTCCTTCTTGAAGAGACATTGGTCTTGCACACAAGGAAACAGAGAAAAAGTCCCAAGACTTTGTCTTGGATCAGCAGTGCTGAAAAAAATAGTATTTCACTACTTTCAAAAAAAATAATAAAATATTAATAAAAAATATTATTTCAAATTTTTGAGAATATAATATTTTGTCAATACTAAGCAATGGTGAAAAATGACGATATATTTTAAAAAAATAATTTTGGAGGAAAAAAACGAAAGGCATAATTTTTTTTGCAAAAATAATATTTTGTCTTTATTTTAAAGACCAACGATATCTAATTTTTTCTTTAAAAAGACTCCCCTTTGCTTGATTGGTGGTTGCACCAAATCAGAGCGGTACCTGCTCTAATACCACTTGTTGGATCGTGACGCACGTGAGAGGGGGGTGAATCACGTGGATTTGAAAAACACTTATTTTCGATTTTTAAAACACGAGTGTACGCAGTGGAAAGTAAATACAAAAAGCAACACCAAAAATAACATAGGCGGTTTTTACTTGGTTCGGAGCCTTTGGCGACTCTTACTCCAATGCCCAGGTCCCGTAGACTTATCGATGGGCAATCCACTAAAAACCTCTTCCGGTACCCCCGGAAGAGAGAATCGAGTACAATAAGAATTAAGCCAAGTGCAACACACTGCACTTGACTTTTATAATAATTAAGTACAATAAAGGAAATTTTACTAACACTTTTAAGGATCAAAAGATGAAGCCCTTCGTGTTGATGTCTGTCTGTCGGGCGCGATCGGAACTCCTTGGAACAGTCGTCGAGCGCAGCAACTTCGTAGCAGGAGCCCAGAGCAGTCGGAAAGTCGTTTGGATACGTTGAAGCACGTATGAGGGTTCTATGTTTGAAGCTTGCTCAACCCCTCCTTTTATAACCATTTGGAGGAGTCTACAGAGCTTATAAGATTCCAAAAATTCGGATCAGACGAGGAGAGTTCGAATCTGGTCGATCCCAGGCGCGTCCAACTATTTGTTTGACACAGTAATCTTCCGAGGGTAATAACTTTTGATTCCAACCTCAGAATCAAGCTTTGTCAGTTGCTACGCGTGCAGAATTCGAACCTCTACATTTGTATCTACAACATAGAGTTATAAAAATATATACATAAACAGTTTATATAGATTTATGATTTAGGTCATGTCTTCCCAAGATCAGAACCTAGTCAGGGTCTCAATTTAGGGATCCAAAATTGACCTAAGCTGGACCGACGCCTATTGTCCCTTAACTGAGACGCGTCCTCACAGTCGCTCTCCTCCAGTGACTTACCTTTACTTACCTCTTGCCAGACATCCGGTCAGCCCGTCGACCTGTCTGGACTTCATGCCAGCTATCCAGTCGGCCCGTCGACCTAACTAGACTTCGTGCCAAATGTCTGGTCAGCCCGTCGACTCATTTGGACTTCGTGCCAGCTATCCGGTCAGCCTGTCGACATAGCTGGGCTTCGTGCCAGACATCTGGTCAGCCCGTTGACCTGTCTGGACTTCTCCTGCACACTCGATCAGAGTGTTAGATCAACAACACAACTAACTTAACCTAATTTGTCATTTATCAAAACCTGAGTTAGACCGTTAGTGCTAACCGCACCAACAGATTCCACTTCTTCCTCCCTTGAAGATGTAGATGATACATCCTCATCTTTCTTCCCTTTCTCGGATGTTGAGCATGTGCCAAGAACCGATTGGTCTTTCTCCTCTTGAATCAATGAGCCCTTCTCCTTGGGCTCCTCCACTACTTGGAGTTTTGTAGGATCTTCATGAAATGCAACTACCTTTTTCCATAGGTCAGTTGCATTCTCGAATTTACCTACACTCATCAAAACGGTAGGGAGCAATAAATTCAATAGAATTTTCGTTACCTTCTTATCCGCCTCTGATTGCTCCCTTTGCTCCTTGGTCCAATACCAATGACGGAGGCGCTTTCCCTTCTTCTCCGTCGGAGTTTCGAATGGATCCTCCAATGCCATCCAATGGTCCCAATCCATTTGGAATTAAGTCTCCAAGCGAGACCTCCATTACCCGAAGTCTTCTTGGTCATATGGAGGTGAGATTCGGATATCTCATTCAAGCAGACCTTCTGACTCCATCTTCCTCTAGCGCTTTACTCCCTCGACAATTAGTCCGTAGAAGAGTGGCCTAACTTTGATACCACTTGTTTGTACTTTGACGCCGCTAGAGGAGTTGGGAGGGGGGGGGGGGGGTAAATAACGTCTCACCCAAAATGTCGCTTCCTACAATGGTTAGTGTGCATAGCAGAAATACAAGATAAACACTAACAAAAGAAGGCAAACTTAACACGCTGTTTAACGTGGTTCGGAGATGAAGCTTCTACTCTATGGCTGTCCGTAAGGTGGATGATCCTGATCTGTCAATGAATGACTTCTTGGAAAACCTCCGGCTAGCTCGAGTAGCTCCTTGTGGGTGGAGAAACCTCGCTATAAACTCGCACAAGCTCTTGATCACTCAAGAAGATCTTGGAGACTCAATAGGGGTTAACCACCTCTATTTTCGTCAACCTTGGTCAAGCACCCCGAGCTCTATTAAATAAAGCTCGGGAGGAAACACCTAGCTGTGTTTCCCGCCACTAGTCAGCTGGTAAAACTACCAGTCGACTGGTACTAAGTGGAATTCGACCGTTACAGACCAACGGCTCGATACCAGTCGACTGGTAACAGTATTAGTTAACTGCTCCACATGGGTTGAGCGAACAGAGATATTCTGTTCGCTAGCATTCGACTGATGAAAACACCAGTCGACTGCTATAGTAATTACTACAGTAAAACCCTAAACCTAGAATTTTACCCTGAGTATAATCTTTCATGCATTCGTCCTTGTCCGCACAACCTAGACCTAGCCTTCTAGCCTCCTCCATCAGCCTCGCGTCCCTTGGATGTCTCCCTATTCTTCACGCCTTACCTTCTGGAGCTTCCTTCAGCCTTGTCCTTATTGTCGAGTTTTCCTTTGCCAAGAGGTCACGCCTCCGGGACTTCGTCCATTGCCAAGTTACACTTGGACTTACGTTGTCAAAACTACATGCTTGTGTTGGTTGCTACTCGGAATACCGTCCTAATTCCCCTATATAAAAATTTGTACAAGCATAGAACTATCCTAGCTACCCATGTGCTCTACTAAAGTTAAATTTGGATTGCAAACGATGTTTAACATTATTAATCCAAATTGTCCTTCAGAAGTTAAATTTGGATTGGAAATGATACTTAACATTTTTACTCCAAGTTTAACAGATGTGATATTCCTAAGTTAAACCATATTACAGAAGTTATCAAATATCTATTTCAAAGATCGGCTTTCAGGTTAAACATGGCGAGGCACTAGGCCTTCTTGGGTATGAGATCATCTACCACTTCCTAGACAAAGTCTTTCAAAGAAATTGGATATTTAACTTCTTACAGTAAACTCGATTTAACTATAGAGACCTCAATAGAAACACATTATCGAAATATGAAATCGAAAAATAAAATCGATAACAAAACGATAAACTAAAACTGATAGCCTCTTGTGTTTGATTTTTCAAGATCTATACAAAGAACATGCACTAGTTATGATGCGAAAAAAATAACTAATTATATCTTTCTTTATAGCTAAAGACCTCTTGATCTTCTGTTGTATTCCTCTCCTCCTCTTGGACGTTGTGTGGGCAACGATCTACCAAGATGGAATCCACTCGAACCACTTCTTCTCCTCCAAGACTCTCGAGCCACCAAGGAATGCCAATCTCTTCTTCTTCCACGTTTCGGCCACCAATAGCTTCTCCTTTTTCTTTCAATTTTCGACCACCAAGAATAGATGGAAGCCGACCTTAGAAAGAAGAAAAGAAGAGAAGAAGAGATGGTGTCGCCGGTCTTAGGAAAAGGAAAGGGAGAAAGGAAAAATCGACCACCAAAGATTAGAAGATGAGGAGATGCCCTAGATTGTGTGTTCCGCCGGCATAAGAGAAGAGAACAAGGAGAAGGGGTCGGCCACACAATGCTAAGATGAGAAGCTTGGAATTAATTCTCATGAGGCATCCTCTATCTCTCTTTTATAATCCTTGCTCAAGGCAAAAAATGAAAGTTTTAAACATAATTAAAACTTCTTTATTTGTGACCCCCTATTAAAAAAGGAAATTTTAACAACAATTAAAATCTCTTTTTTCTAAATTTCCTATTGTACATGGCAATAAAGGAAAGTTTTAAAATTAATCTCCCTCTTTTAAAACATGTAGACAACTACAAAAAAAGGAAAGATTAATTGAAACTTCTCCTTTTTAAATCATGGTTACAAAAAGAGAAAGTTTTATCAAAAATTAAAATATCTCTTTTAAACATTATAGATAACTACGAATAAGGAAAGATTTTAATAAAATTAAAATCTCTCTTTAATCTTTTGTAGATAGTTATAAAAGGAAAGATTTTAAAAATTTTAAAACTCTCTTTTAAAACCATGAGGATGTCTATAAAAGGAAATTGAAATCTTTCTTTTATCCATTGTAGATAACTACAAAAAGGAAAGATTTTAACAAAATAAAATCTCTCTTTTAATCATTGTAGATAACTACAAATAAAGAAAGATTTTAAACAAAATTTTTGTTTCAAACAAAACTTCCTTTTCCTTTTATTCTTCATGTGGTTGGCCCTTAGCTTGGGCACCAAGCTTTGGTCGGCCACCTCTTGGCTTCCAAGCTCATGCTTGGCCGGCCCCTTGCACCAAGCAAGGATGTAGCCGACCCATTACTTGGGTAAGAAGTGGACTTTGTGGATACAAGATTTTATAGAGGCTACAACATGGACCGAGAGGAGAAATTGGTTTTGGTCTCCCGATGAGCTTGAGCATCCTGTGTTCGCCCCGAACACCCAACTCAAGTTCATCAATAATAACTCATACCACTAAAGAGTTATTATTCAACTACCGCACCAATCCTAAATTACATTATGGGTTCCTTATTATGAGTGCATTAATCTCCCTGTGTTTAAGATATAGAATGTCCACTAATTAAATGAGTTACTGACAACTCACTTAATTAATATCTAGCTCCAAGAGTAGTACCACTCAACTTCATTGTCATGCCGGACTAGATCCGCCTGCAGGGTTTACATAACAATCCTTATGAGCTCCTCAAGGGGACATCATCAACCTAGATTACTATGACACAGTTTCATTCTATAATCAACAACACACCGTAGAAATAATATCATTTCCCAACTTATTGGGTCTATTGATTTAACGAGCTAAATCGCACCCTTTGATAAATTAAAGAAATAAATATTAAATATACGTGCTTGTTATATATTATATCATGATTAATAGTACGCACTTCCATAATAACAGAGATTTTGTTCTCTTATATAGTCAGTATAAAAGGAACAACCTTAAATGGTCCTTCTCAATACACTCATAGTGTACTAGTGTAATTTTATAGTCTAGATAAACTAATACCAAATTACACTATAACCACACCAATGGTTTGTCCATTCTATCTTGGTTGTGAGCTACTATTTATAATTTATAAGGATATGATAACATGATCTTCTGTGTGTCTCCTCACACCATGTTATCTACAATATAAATTAAATGGACAACTACACTTAGCATAAATGTAGACATTTGACCAATGTGATTCTTATTTCTAAATAAATATTTATACAAAAGCTAGACTTTTAGTATACATTACAACAGCTTGGACTTACACCGTCAAGACTCACTCTTGGACTTTTCTCCTTTACCAAGATCACACTTGGACTTTCCTTGTTGTACCTATATCCTGCACACTCATAATGCATATCAAATACAACAATAAATCTAACTTAAACCTTTGTCCAAACATCAAAACCTTGGGTACCCATATTGAACCAACACAAGTAATTGACATCCACCACTTGTACTCTTATAGTCTAGTTTATAGTATGAGTTCATAGTTGAGTGTTCTAGGATACCAAATTCTTACATTTGATGTTCCTTTTAGATATCTGAAAATTCTTTTTTATGTTAGTTAAGTGGGATTCTTTAGCATAGGTTTAGTATCTAGCACACATACTAACTGTAAATAAAATATCATGTCGACTTGCAGTTAAGTATAGAAGACTACCTATCACACTTCTATAGTATTTTAGGTCTATGAGTTTTCCATTTGGGTCATTATCTAAGGTTATGTTAGTTGTCATTGGTGTTTTTATTTCCTTGGTATTTTTCATTCCAAATTTTTTAAGTAATTCCTTGATATGCTTTTGTTGGTGAACATAATTTCTTTCATTATTTTGTTTAATTTGCAAATCTAAAAAGTAAGTTAGTTTACCTACTAAGCTTATTTCAAATTCTTGTTCCATTAAGGTTATAAACTCTTGTAAAAATTCTGAATTGGTTGAACCAAAGATTATGTCGTCTATATATATTTGGGCTATAAAGATATCTTGGTTGATTGATTTTACAAATAAAGTTAGATCAATTTGTCCTTTGTTGAATCCTTTAGAAATTAGGTAGGAGGTCAACCTTTCATACCAGACCCTAGTTGTTTGTTTAAGACCATACAAGACTTTCTTAAGTTTAAAGACATGGTCAGGATGATCTAGACTTTTAAACCCAGGTGGTTGACCTACATAAACTTCTTCTTTTATTAGCCCATTTAAAAAGACAGATTTAACATTTATTTGATAAAGCTTAAATTCTTTATGGGTTTCATAGCTAAGTAGCATTCTAATAGATTCAAGTCTAGCTACTGGGACATATATTTCATCATAGTCAAGTCCTTCTACTTTGACTAAACCTTTTAGCTACTAGTCTAACCTTGTTTCTAATAATTTCTCCATTTTCACTTAGTTTATTTCTGAATACTCATTTTGTTTCTATTACCTTTTTATTGTTAGGTGGTGGTATTAAGTCTCAAACTTCGTTTCTTTCAAACTGGACTAGCTCTTCCTGTATGACTATGATCCAGTCTGAGTGAAGTAAGGATTCTTCTATTGTTTTGGGTTCAATTTTTGAGATTAAAGATATTTAACTTAAATTTCTAAAGGATGATCTAGTCTAAACTCTTAGGTATGGGTTACTAATTATTTGGTTAATTAGATGGTTTGAGTTAACTCTTATCGTTCTAGTAGGTTCATTTACTTGAGGTTGATCTTCTTCTTTGTATTCGTGACTTAGGCTTTCGTTGTCTCCCCCTTGACTATTGTTACCTCGAATAGAATCAATTGTTTGAATCTGAATTTGTTCTAAGTTTTAGTTGGTCTCTTCAAATTTTACATTTGATGTTTCTTCAATTCTTAGTGTGACTTTATTATATACTCTGTAACCTCTACTGTTTAATGAGTAGCCTATAAATATTTCATTTTCTACTTTTAAAGTAAAATTTTCTAAGTGTTCTCTTGTGTTTAGTATGTAAGCTAGGCATCCAAATACTTTAAAGTATTTAATATTAAGTTGTTTATTATAATAGAGTTCAAATGAGATTTTATTATAAGTTTTATTTATTGTGGTTCTGTTTTGTACATAGCAGGTTGTGCTAACAGTTTCTGCCTAAAAATATTTTGGTAGTTTATATTCATTTAGCATTGTCCTAGAGGCTTTAGTAGAGTTCTGTTCTTTCTTTCTACTATTCCATTTTGTTAGTGTGTTTTAGGGCATGAAAATTCGTGATGATATCCATTTTCAAGACAGAATTGATTAAAGTTGTGATTTCTAAATTCACCTCCGTTATCACTTCTGATTCTTTTAATTTTTCTATCTCTTTCATTTTCAATTTGTTTGCAAAACTTACTAAAGACTTTAAATGTTTTATCTTTATTTTTTAAAATTTTACCCAGGTGAATTTAGAGTAATCATCTATTATTACCAGGCAATAAAGGGTTTCGTTTATTAATTTGATTCTATGAGAGTCAAATAGGTCCAAGTGTAATAGTTTTAGTATAGAATTTGTTTGAAGTTGATTAGTTGATTTATGAGTTAACTTTCTTTGTTTTCCTTGTTGACAGACATTACAAATTATTGAGCCTAAGTTTGGTAAGTTTGGTAAGCCTCTAACTAATCGATTTAATTTACTTAGATTTCTAAAGTTTGTGTGTGACATTCTTCTATGTCATAATCAGGTTTCTTCTTTTTGTGTCAAGTGACACTTAAATGAGGAAGCAGTTAGATTGATTGCATAGATAATATCTTTCCTTAACCCCTTTAGTTTTATGGTAGGATTATCTATGTGCTGAATCAAACATTTAGAGGATAGGAACCTAACCTTATATCTAGAATCACACAATTGACTAATGCTAAGAAAATTATGTTTGAGACTTTCAACAAGTAATACTTTCTTAATAATAAGGCATGGAAGGTGGATTATGTTGGATAGGAACCTAATCGTATATGAGTGTTGTTTGAATGTCTTTTTGAGACTGCCTTATATAAGGCATGGAAGGCGTCTTCCATAGCTGCTAAAGGCGCTTTCAATGGATTAAACTTGATCCCGAATAGCCTGACACTTATCCGTAATGAGGTCAAATTTTCACCCTGCGGAAGACGTCTTCCATAGTCATAGAAGACGCCTTCTATGAACAGTACGAATGCACCTTCAAATACTATTCATCCGAAGGTAAATATGCTCCTTTTGTCCTGCAAAACAAATATTAGGACAATAATAATTAATAATAAAGAATACTAATTAGTTCCTGCCCTCTCAGGATCAGGAACTAATCAAGATCTCAATTTAGGGATCATAAATGGACTTAAACTAGACTGACGCCTACTGTCCCTCAACTGAGACGCATCCTCACAATGTCACTCTCCTCCAGTGACTTACCTTAACTTACCAATTTCCAAACATCCTGTCAGCCTGTCGACCTGTCTGAACTTCACACCAGCTATCTGGTCGGTTCGTTGACCTAGCTAGATTTCTTACCATATATCAGGTCTGTCCGTCGACCTATCTAGACTTCGTGCCAAATATCGAGTCGACCTGTTGACCTAGCTGTATGTCCTGCTAGATATTCAGTCAGCCCGTTGACTTATCTGGGCTTCTCCTGCATACTTAATCAAGTGGTTAGATCACAACAAAACCTAACTTAATTTGTTATTCATCAAAACCTGAGTTAGACCGTTAGTACAAATTGCACCAACACCAACTACCCCACTGCCAACCATCCGGCTGCCTCCTCCTTCGTTCACTTGCAACGGCGCTCCCTCGCTTCCGCCCAGCGGGTCCTCTTGGGAGCCAACTGGCTGTAAGCCTCGGCTCTCCAGCTCGGCCGTGGTCGTAGCATTGATCTCTACCTCTGTTAGTTTGCTCTTGCCAGCCAAACGCGCCCTTAGCATGATGTGAGATGTAAAAAAGGAGAAAAAATCAGTTAGATTCAACGAGGAAGAGGAAGAGCAACATACCTAGGTTGGACGGGAGCTTCGTGTAGATCGGGCTCAAGCCGAACACGTAGAGGACTCCCTCATACAGCAACTTGTAGATGTGGTACTTCTGACCGGTCAAGTGTGAAGCTGTATGGAGGTAGTCCGATCGGCTCTTGTACTTCTTGAGTTCTGGCGAGTTCTCCACTTCCAGCTGCTAGCCGGTCGGGAAATATGACCGCTCGGGAAATCGAACGAAAAAATAGTAGTCCTTCCAATGCTTATTAGAGGACGACATCTTATCAAAAAAGACCAAGCCCACTCGAGCTTGGAATATGAAGGTCCCCGGCTCGGACAATTTAGGATAATAGAAATAGTGAAAAAGCTGAGGGGTCAAAGGAATGTCATGCAGGCCGAAAAGGACGACGGCCCCGCACAGGAACCTAAAGGAGTTCGGAACTAATTAGTAGAGAGAAATATGAAAATATTTACAGACTGCAAAAAAAAAAATGATGGACAGGAAACCGTAGACCGGCGGTGAATTGATCCCTAAAGAAGCATAAATAACCCGTCGGTGGTTCACGCAGCCAGTCGGAAGTAGAGGGAATAATGATTTGATAGTCAGATGAAATCTCATAAGCAACTCTCAAACTCTCAGCGTCGCCTTCGTCGAACCCGGACTCGATGAACGTGTACCAGAGTTCGGCACTACAACAAAAACCCTCATAGACATCGATTTTCCACCGGTGTATATTACATTTTCGACCGATGTCTATGAAGACGATGTAAAAGGTCTGCCATTTTAGACATCGAGTTAAAACCAGTATAGTATCACTTAACGACACTGGTGTTCGAATCGGTTATTAACCGGTGTAGTATCACTTAACGACACCATTTCATCAACGGTATAAAACCGATGTAATATTATATGCTAATAACATCAATTTTGGCAGCAGTATACAACCGATGTAATATTAATTAATAACACCGATTTTGCAGCGGTAGAAAACCGATGTAATATCAATATTTTTTAACAGCACAATTTGGTTTCCGAAACAGTGAAAAACCGACAATAACAAAAAAAAATACACAAATATTCACAAATTACACAAATATTCTTCTTCCAACAGTATCCATGAAATACACAAATATTCACAAATTACATAAATATTCTTCTTACAACAGTATCCATAAAATACACAAATATTCTTTTTACAACATCAAAAGGTAATAAATATTGTACACATCAAGGTAATATTCGCAATTTACATTCCATGCAAATGCATGCATCATCCAAAATTTTCAAAAATCAAATATCTTTCCTACTCAAATGTAATCTAGCATGCATTCAGCCCACTCAAACCGCACTTCATCAATTTCAACTCTGGAGTACTTGAAATTTGTAAACTGTAAAAACACATAAATAATATATTAGTAAATCAAGACCAAAAATCATAATTGAAAAAACAGTAAGAGCACCAGGTAACAAGATGAGTAATTGGAATGCTTAAAAAGAGAAACGTTCATCAATTATCTCAACCACAAATAAATAGAAAGAAGAATCAATGAAGTAAGATACTGATATAGTCCAACACCAGCACAAATTCAAAGAAAAAATTACCTATCTTTGTAAGCTGAAGCCAAATTTGCATGGGCTTCAGGCATAGTTGGTCTGATATTCACAGCACGTATATAATCCTGAATTGCTTCAGTAACTCTACCAATCTCCTTAAATGTGTTCCTTCTATTGACAAGACCATTAGCAGCAGTCTGCGAAGAACTTCATTGTAGCAGGCTATCACTTCTGCATAATTTCCCTGGTGTAATACAAGAGAACTATCAATTTCCAACTAGGGGCAAAGACAGCAAAGAAGAAGATAGACAAATTATATGACTTTCTTCCATTAAATGAGGCAATATGCAGTAACTCTCAAACTAGCGATGAAAAAGGCAGATATAGTACTCTACCTGTTGCTTGTATATAATAGTCAAGTTGTTGAAGGGCGTAGATATCCCTGTTGTAACTGCTAAAGTTGCCTTATAGAATGATGCAGCAACACTCATATGTTGTTGCATGAAGAGAAGTTTCATTAAGGAACAAAAATAAACTATCCGCATAATTGTCATCAAACATTTCTAAAGCTTACCAGTCCATGTATATGTTGCCAAGGCTTGACAATGCTTGTGGATGGTTAGGTTGTAAAGCAAGGCATGACTTGGGAAAAAATATTAAAATGAAGTTATTCAACAAGGAAAAAAAACTTAAGAGAATAAAAATATCCAAATTAAAAAGTCACCCTATAGAATTTGATAGCCTCTTCCACATGTCCAACGTCTTTGAGAGCATTCCCCTTTTAATGTGCAAAAAAGTCGATCATTAACTAACATGGCTCACCATCAAGAAGGATACCACATTTTGACATATTAGACCATTATCAACTTACCAGATTATTGTAAGCTTCAATAAAGGTAGAATCACAGTTGATAGCTTGCTTGTAATGCAGAATTGCCATGTCAAGTTGACTTTGTTCATAATAGATGCCAGCAAGGTTTCCTGCGTCCAGATATCCCCAATGCATAGTTGACATAATAAACTCTCTTCAGAGCATAGTTTGCAGCAAAGTTATCCACAAAATCAAAAAGAGATTAACAGTCCAGTGGAAAAATAGGAGTTATTGAATTACGTAGCATATTCCAGTGAAAGTATTCTGCAATAGCAATGTTATGAAGAACCTGAAATAAATAGAAAATGATTAAGAGTTCACACAAACAAGAACTACACATAATAAATAAACTTCTCTTCTTTTGTATGCAAGTCAACAACAATTCATCATGTACTTTAAAAATGAATAAGATATTAGTTAAAATAGAAATAATTAGAGGAAAAAATAGACATGTTTCATATAGTAGCCAATTAATACATTTTGACATGGAGAAACAACATCAATCCCTTAGTTGCAACTAGTAAGGAGACCTAAAGACAAATAGTGTAAAAGTCTTCACACAAAAAGTAGAAGTGTGGATACCAAATATGCAATTTCTTCTTTCATATCAAACCCAACAAAGAATCATTGGATCACTGTCATCTTTGGGAAGCAATGAGATTTCAATTAAAATAGAACAAATTTGAGGAATTTTACATTCTTGATTTGTATAATAACTGGTCAATTGATCTTCATATAGAGAAGAACCAAGTAAAATATGGCCAGTGTAAAATCCTTATGAGTTGAAGTCGAATTATATTTCAACTAAAATACAGATTAAATCAATGACAAATGATAATCAAAGTGAAGAAATAAACAAGTAGACAATAGGTTCCATTATCACAACAGTTCACAGAACCTAAACATTCTAAAAATACTAAATCTAAGAATTTATTTGTGGTAAAGAATCTAAACTTGCTGCGCATGAAATATAATGAATCTGGAATGCAAATGCTAAACACCCTAGGAGTTGAAGTCTTATGAATGGTCAAGTGCAAGAAAAGGTGAGGAGGAGGTTTAATCTTAACAACTTAGCATCTAATATTTGGACGCTAAAGTTAATGCAGGCTGATGACTTTGACTCTGAAATCTACAATATCCACAGTTCACACATGATTACAGTACACTCTTCTTCATAGCAAACAACACAGAGTAGGAAACTACAAGTTCCGTTATGCAAGGTTGACCATAGAGAAAGTTAAAATTCTGTTACTCTTACTTGTTGGTCTCACCACAGAATTACATCCATCATGCATTTGCTGCAATTTCATAAAAGATATCCTTAGGTCATTAAGCCATGTGCAAGCTCTGTTCATCTTTTCACCATTTTTAAGCCCCAAAATCTTATATATTTTTCATCATAAAGGACTTTTCGTTTGCTCATAGCTTGAATATGTGGTAGTGCTGATCAAGCAATTTCTTAGATTAGGTTCAAATGACATCAATCTATATGACTGAGGTAAGACGAGCCTCATTCTATTGTTCCTCACTAATAGCTTGTGTGCCTATAAAGCATTGACAACTCAAAATGAATAAAACTACTCTTTCTCACTATCAAATAATTGACAAGAAATAATAAAATTTGTAAAGTAACTAACTCAAAATAACTTGACATGAGAAGATATGTCAAACAATCTGTCATCTTCCATGGTCTAACTAAGAATTCTTATACTATAGTGAAAACCAACCAACCAAAATAAAAGAAGATAGGTCAAACAACCACTCTGACCATGATGTTGACTCTCTTTAAGAAAACCATCAGCTTGGAGCATTTTACCGTATAAGATTGGCAAATTAAAAGGAAATAACAGAAAAGGAAATAAGAGCCCCTTGCTTTGATTTTATAAGGTTCATGATCTCCAATTTCAATTTAGCAAATAATCGTGGTGGAATCAAATGATCCTCATTACCAAACTCATCCAATTTAGGATCATGCATATCTAAAAATTGCTTAGGAGTTACCTGACCATAGAAAAAACCAACATATGATATCACTCTTACAATCTCCCTTATAATAGTAATGACAATCTTTGGGGATGATTCAAGCAACTCTTGGCGCAACCTTACATTACTCCTGGAACAGAAACCACCAACAAATGCAGCATCAGAAAATCAATAACTTTTTGAGTGGTCACTACCAAAGTGATTCATATCATTTGATTAGTTCTTCAAAGCCAAAAATGCAGTTCATAAAATGAGACCTATCAAATCAGTATTCAAAGAAGGCAACAATTCTATTTTGTGAGGAAGTAACATCTCGTTCGAAGATAGCAGATGAGCGAAAAGGATCTCCAATGCAAAGGCTAGAAGGTGAAGGGATAATTCTCGAAAAAATTGGGAAGGAGCCATGTAGCGGAACTATGGATCTTCGTGGAATTGCAACTACATAAGAAGGAAGATTCATATTCGCAACAGCAGTGTAGTTGCCTCCTGTGGATCTCCAATACCACGAGTCGTTACCTCGTGAACGCTGCTTTCAGCGGCCTCCTCGCGAGTGCTGCTTGCGGCGGCCTCCTCACGAGAGCTGCGTACGATGGCCTCCATGCCAGCGTTGCTTGCGGTGGCCTCCTAGCGAGCACTGCTCGTGGCGGCCTCCTCGTGAGCGCTGCTCGCGGAGGCCTCCTTGTGAGCGCTGAGGCAACAATGTCGGCCGATAGTGTAAAAAAAAATCTCAAATAAGCATATTACTGGACAAGAAGGTTACCTGCAACTTAGAAGAGGAAAGGGAAATGTCTTTAAGGCTCGCTAGAAAGAGGCGGCAGAGAAGAAGCAGTTTGTTTCTAGGGCAAATGGGAAATGCATCTTTTATATTTTAGGTCGAGTAAAACTTCAGGTTTCGACCAAGTAAACAAGGGAAAAGATTGCAAACAAAAAAAAGGTCAGGTTTTGGCCAAATAAAAAATCAACTTAGAATTTTGACTCAATAAAAAAAATAAAAAAAATAAAAAATAATAATGACAGAGGAAAAACACTATATGATGGGCACAAGATGTGGTCATTGTTGAACCATCAATAATGACAATATTTGATACGGTCATAAATTTTTCTAGATTATTGAATATAATTTGAGACAAAAAAAATTTTTATTGTCTTATTTGAATATCTTATATAATTATATTTTTAACCATCTTTATAAGATGTCTTATTAAGTTAAATTTGAGATAAAATCTTAAATACTGTCTTAAATTTAATATCTATATGTAAAAATTTGAGACAACTAGTATTACTGTCTTAATTACTTAGTATTTGAGATGAATTTTATCACTGTCTTAAAAATTTTGTCTCAAAAGTATAGTTTTCTAGTAGTGGTGGAGGTCGGAAAACGGCGAGGCGGAGGCGAGCTCCTTGGCGAAACACTTGCTGCGGCAGCACCGTAGCACATCCTCCTCCGTCAACGAAAAAGACGCCATCTTTCGTAGATCTAGCATGGGAGCATAAGGCAATGGTCTCAGCTTCATGTGCTTTCCCGGGAGCAGATTCTTCCCTCGCCCATATTCTAAGAGAATGGATGCCAAGACATTAAACCAAGACATTCAGTTTAAAAAGGATTACGAATCTAAGTAACATAGTCCACGGGGTGGACCTGCCTTCCCAGAGTAAGATGTCCAAGGAGGCTGCCTAAGGGGGAAGAGGGAGATGAGGCTGAGAGAGATGGTCGGACGGCCAGCGGCGAGGAGAAAAGTGGTGGCGGCGTTGCGACGGTATATGGTGGACGACGCGATAAAGGTTTAGGTTTAGGTTTGGAGGAAAGAGTGAAGTGTTGCAAATTTCGGCTAAGTATTGGTGGGAAGATTAAATTATTTTATTTTATCATAGACACCGGATTTTAAAAACCGCTGTTAAAATCGGTGTCTATTAACGAAAAAAAGGCGCTCATAGACATCAGCTAAAAAAACCGATGTCTATGAGCGAAAATATGCGCTCATAGACACCGATTTTTGGAAAAACCGGTGTAAAATACTCAAAGATATCAGTTTTTGTTTAAAATCGTTGTTGTTCCACCGATGTCTATGAGGATTTTTCTTGTAGTGCGGGGACGACGATGGGAGGTTGTGAGGAGCTTATTATCGGAAACAACGGAAACAAAGAGGTTGACAAAGAACAACAAAAAGATTCGATTGAAAGGGTGAGGAAGCTTACAAGAAGGATCACCGGAGAGAAAAAGGAAGCAAAGTGTCACTGGGAAGCTCGAAGACGAATAGATACGAAGTGAGGAAGATGGCGACGCACGCGAGGTTTATAAACCTCGCGATCGATCGACTTCAGTCGTCTGATCCGGAGTTACGAAAACCTAGAAGAAGATCCAACCATTGAATTCAAATGGTCGTCTACCACGTCATCAGTGGATATCCGCCTATCATGTCAAACGTGCGGTGGCTGAAAGTGGACACGTGATGCTCAGTCATCGGACGACATTAATGTGGCTTAATTAAAAGGTGTGCTCAGCCATAATGAGCAGAGGTTTGCACTGTCTTCTAGAAATTTAGATGAAGTTAGGGCACTTGCCTGAGGAGCGCGGGGAGCAAGGAGAAAATTACCGCTAAGTATAATTGTCTGTCATCCCGATCGGGCACGGATAAGCGATTATCACACAGACGAATGACCGAGACACATTTTTCTTTGAAGGCTTGGACTAAGCTACAGTAGCAAACCCAGTCTAGCGAAATAAGGTCGAACGGCGTGGACATGTGCGTCGATCAGAAACTTGAGTATATGGGTCGATCGAGTCTTAGAGTCAACGAAGACATCTTGTCCAGTCAGTCGGACTTGCAGCTTCCTTCGACTAGACTTAAAAGGGAGACTTGTGATGAGGCGATAGGAGGAGACCCACCTGGCATGGGGGCACCCGACAGGATGGAGGTCAAAGTCAAAATCAACGCCCAAGTGACAAAGGGTCGAACGGAGGATAAATGCAATGGCTGGTCTGGGCAAGTAGGGCTCGATCAGTGGGAGACATGTCCAGGCGGACAAATCCTTCTGACCCGGGAGAATATCGTAGGCAGTCGCTCAAGTCATATTATCAAGACGTTGAGGGAGACCGGATAATTTGTCCGAACGGAGGAAATCAGGTTACTACATAGACATCGCACGAAAGAGCAACTTAAGTTGACAGATCGGAGGACTCTTGGCTACGCGGATACCTGCTCGGCTAAGCAGCGTAACCTGACCATGGATAGAGCAGAGTCTTGGTCGAGCGGTTGATCTGCTTGGCCAAGCAGCAGGACTGTGGTTCTCGCGACATCCTATCATAGGATATCATGGAGGGTGTGACCACAAACATGTTGAAGAATGTGACCATGAACATATCGGAGAACGTGCTTATGTCTTGAGGAGCGTGCACATCGTCCACCAGAGCTCTATATAAAGGGGGCCCATTATTTACGGAGGTATGTGTGATTTACTATTTAGGCATAACTCCACTGTTTCACCACTTCTCCTTATTCTAGTGACTGACTTGGACGTCGGAGGGCCAACACCGGGGGTCCCTTCTCTGGCTTGACACTGACGTCATTTGTTTTGCAAAGAGGAGCGAAATTTACCTCGTGATTTACTGTTTAGGCATAATTCCATTGTTTCACTTCTTCTTCGCATTCTTGTAACTGACTTGGGCATCGGAGGGCCAACGCCGGGGATTCCTCCCCTGGCTCGACACTGACGTCATTTGTTTACAAAGAGGAGCGGAATCCACATCTGGTCAGCAAAACCGTCATATCCCAACTTTTCACTCATTTGCTTTCAGACAGGATCAAGTAGGTAAAAGGCTAATGATTACTTGGTTACAACGTAAGTGGTTGTTAATCTAAAGCGTTAAAAAGTACTAAAGGATCTCTTTTGTTGAAGATGGAGAGATCTTTTACACACGTTGATAGCTCAGAAATGACTAGGAAAGTTAATGCAGAAGTTGTTGAATATTTCTTAGATACAAGGGTCTTTTTATAGCCCCTGGCAAATTTTATCCGAGATTAGAAGGTGCCTCTAAGATGGTCCAAGGCGCCTTCCATCAGATAAGTTTTATCCGTGCGAAGATAAAACTCTATCTTCGCTAACGGTTATTGTTCGCCCAGTCTAAGGTGCATCCAAGGGGTTAAAGGTGCCTTCTACCAAAAAGGCGCGAGGGCGCCTCCAACCTTATTGGAGGCTCCTCCCACATGAAGGCGTGGGGGCGCCTCCAGTAGCTCCGCAACTCCCCGTTTGCTCTTCCGTTATTCTGATCGTCTGGGTGAATTCATCCATCCGGAATTGGGTTCATCCAGACCCATCTTTCGACTTTTTCCTCGAGCAGGCTTCCTCCCCGACTTTTTATCCCTCGAATGTCGCGCATATCCTTCTCGTCCACCAGTGTATTCTTCCGTAGCATCTTGTCTCTCGGATGCATTGAGCCCATCAGCTCATTTTTTTTATCATCCTTCTCACTAGTTACGTCTTCCGCTCAACTTCTTGTATTCCTATACTCCTGTATACTTAGATACAATAATTAAATACACAATACCTAACTTAATTTAATTAATCATATCAAAATTATCATATGATAATTATATTTATCTAATTCTTTTATTATAAAAAATACTTCAAGTATCAATTTTATGAAATATATTTAAAACAATAGTCTTTTGAACATAAATTTATCAAAATTGATTAAAATAAAATAATGGATTCGACTGTTTAAAAGACGTACTCGACTGGGAAAGAATTAAAAATGAAAGTAGATATGTCCACGTGATTAGATAATTTTAAAAACTTATAATAAAATACTGAAAGAAATTCTTTTACATGCCCGGATCAAGGCATAAGCCTTTAAAGTCTGTGCCTAAAATCCTAATTTTATTAGGTCCCATTAATTAATTAATTAAAAATATTAAAAAAATTAAATTAGCATCATTAATATTAATTAATTATAAATATCTTACTAATTAATTAATGACACCTTGTCAATTAATTTATTATCGATTTCAATCCCTATTTATACCTTGTACTTATCTTTATTTCCTCATTAATTGCCTATCATAATTTTATATGAGATTTTATTCTACCTTAAATATAATTCATTTTTAAATTGACATATTTCTTTCTTTGTTTATTATTTATTTTGCAATTAGTAATACTATTCTTATAAAACCTAATAAATTCTTTTCTCCTCAATATTTCTTAAAAATACTAATAGTTCTCTCATTGTGCCCTTTTCTTTTTTCATGAGCGATTTTGCATGTTTCTCCTTCCTCATCCAACGATTTTACATGTTTCTCTTTCCTCATACTCGCAGAGAACGTCCTTCTCTTACTTTGCATAATATTTCTTCCTCGCTCTTTCTTTTATTTCTCGATAATAATATGAATTAGAGATTTTTTTATCATAAAATACAAAGTAAAATGTATTAGCAAAAATAAAATTTTTAAAATTAAAATTAATAAAGTCTATTTGACATTCTAACTAAAAAGATTAAATAATTTAATAATTTTATTAATAAAAAATAAAATTATTATCAAAATACCCGACTTAATTTTATATCAAAAATTATTTTTTTTAAAAAAATAATATTTAATTCTTTTTAATAACTAATTTTTAAAATAATTTTTAAATTATTATTTTCAACCCCAAATCTAAATGAAAAATGTTAAAAAAAATTAAAAATATATTTTAAAAATTTTACTTTTTAATTTTTTTACTTAGGGCCTCAAGAATGTTGAGACAGTCCTGTTTTACAGTCCCGGATAACTTCCTCTCTTCGAGCGGTGTGAGAACGACTCTGGCTCTGGCATGTCACTTGCGTTGAATGCTTAATAGAAAAAATCTCTCCTACTGAACCCCCCATTTGTCTAATCTGTGATCTTGATATTAACAGTGTTTACTGATATTTATGATCTAAACATGAAAATTTTCACTTTGAATGGGAAGTTTGATTGCTGAGTTCGACTTTTTGTCTTGTATTGTTTCACCCTTCAATTCAATATTATTTGTTCGTGCAATCAGTTTTACAGCATTTTTGTTTTAGATTTTAATAACTCCATCCGTAACAAATCCGTCATTATCGATACTAAGCCCAGATAAAAGAAAAAGATTATACTAGATTGTTAGTCAGCATTAAAATTATGATAAATATTTAATAAATAGATCTATTAAACTATTGTGGCAAAAAAAAGATGAATACGCTCGCCTCCAGCGCCCTTACCAACCCGTCCCAAGGCCAACATCGTTACATCTTAAGAACGTGTTGCAGGGTTTATGGTAGGTTGTTCCTTGGAGGGAACGTGCTGCAAGGTTCAATTGTAACGTCTCGACAAGCATCGTTACATCTCAAGAACTCAGGTGTAGTACTAAATATGCAAGAGTTTATATTGCATGGTCCAACTATAACGTATCTGCAAGGACCGCTACATCTCGATGAAAACTTGGATGTAGTGATAAATAAATAAGAGCCGTAAGTTGAATAAGAATAAATATAATAGAAAAACTAATAATCTAAGATTTGAAATATATAATATAGGAATCCTCCCTGGTAAATCAATGAAGGCAGTATATACGATGATTAGGAGAAGAATTAATATTTTGTTTGTACAAGAGACAAAATGAGTAGGTGAGAAGGTAAAAATAATAGAGAACTTGAGTTTTAAATTATGATACATAGGAAAGAGTAAAGTAAGAAATGAAGTGAGTATTGTTGTATATAGTTCGTTAAAAAATGAAGTTATATGAGTAGTTGGAAAAGGAGATTGAATTATAACTCTTAAGATAATAGTGACAAAAGAAACTATGAGTATAATTAACGTATATGCACCGCAAGTAGGATTAGATGAAGCTACCAAATCAAGATCTTGAGATAACTTAGATGAAATATTACAAAATATTCCACCAAATGAAATATTTTAATAAGAGATAATCTAAATGAGAATATCAGAGTGAAAAGTAAGGAATATGAAAGGGTACGTGAGGTTATGAGTTTAGAATGAGAAATAAAAAGGAAAAAACTATATTAGATTTTGTAATAACATAAAACTTTATATTAGCTAATATATTTTTTAAGAAAAAAAGAAAAACACTTAATCACGTTTAAAAGTGGAAATAATAAATCATAAATTAATGTTTTTAGGATTAGAAGGAAGGATAGAAAGATTTGTAAAGATTAGAAGGTCATCTCTGGAAAAAGGTTAACTATCCAACGTAGGTTAATAGTGTTGGATATATGTCTCAAATATAATATTAATAGAAAAAAAAATATATACAACTCCTAGAATTAAGTGGTGGAAGTTAAAAGATGGGAAGCAAAATATATTTAGGGAGAAGGTAAAGTACAAGTATTAGGTGAAATATATGGTGACTCTAATACAACATGGGATAAGATAATAGGTGGGATCCATCCCCATCAACCAATGGATATAGTGGTCCATCCTTTGAACCGTAAATTACGATTCAGAGGATTTGTGCTCGCTTATAAGGAAATATATATTTGTAAGAATGAGAAAAATTAAAAAAAATATATATACAATAGTCAAGAAAGAAGATAAAAAATTAGTAAATGAAGCAAAAATGAAATTTTTTAATGATTATATAAAAAATTAGATACAAAAAAAGGGGAAAGAGATATTTATAGAATAGATAAAGTGAGAGAAAGGAAGATAAGAGATTTTATCAAAATAAAATATATTAAAGATAAATATAATAGGTTACTAGTAAACGATGGAGAAATAAAAGAGTAGTGGAAGAGTTATTTTTATCAACTTTTTAAATGAAGGTTTAGGTGACTAACCTATGTTAGGTAATTTAAGTAAGTCAAAATGAGTATAAAAGTTTAAATTTTTATTGTAGAATTCAAACTTCAAAAGTAGAATAATCTTTAAATGGGATGCATAATGAAAAAGTCGTTGGACTAGATGATTGTAACGCCCCGCCCCGCCCCTCATGCTTAAGGGACGGGGGTTACTTTACTTACTTACTTATTACATACTTACTTGCATCTTAATAATCTTTTTTACTTAAAACAGCGGAAGTCTTGTTTATAGAAAAGGTCACCTAGCATACTTTACATGATTTTAAGTCATAATACCAAAAAACATGATTAAATGTCATGGAGTCATGAAACAATAACATAAACTAAGCATAATTCTTATTGAATAAAAGCAGGTCTTTCTCTTTTAGCCGAGCCACTACCACACACATCCTTCTTGCCCCTCCTGCTGCTCCCTTAGTTCATCCATTCCTTGCCTTTATCTGTGGTACAAGGAAGGTAAGCTATGAGCACACAAGGCTCAGTAAGACCCTTTCCTACTCACAAAAAAAAACGTATAACATAGCATAATCACAAGGCATAAAGCATGGAGTCAATCTCATCATATCATATATAGGAGCATCGTATCGTAACTTTCATAAACATAAAATACAGAACGTCCTATCATATCATGTCATAAAGAAAAAAAACCTCAACTTGTATCATGTCATAAAGTACATCATGGCATATCGTAACATAATCGTAAGGTATCATGGCATATCATGACGTAATCATAAAGTGCATCCTAGCATATTATAACATAATCATAAGTATCATGGCATAATCATAAAGTATATGTAAGATGACTTTCAAAACATGTATCATGAAAATATATGCAACATGTCTTTTGAAAACTTATTATATACATACTTAAACATAATTTCAACATAAGGAGGGCCCCGACTTATACCACATACATAAATGCGGCCGTCCTATGTAGGTCCAAGGTAGCAAGTCTTGAACCCTACAAGGCATACATACTAGGCCCTTTTCTTAGTCCATCGACCTAGGGGCACTTAGGAGTCCATCCCTAACGAGGCCCGTTTCTTAGTCCATCGACCCCGGGGCGCTTATGGAGCCCACCCTTGGTACAAGTCATATAAAGTAAAGTAGCATGTCTTACATATCATGATTCTTATCATATCATGCATATCATATTTCTTAACATATCATAAAACATGCATAATTTGGGCACACAACTCATCATAATAGCATGCATAATTTGGGCACACAGCACATCATAAAAACATGCATAATTTGGGCACACAGCACATCATAATAGTATGCATAATTTGGGCACACAGCTCATCATAATAGCATGCATAATTTGGGCACACAACACATCATAAGAGTTATCAACATGCATAGATCATGGGTATACATAAATAACATAGAAGCATAGCAAGTTCTTATCATATCATGAAGCATGACATGTGAGACACATGAGGATCATAATTAGGTCTCTAACCCTAATATCACATAGTGGTTGAAACATATGGTTGTAACTTAGGTTAACAATCAACATATAAGCATGTGAACCTTAAACCAATATCATATCATATATCATAAGGAACATCATGAGCATGTTTACTTTAGGTTCTAGGTTTCCTAAGCTTATAAACTTGCCATGGCCGAATTCTATCAAGCATCACATTTGGTTAAAATCAACATACCAGCATGTGAACTCTAAACCAATATCATATCATATATCATGAGGAACATCATAAGTATGTTTAGTTTAGGTTCTAGGTTTCCTAAGCTTATAAACTTGTCATGGCCGAATTCTATCAAGCATCACTTTTGGTTAAAATCAACATACAAGCATGTGAACTCAAAATCAATATCATATCATATATCATAAGGAACATCATGAGTATGTTTAGTTTAGGTTCTAAGTTTCCTAGGCTTATAAACTTACCATGTCCGAAACTTGTTAATCATGTAACTAGGTTTCATGTGGCATAAAAGCATGGCAAACCCTAAACCATTTTCATAGTATTTATTACAAAGAACATCATGAGCATTTTTAGTTTAAGTTCTAGGTTTCCTAGGCATATAAACTTGTTGTAGCCGAAAGTTCATGGAGCATGAAATAAAATTCTAACCAACCTACAAGCATGAGCATGTCATGTTAACTTCATATCTTGTCTTAAGGAAAATCATGGCATGCTTGGTTTAGGTTTAAAGTTTTCCTAGGCCCTTAATCCTACCATGGCCCAATGTTTATGAGCATGAAATAAAGTTCAAATCAACATACAAGCATGAGCATATCATGTTAACTTCATATCTTATCTTAAGAAACATCATGACATGCTTAGTTTAGGTTTAAAGTTTTCCTAGGCCCTTAATCCTACCATGGCCGAATGTCTATGAGCATGAAATAAAGTTCAAATCAACATACAAGCATGAGCATATTATGTTAACTTCATATCTTATCTTAAGAAACATCATGGCATGCTTAGATTAGGTTTAAAGTTCTCCTAGGCCCTTAATCTTATCATGGCCGAAAGTTGAAAGGGAGACATCCTAATTCCAAGCAACATACAAGTATGAGAAATGTTAACAACTCTCTTATCATAGGGTACATATCATAAAAAAAACAAAGGGAGCAGGTTTACTTTGAGTCTTAAGCTTACCTAGTTCTTTTATTCATGCTTGGCCGAGAGTCTAGGATCATGAATCTAAGTTCTAACTAAACATTCTAGCATAGAAACAATATATTAACCCCCTACCATAAGATACATGTTACAAGAAACATATTGAGCATATTCTAGTTGGGTCTTAAAATTTCCTAGGTCTCTCTCTTTTTTTTTCTTTGTCTTGGCCGAAAGTTTCATGAAGAACTCCTAGGTTTTTAAGCAATCTAACCTCATGGAAGAACATGTGAACTATTGTACCACAGGTGAGGGGAAACTTACATATTTTCGCTTGTTGTTCCTTAAGAAAATGATACCCTTGTGAGGAGGAAGAAGAAACTTTTCTGTCTAGTTTTCCCTTTTTGTTTTCTTCTTCTTGTAAGAGATAATCCTTGAGACTCCTTCTTAGAAATTTATTTTCTTAGGGAGGAAACCTTAACTTGACTTTTGAGAATGAGGGAGAGGAGCTCTAAGTTTCGGTGGAGAAGGAAAAAGGAGGAGGAAGAAGAAGAATTAACAATTCTCTTTCTCTTTTCTCCTCTAAATCCTATTTATTCATCATGGGAATGAATCATGTCCTTATTCATTCTCCCTTAACTCCTCTATCTCTTCCCTCTTTAATTCCCACGAAAATTAGAAGCAAAAGAGGGTAGGAAGGCAATTTGCCTTTTTCTTGCTCCCTCTCTTAACCAAGAGGAAGAGAAGGTAGGCAACTTGGTTTTCTCTTGCTCTTTTACTTAGTTCTTTCTTCTCACCTTTAACTACAATTTCCATTCCTTTCTATCCATCTATTATTCATTATTCTAGTGGTTATCATACACCAATATAACTCTATTATTTGTGGGAGGTTCAAGGTTCAAACATTCACCTCTCTTTCTTTTTATTTCTATTATTTCTTTTTAATTCTTTTTACTTTTATGCTCTAACGAAAAATAATACCCATATCTTATAATTTCGTGGGTGTTACAATGATATTTTGATAGATGTATGAAAGTGCTTAGAAAAATAAGATATTAAATAACTTACAAAATTATTTAACATGATATTAAAAGTGAAAAAATATCTGATTAAAGGAGTGTAAGTATTTCCTTATATAAGAATAAGGGAGACATACAAAATTTTACAGACTATAGAGGTATTAAACTAATGAATCATATTATGAAACTTTGGAAAAAAGTAATAGAAAATAAATTAAAGAAGGAGACCATGATGACCGAAAATTAATTTGGGTTCATGCTTGGATGGTCGACAATAGAAACTATACATTTTCTTAAACAACTAATTGAAAAGTATCTGGAGTAAAAATAAACTCGACACGTGATATTCATTGACTTAAAAAAACGCTTAATAAAATTTCAAGAGAAATTATATAAAGAATTCTAGAAAAAAGAGATATTAGCGTAATATATATTAAACTAATTAAATATATGTACGAGGATGTAATGACTAGAGTAAAGACTTCAGACAGAATAACTGAAGCATTTTCAATAAATATAAGGTTACATCAATGATAAACTCTAAGTCCCTATCTTTTTACACTAATTATGGATGACCTCACTACACATTTAAGACATAGTATCATGATGCATGTTGTTTGTAGATGATATTATTTTAGTAGATGAAGACTGATGTGGTGATGATGAAGGGTCCCACCCCGCTGCCACGGTGGAGGTCAAAGTCAAGAGGGTTAATAGGTGGACGGTGTTGGATGGTCGGGCGAGTCATACGCCGGTCGGGGATTACGCACTGACCCACCATCTTCGGCACAGGGAATAATCAAACCGACGCTTAAGGGACGCGCAGAAGCCGGGCCGAGCGACTCCTTCGCTCGGTCTAGCATCAGACTCGACACCAGCTGGGCACGCTGACAGTGAACTACTCGTCGAGTGGCTATCCCGCTCGGCTCAATAATCGAGCATGTGGACGGTGGGCTTTCAGCCGAGCGACTATTCCACTCGGCCTGACAACGGACGACACTTGGACAATGGACTTTCAGCCGAGCGGCTATCCCACTCGGTGCGACAACGGACTTTCAGCCGAGCGGCTATCCCGCTCGGTGGGACAACAGACAGTGCAGGGATAGCAGAATTCCGACCAAGCGGTCGTTCCGCTCGCCCAAGCAATAGACACAATAGGATATCTTTCGACATCCTTTTGGGAGCTAGTGCCGCTGATAGGCGGTTTGGTCAGATAGAAGATTGTACGGCGGAAGCTGCCACTATCACTTCAGAGATATGCTTGGCCCGTTAAGGTACTATGTCATAGATATCTTACTGACGCATCTTTTCAGGGGAAGCTTTGAGATGCGTGCTCACCTTGGGAAGCGTGCACGCGAGCTTCAGAGGCTTTATATAAAGGGGGTCCAAACATCGGCGGAGGTATGCTTTTCTCATGATTTATATTGTTGCGTTATAGTTCTTGCTTCTTCTTGTTTCGCCGGAGACTGACTTGAGTGTCGGAGGACCATCGCTGGGGAACCCTTCCCTGGCTCGGCACTGACGTTGCTTGTGTTGCAGGCGGGAGCGAAGTCCACTAGAGGTCAGCGGGAGCGCTATGTCCCTAGGATCCATCTCTTTGACTTTCGAAAAGGATCATATTTGGCGCCGTCTGTGGGAACGTCACCTGAATCTAAGCCGAGAAGATGGAAGACGCTGGATGACTAACCATCGTGACGCTCACTCAAGAAGAGCTGGAGATGCTTGTGCAAGCACGAGCAACGAAAATGATCGAGCAACAACAACAGCAGGCTCTGGCCGATCGGTTAGCGCCGTAGCCTGCAACATCAGCGACCGATAGACAAGCGGGGCAATAAGACAGAGCGGAGCAACTCTCCGTGTGGGGGTAGAACCAATGGCCGACTGGTACTCAAGGGGAAGCACCGCCCGCACCGATCCCCTTCCATCGAGCTCTGTTCCAAACCCCCTCGGAGATAGCTCAAGCGCATCAGGAGCGGGGATCATCTTCAGATGATGGACCCATTCGGGATGCGCGGAAAGGTAAAGCGCCTTGAAGCACCGCGTCTTCTGAACGGATTAACAAGCAGTTCTCAGAGGAGATCTTACAAGACCCTCTGCCCCGATACTACATCCCGTTGGCGATCGGAACGTACAACGGGTCGACCGACCCAGATGATCATCTGGATCAATTCGACAATGAGGCTACGCTGCATCAGTACAAGGACAGAGTGAAGTGCAGAGTCTTTCTCATGACTCTCTCCGGATCGGCGTAACGATGGTTCAAAAGACTGCCGGACGGCTTAATATGAAGCTTCAGAGACTTCCGAGCAGCCTTCCAGCACCACTTCGCTAGCAGCCGACGCTACCAGAAGACGAGTGTCAACCTCTTCGCTCTGAAGCAAGGGCCCAAGGAAGTGCTCTGAGCGTACATTCAGTGCTTCAACCAAATGGCCATGGATATCCCCTCGGTCTCGTCCGAGACCATGATGAATGCCTTCACCCAGGGGTTCGTCGAGGGAGATTTTTTTCCAATCACTCATCAGGAAGTCACCTAGGGACTTCGGCTACATGCTTAAGAAGGCCAACGAGCACATCAATATGGAAGAAGCTCAGACGGTCAGAAGAAAGGAGGCGTCGACTGAGCATACGACACCGACCGAGCGTTGACAATTAAGCAGCCATCAGCCACCCAAGGGGCCAAGAGTTGAAAGAGCACGACCGCACCAAGAGACCAGGGCGCATGTCGTACATCATATGGCGTCCGGTCGACCTAAGGCGTCAAAAGGCAAGGTATGGAGGCCTATATTTTGATCATTCCACCAGTCGGCTACACACAACACGCGGGACTGTCAAGGATTGACACCGTTCGTCACCTAGAGGATATCGCCGCCGCTCCCCATCTCCTAATCGACGAGATCATCACCACTCGACCGGGCGGCAAGAGGAAGAAAGAAGGGAGCTCGAGCGCCATCACCATCAACGAAGGGAGGAAACCAATCCCTCTAGGATCCCACCCGAGCGAAACAAGCCATCTGTTCGAGAAGAGGAAAACAGGAACAACGCTTTCCAGGGAGAGATAGGCATGATCATCGGAGGGCCATCGTCAGGGACTCCTTCCCTGGCTCGGCACTTACGCTGCTTGTGTTGCAGGTGAGAGCGAAGTCCACTAGTGGTCAGCGGGAGTGTCACGTCCCCAGCATCCATCTCTTCGACTTTCGGACAGGATCAAACACGTAAAGGAATAAATACTAAATTATAATTGAGAAATATTAAAAGGAAAATATTTTAGGTTTTGTAGAATAAAGACAAATTTAAATTTAGTAATATTAGACATAATGAAATAATTGTTAAGATATAAGCTGATAAATTATCTAGAACGGAGGGTTTTAAATATTTAGAATTATTTTTTTAAAATAATAAAGAGATTAAGAGATACGTCTTGTCTGGTATAAATAGAGAGGGTTGAAATTGAAGAAAATATCGAGCATACATATTTACAGGGGTGAATTTAGGAATCAATAAGTTCTGAGGTGCAGATTGAAAATTTCTTTCTAATCGTCGGCTCTATCTATAAAAACGGCTCGGCTACCCATCTGGGCTGCTCTAATCCTTCTCCTTCGAAGCCGTCGCCGTGATCTTAACCCTTGCGAGAGAGGAAAGAGGAGAGCGAGAGGCGATCAAGAAATCTCAAGCAGGAAGACATGAAGATCTTCGTCAAGACTCTCAAGGGTACTAACTTTGAGATCGATGTGACGCACGAGGATACGGTAAACGATCTCTTCCCTTTCTTTATCCTTCCGAGCCGCCATCCCCGCCACTTCGGTGGGCGAATCGACCGAATTTTCTTTACGCGGTGTGTATTTCCGCTTTCGTCCAACTATCGGATGCCCTCTTGGCGTCTTCTGGATGTGCATGAGAAGTGGGATTTTTTGGGTCTAGGGATAGTTAAATATCTTATCATTGAAGGATTTAGTTTTTTTCTGGTTGTTTTTCCTCCTTTCTTTAGATTATTGCAAAATTCTGCAACGGATCCAGTTTAGACACTTTTAGGGTTTTGAGCATTGCCGACTGATTTACTGGTTTATCAATTGAATTATTTATGCTTTTCTTTCAGCGGTATTACTAATACATACATATATTTATTTAATAAAGTTGATAACTTAGGTAAACTAGTTCTTTCTAGCGATGTATTTGAGGTAGAGACAGTATGGACTGACAGGCTGGCAATAAGTATCATAATTGCTGTTTTGAGTCTCGTTATTAGACTTTATTTGGGTGAGAAGGCGATAGGGTGGAAGCGGTTTGGGCGTGTAGCCCTGGAAAAAATTATATTCGACTTGTTTGTTTGGGAATGGATATGGCAAATGTAGGAGCTTGAAAATTTGTGGTGTTAGAAATTGTTGATTCTACGTTAATAAGTTTAGTTTACCTCTTATCAAATCTGCTAATTGTTAAATCTGTTCTGATTGTTAAATTTTCAGCTTATCAAAATCATAACAGTTATGTGGATGTGTTGTAGGTGGCCTTTTCAGCAATATAGATTGGTTATTCCGAAATTTAATTCATTAACTTTCAAGTCGGCATATAGTCATGATAGAATAATTATCCCTGTCATTTTTCTTCCTCTACTGCTTCAAATTAATTAATTTACGTAAAATAAACATTTCATGGAGTACTTCACTGTCCTCCTATGGTTGCCTCTCAGGTTGCTGAAGTAAAAAAATTTATTGAGACATCTCAAGGGAAAACTGTCTACCCAGCTGAGCAGCAAATGCTTATACATCAAGGGAAAATACTTAAAGACAATACTACTTTGGATGAGAATAAAGTTTCTGAGAATAGTTTTCTTGTGATTATGCTCAGCAAGGTAGAAAATGAAGCTTTTCTCATTCTGATATTAGTATTCTTATGTTTCTTGGGGTACCTTTTAATTTTTTTAAGTATATTGAACATCAGGCCATAAAGTATCTTTGTTAGCTCGCCATTCAATTTTCTATAACTTGCAAATATAGGAAAGTTTACTGAATAAATGCATATTATCTCTTTCTTCCATTTGTTCTACATGGGCATCTACCATATGAGGGAAAATGGAAGCTGATAAAACCAGTCTTATTTTTAGTTCTTAACCTCGATTTTCTTCTCTAGTAATTGTAATGAGTGGAAATGCATATGTTGATAATAATTTTTTATCATTAAACGGACTCTTATTATTATTCCAAATTTTGAGATATTTGTTACTATTTTGATTTCTTAATTGGTTTTGTGATTAATTTGTTATCATATTGAGATAAATTTTAAGTTGAAGTTTGAATTTCCTGTCCTTCCCAGACCAAGGCTTCTTCTAGTGGAGCATCATCCACTACAAAAGCACCAGCTAATCAGGTAATTGTGGTTCTATTTTTACACTTTTCACTCTTTTGGGCTTGATGGTTGCTGAAGCTCATCATCTTTGACAACACACAAACAGATATATCTTTGTCTTGTTATTTTGGAAAAAATGATGCATATATGGCCATATTTTAATTTGTAATTTTAAATGTTAACATGCAATGTTTAACTTCTTTCACTCATTTTCTCTGTATTTACTAATTAGGACATATCTTACACTACTCTAGGAACAGATTTTCACACACATATATCTTTGTTTTGTTATTTTGGAAAAATGATGCATATATCATATTTTAATTTGTAATTTTAAATGTTGACATGCAATGTTTAACTTCTTTCACTCATTTTCTCTATATTTACTAATTATGACATATCTTACACTACTCTAGTAACAGATTTATTTGAAAATTTTAATCAATGTGTTGGATTTTTTCTGACTCATTTTTAGTCTTACATGGTCTGTGCATCATGATAATTCTCTATGTTTGCTGAAAATAAATATGAAGTGCTACCGGAAACTGGTCGCGCACTGTATAATTTTCTAATAAATGTTTATAAGACATGAAGACTATTTTATGCTTCTTATTTCTATTTTCTCTGTAGACTCCTGCTGTTCCAACGCCAGTTGTATCTCCATCTCAAACACCTGAAACCACATTGCCTATGTATGTAGTTCACGATCACATGTCTCTTTGACCAAAATAATTTTGTTTTCTAAAATGTTCTTGCTATGTATCATTAAGCAGGGCACCTACAAGCTCACCAGTTCCAACTGCCACAACTACGCCTGCACCAGCAGCAGCACCAGCTCCAACTGCAGCAGCTACGCCTGCACCAGCAGCAGCACCAGTTCCAATTGCCACAACTACGCCTACACCAGCAGCAGCACCAGTTACCACTCATCTCTCTCAAGGGTATACAGTATTTTGGATTCAATCACCAAGTGTTTTGTCAGTTTCTTTTTTGATGAATAATTAGTTATTTGAAAATTATTCCTCTTTAATTTTTCAGATTCATGGTTGCTTCATATCAATGGTATAAATATCCACCTATTATCTGATCTCATAAAGAAATAGCATACCAATTTGTATTTTATAGTATCACAAAAAGAAACACACTGCATTTTCTACTGTATAGATGTATTTTTACTATTGAGACTTTATGTCAGATTGCTAATGTTTTGACATGATGGTGAAAAGATAAAAGTCATGTTGCCTTGTTTCAATTCTGGGAAAACATTCATTATAGGTTCAGCTACTGCATAGTTTCATTGTATAATTGTTATTACACTAGGTTCTTTGTTCTTTTCAATATATAGGTAAATATTGATTTGTGTCCCAATTGTAGTTTGAGTGATGCGGTACCTTTCTGTTTCTCTTTCATGAAATTTGGCTAATGGTTAGAATAATTGAAATACCGTGGAGATGATGTGTCTCTTTGTATCACCCTTAACTACATCCAGGACTAGTCATTTTTTGATCATTTGGGCCAGATCCATGGGTCTTGTCTTTGACTGACCTCTATGTGAAACCTTAAGTTTTTCTCTTTTCTTTATTTACTGATCTTATTTTAGTTTTTGATTGAGTTGTATTCATGTTGCATTTGCATATTTTTGTGTGATTGTGATTTTCTCCACATTTTCTTGTACCTGAAGCAACAGTGAAGCAGATGCATATGATCAAGCTGCGTCTAATCTTGTTGCTGGCAGTACTCTGGAGCAAACAATCCAACAAATTATTGACATGGGTGGAGGAACATGGGACAGGGACACTGTTGTTCGTGCCTTGCGTGCTGCATATAACAATCCTGAAAGGGCTGTTGAATATTTATATTCTGTAAGCCCCATTACCAACCCTTCTGTCTTTAATATTGGGAATGTTTAGGATACATTTTTTCCTTAGCTTATTCTCTGTGAGTGCTCCCTCTTGTTTCTCCTTGCACACTAAATGCTTTAGTCAGGTGCCTTCTTTTCCTTAGCTTAATCATAATTTCAGTAGTTCACATTCTGGTGTAAGTTTCAAATTAAGGGTTTAATTCTTTTGCACCGAATAATCCAATGCAATATTCATCCAATAGTATGTAGCCACATTTAACATTCAGAAGAGAATGCAGAGAGAATGACAAAGGAAAAACATAAAGAACTCAATTTCCTCCTCCGATGATCTTTCTTCTCAAGATATGTCCTAGATGTGGAAACCATTACCTCCTAGTTTAATGGGCGTGAATTGATAGGAAGTTTATATTATTAACTCCTTATGTGCAAATTGATATGACCTTTTTTGTCAAATTATTACTCCATATGGCAATTAATTCATGTCTTGGTTGATGAATAAACTAAAATTTTCATGTTTGTTTTTTCTTGCATAGTGCACTATGTGGCTAGTCCATTGTAAGTAAATTTGACGTATAATGATTTTTGTAATAAATTTTTGACTTAACATCGTTTAGTGGCTCAGTACCCTTTTGAGCATACCATATGAACTTTTGAATTTTTTTAAAGTTTCATAGTATGGCTAACCTTTCTTTCCTTTTTCTTTAGTTCTCTACCAAATATGTAGGGGTTTAAATGATTCACTTATTGTGATCATTGAGGTGTAGTAATTGAGTTTTCTATATATGATCATTGAAAGCAAATTGAATGCCTTGGAAACCTTTCTATTGTAATTTTCTCTATATCAGGGCATTCCTGAACAAATTGAACCTGCACCAGCTGCTCGATCACCTGAAAGTGGGCAAGCAACCAATCCACCACCTGTCCAGGCTCCACAACCAGTTGAACCTCCAGTCCCTTCAGGCCTTCCTAATGCTAATCCCCTGGATCTCTTTCCTCAGGTTGCTGTTGTACATGTGGCTTAAGTGTTTACAATCTTTAAATTACTAAAACTGACTCACTCATTTATGTTTTCTATAACAGGGTCTCCCTAATCTTGGTTCCAATGTTGCTGGGGGCAACCTTGATTTTTTACGTAATAGCCCACAGGTATTTCTAGTTCTGTATAATAAAAAATGACATACAGAATGCTTTTAGTGAATATTAAGCTGTTTTTTCATCATCTTTGATGCAGTTTCGTGCCTTACAAGCTTTAGTGCAGGCCAACCCTCAAATCCTACAGGTGTTTTGTCATACTTTTCTATGCTATTATTGTATATAGGGCCAAATGAAATTTTTTTTTCAATCAACAGCCTATGCTCCAAGAGCTAGGGAAACAAAACCCTCAGATTATGAGGCTCATTCAGGAACATCAAGGGGAATTTCTTCAATTGCTAAATGAGCCTGCTGAGGGAACTGAAGGGTAAGCTTTTTTGTGTTATATATATATATATATATATTTGTTTTTGTATGCAGAAGGTTGGTTATTCTAATCTTTTTCCCGTCTATATTAAAGTAGTGGCATTTTAGATCAGTTGGCTGGTGGAATGCCTCAATCTTTGAGTGTGACTCCAGAGGAGCGTGAAGCCATTGAACGGGTAAGTTTTTATTACAATAAATTATTCACACTGATGGAAAATGATACCAAATAGTTAAAAACAGTCTTTTCTCGTTCTTCATTGTTACACCATGGAACAACTTATAGGTACTAAGTTCCTTTGATAAATGACTTGTTTTTCATATCAGATTAGTCTTTGATGGTAGTCATGTATTAAACATCATAAAAGTTGTAATAGAAGACACTTGTTTTGCATATAATCTTACTGGTTGGGACGACAGCATTTTTAAGAACTAATTGTGTGGTTTATTCGAAGATACTTTTCCTTAGTTCCCCTATTAATAGCCTTTATTCAACAACAAATCCAACATGTTGTAATGCATTTTCTGAATTGGTATGACAGCATTTTAAGAACTAATTGGGAATGTAATGTTTTCTTATAGTATTGATCTCATGCATTTTCTGGCAGCTTGAAGCCATGGGCTTCAACCGGGCACTCGTCCTGCAGGTCTTCTTTGCATGCAACAAAAATGAGGAACTCGCAGCTAACTACCTCTTGGATCATATGCACGAGTTCGATGACTGACGACAAAGCTCCAATTTAGTCTGGATGTCTTTCAAATTGATTGTCATTTGCAGTGACATGAAACTTAAGTGAACGAGAGCCCCGTATGGTATCCATACTTGCTTTGATGGTTGTGGAATGCTCTATAAACTATTTGTTTCTCTGTAGTTTCTGGGGAGTAATTGTCTATAAGAATTGTGTTACTTGGTCAGGTTGGTAAGTTATACTTTTGAGTAACAATCACTTTTTCTTCAGTCGTGTGTTCATCTCACCCTCACCGTTGAAGTTTGTGATTGATTTCCTCAAAATCCAATTCTTTCTCCTGCGCACATGATGTTTGATATCTGCTTTTATTCGACTCTTTATTTCATGTCTACTGTAGTATAACTTGACTCGTAGCCACATTTCTAAATTAGGTCATTTTGTGGCGTGGTTGAATTATTTCTGTTGGTGTGTTTCTCTCTACAAAATATCTGTCTCAACCAGTGATGGCTATGGGTGTCTATAGTCTATGTTTAGTTCAGGTAGTAATAATAATAATACTCAAAGATGTAGGTGTTGCCATAACTCAAAGATGTAAGGGCGGCATAACAAGCAGTTAGACGTGTGTATAATATATTATGCTGTCCGTTTCTTGTGTACTGTAAGTGACGCAATTATGTGGCGTTGCTGGTACGATTTTTTTTTAAATTATTAAATTTCTTTCTCTTCCGTCTTCTATTTAAAATCTATGATTTGATTTTTATTCTCCTAATTTTTTTAAATTTAAATTCCTTTCGCTCTCGCTCCTTCACCTCCTTCTTCTGTCAAGCTAAACATAACTTATAGTCGTATGTTTATTTTCGAGCTAGCTAAAAGTTTCCTAAATTGTCATCACAAAAAAAATCAATGTTACACATTGCTTAGCATCCCTCTCCATTCTCAATTTTTAATCTCTCGACTTTTTCAAATCTCACTCTCGCTCCTTCCTTTGCCGCCATCTTTGATCACTCTTGCTCCTGCCAACAAGCAAAGCAAAGGAGAGGTAATCTAAGAACAACTTATAGTTACATACTTGTTTTTTAGCTGATTGGAAGCACTCTAAATTGTCGCTGCAAACAAAATCGACGTTACACGTTCTCGATTGTAATCTTTTTCATTCCACTGTTTGTTTTTCAGCGTTGCACAATATTTTTTATTAAGATTTATGCTACAACGTACAAACCCTAGCTGTTACAATATGTAGGAGCTACTTAGACAATTTGCTACAACATGTAATAGTAACTTGGACAGTTAGCAACTCAGTTTCATGTTGTAGTAGCTTCTTGGACAGTTAGTTGCCACAATGTACAATCCCTAACTGTTATAATGTGTAGTAGTTAATTGAACAGTTGTTAGCTGTTATAACGTGTAGCAGCTATTTGAACAGTTGACTATTATAATGTATAGTAGCTATTTGGACAATTAATTGCTACAACGATGAAGTATAATCTTTTTTGATAAATTTTAAATTTTTTAGTTATAAAATTCACAGGAAACTTACCAAACTTCATTTTTTACATTTCATAACCAATGGTAAGTCGTTTCATTTCAAGTTATAATTCTCTTTAATCCTAATATATTGTTTATACATGATTCTAAATGATCTATTTAATATAGGGGAAAACGTATATTATTTTTATTAGGAGTTAGCCGGTGTTTATTACACCTGGATAGAAGCATCTATACAAGTTAATCATTTTAAGAACGCTATACACAAGTCCTTTGAGAGTAAAGAGAAGGCAAAAAGAGGTTTTGAAACCTACAGCGTACAATCTTACCATTGTTAATCATCTATTTTTGATAAAACTTAATTTTTTTTGTTATATAATTTGTAGGAAACTTGCCCATTTAAGTCATTTCAATTTCCCACAATTGATTCGATGATAAGTCGTTTTAATTTAAGTTGTAATTCCCTTTAATCCTAATATATTATTAAGATTTATGCTATAATATACAAACCTTAACTGCTACAATGTGTAGCAACTACTTGGACAGTTATCTACTACAATATGTAGCAGTTACTTGGGTAGTTAGCTGCCACAACATGTAGCAGCTATTTGGACAATTAGCTATTACAACGTGTAGCAGATACTTGGACAGTTCAAATAACTTTTTCTTACCATTTTTGATTTTATAATTTACAAGAAACTTGTCAAACATCATTTCTTACAATTCATTCTTTGGTTAGTCGTTTTAATTGAAGTTGTAATTACCTCTAATTCTAATATATTGTTTATACGTTGATCCTGTCCACAAGCTAAGAAGATGGTTGGTTGAGAACATGGCTCTGCGGTTGATTGGAAGAAGACTCTACATTGTCCTACAAAACCAAGAGCGTTAGTGCCTGACCAGGGAAAGGGTCCCTGGCGTTGGCCCTCCAACACTTAAGTCAATGATCTGTGTATGAGGCGAAGAAGAATAGTGAAAAGATTGTAGCAATGGGCGCGTTAAAAAATGAAGCATCGTATACCTCCGCTTGTGAATGGAGACCCCCTTTTATAGTGCCTACTGTAGCGTTTGTGTATGCATCTCAAAGCGTATGCACATTTTTCAAAGCATCCTAGGAAAAAATAAGTCAAAAAGTGTCCTTGACACCTTTCCTTAAGTGAGTACGCAAATCTCTTATGTGATAGACTAGTAGCTTCTAAAGTACTATTTGTTTGCTAGACATTCTCTGTTATCGGCGGCACAAACTTCCAAAAGAGTACGGTAAGATTTGTATGTGGGTCCTACTATAGGCCAACCGGATGTCACTTGGTCGGAACGTCACCAACTTGGTTGTACTGAATGGAGCTATCAGCCTGTTCTTCACTCGACCTTACTGTTGTTAGAGAGGCACATTATGCCTGATCAGACCTAAGGTCCGATCAGCTAGGGTGGTGGGCCGGGTAACTTAGTATTTGGTTCTGGACCTTGGCTGCAAGTTACACAGGGCAACTGCTTGGATGGTCTGGTAGCCTTTCATGTCTGATCAACTCTAGAGGCTCGCTCGACCACCCATGATTCACGGTTTCGTAGTCCACTCAACCCTACGACTTTGATCGTTTGATTTTGACCTCCATGTCAGCTGGTCTTCACTACTTTGACCCACTTTTAGAGGGGTCATCTTTATCACTGTATCACAAGTCTTCCCCTCAAGTATAGTCGAAGGAGGCTGCAAGTCTGACTAATTAGACAATTAGTACTTTTTGCAATTCTTCTTCCCGACCGCTGTTCTAGGGTTTAGGGCTGCCGCTCGACTTGCACAATTGCTGCTCTTACGTCTCTTTAAGAAGCTGATCTCTTCCTGATCGGGAGACTCCGAAATCGATGCCTCTCGAACCTGACGTGGACGACACTTATCCATTTATTAGCTCTCTTCTGATTTCTTTCCAAGCGGCCATCCATACTTAGTGTCTTTTAATTGCTATTGACGTCATAATGATTTCTTAAAAATAGCTCAAATCCCTTGCCATTAATGCAAAGTAAGTCAAGCATGTTTTTAAATCATATTCCTGTTGATCATTTCCATTTCTCATTAATGCAACCTGTGATTGAACGCCACATGTCATGATCTTATGTTGCCGACTATTCGATGTGACAAGTGACGATTAGAATTTGATGTGATAGCCACCTTTTTTTAATTTTGACGACCCTGATCGGATCTCGTTTTCCCAAGCCTTTGATCGAATGGCTTGGGATAGTTGTTGACCAGGTTTTTAAATCCTTCCTTTCTCCCTTCACTGCACCACCTTCATCTTCTTTTCATTCGCTTCCTTGCTCTTCGCTTTCTGTTCTTCGTCGGCGGTTTTCTTTCAGTAAGTCCTCTCTTTTTTCTCCTTTTAATCTTTGATTTTTTTTCTTCTTTCACATGGCACACTCTCCTTCACCACCCAGGCTATCTCCAAGTTGCGGTATATGCAGATCCCGTGCGGCCGACAAGAGGGGGGTGAATTTTCTTGCATAAAACAAGTATACCTTTCTCAAGTTATTGGGCTTAAACAATTACTCACTTAAAAAATTAATAGAATTAAGAAGAGTACGAGATAAATAATTTAACTTGGTTTGCAATAAGAGGATTGCTACTCCAAGGAAAGTAGACTCACTATGAAGATCTCATTCTCAAACAAAATATCGGAAGCAAAGAAGCCTCTTACATGAAAATGAAGCTTAGAAATGAAAAAAAGAATGGATTCGAACTACAAAAGTGTGTTCTTCAAAATGAAAAAGACCAGAGCTCTATTTATAATCCACTGGTCGAATCTGATCATTTGTTAACGTGGCACAATTAGAGCACCGAGACCCTCTCTGGGCGCCTCCAGTGTGACAAAACTCTATCTCCACGCAACAGCTACACATTGGCCAAGTGATAAAGTTTTTGTTGGACGTTGAGAGGAGATGAGGGGGCGTTGCTTCCCCTTCATCTCCCCTTTGTGCAAACATCAAGGAGACGAAGGGGCGTCCTTTCCGCTTCGTCTTCCTTTTTCGTCTTATAAAAGGCGCCCAAGGTAATCAGAGAGGTAAAGAGAAGGAAAGGGAAGGTGATCAGAGAGAGCATAAGAGCAGAAGCTCTGGAGGTGAACAGAGAAGCAAAGCAGAACATCTAGGATTTGGTTCGTGAAAGATTTCGAGGAGGTTCCGAGTGGTGATCTTCTCAGCGACATAAGTAGTCTTCTCGGCGACATCTTCAGCGAGTTCTTCGAGAGATCAATGTAAGTCATTTACAGTTAGTTTCTATTTTCGTTTCATGCTATATGGATCAACAATGGTATCAGAGCCAAAATTATGGTTCTGAAAGCATGAAATTAATTGCGAAATGGCAACATTGCGATTTCGCAATAATTGTCAATGTTGTCGAAGTCCCGATTTCCTCCCGGACATATGACGGTAGAGGAGCACCGACGATCACGTTAAAATATCGATGGAAGTCGACTGCGGGATGCCTCGTGTTTATCGCGAGAAAGCTCACATTTTTTTTTCTTTCTGTCGAGAAGAAGATGAACAGTACCTACTGTTCATTCGTCAATTGAATCGATTAACGAATCGATTTGATTTAATTGAATCGATTGAAATGAATTTCAATCAATTCAAAATCGGAGCGAACAGTGCTTCAGTTTTTGACGAAGCACAGTGCTTAATCGATTCATGAATCGATTGAAAAAAAAAAAACACAGTACACAGTTTAATTCTCTTTTCAATACATAAGAATTTAATTAAACCAATGCATATGTAAAACTTTAATTAAATATATTTATTAATTAATTAAATACATAAGGAAATGTATTATTAATTAATAAATATATATTTAATTAATTTATAGTTCAATTTACTGAAAATTAAACCAGACCAACTTGTCCAATCAAACCCAAGTCTGGTTTAAATTATTAGTTGATTTAAGCAGACCAGTTTGATTCAGTGATACCTAGATCTGGTTCAAATTATTTGTTGGTTTAAGCAGTTCGGTTTATTATTGAATTAATTGGGATGATCTTGATTACGGAAGTTGGGCTGATCAAATATGACCAGATTAGTTCTGTTGTGTCATATTTGATCAAAAAGATTAGATTTATTCTAATGGGTCAAACTTAATCCAATAAGCGATTGGACGTATCAAACGGACCTAAGTTTGATCAATAAGTCTGAAATTGACTCAAATGAGCTTAAACAATAACAGAACATAAGTTTGAAATCTATGTCAAATTGGATTAGTTCTAATGAGGATGATAGACTAAGCTTAAGATCTGGATTCCTGATTGACCGATACTATGTGTCAGTAATATAAGATTCCCCAAATAAAGAAAATTTGTTTTTCTTTGCTTGCTTATTCTGTATATATTTGTTCTATATGTAGGAATTGAAGATGACCGATTTTTGTTACTGGTCTGTCGATTTTGTATTGACATCATGATTTTCAATTCCAGAACAATATACACGATGAATGGTCGCTATGAACGACAACATGAGCTATGGGAGGAGATTAAGAAGCTGGAATATGACCTGGATCACGGAGTCAGTAGGCTTATTGGTCGGCTCGATAGGCTGTTCTGGAATCTAGAGCAAGAAAGGTATCTAGTCCAGGACAAAGAAAGAAGATAGACTCTGGTTTATTCATTATCGGAACATCTAAGGCAGATAACATTCCAACTTTGGGATGATTCTGAAGGGCACATCTCATATTCAGAGATGTGCATATAGTTACTTCATTTGGAATGAGGTCTTGAAGAATCTGAAGCGGATCAAGATCCTAAAGAAATAGACTTCGAAGAATCTGAGGAGGATCCGAAAATGGATCCTCAAGATTTTGAGGAGGATCCAAATCTCGCAAAATCTGAGGAGGATCCAGAAATGGACCCTGAAGATTCTGAAGAGGATCCAGAGATGGATCCCGAGGAGGATGTAGAGATGGATCCCGAGGAGGATGTAGAGATGGATCCCGAAGAATCAGAGGAGGATCCTCAAGAGTGTGTAGAAGATCCAGAAATGGATCTGATAGATACGTCTGAGGCTGATCCACCCATCATAAATGTTGGGATCGTTCGTACTCGGCTAGAGAGGGGGGGTGTGAATAGCCGCCCCAAATTCTCGCGTTCTTCCTACAGTTAGGGTTAGTCGCAGCGGGAATACAAGGAAGAAACTAAGGAGAAGAAAAACAAACCGATGTAACGAGGTTCGGAGATGAACTCCTACTCCTCGGCGTGTCCGTAAGGTGGACGAAGCCTACCAATCCGTCGGTGGATGAGTCCCCGGAGAACCGGCTAAATATGAGCTCCTTATGGGTGGAGAAACCTCGCCACAACTACTTCTTGCAACAGCAAGATAAGGAGTACAAATACAAGAGAAGCAAGAAGTAAATACACAGCAAATGTAAACAACCCTTGCCTTCTTGTCGACTGTTGAAGAAGCAACAACTTCTCAGACGCCAACCACAGCAGCAGCTCAGTCAGAGTCCCAGCCGAAGGAAGAAGCTCACGCGAAGCTTGCGAAGAAGAGCTCAACAAAGCTCAAGCACCAGAACAGCAGCTCTGTAGCAGAAGAGAAGAGGAAGAAGCATTTTTTTTTCAGCCCTGTAGCCCTCGACCTCTTTATATTACCTGTACCTGCGAAGAACCTGCAACGAAGACAGAAGATGCAGAACCTAGTCGTTGTTACTCACAACGGCTAGATCCAGACCGATCAGGCTTCACCCTGATCGGTCTGGGCCTTGCTTGATCGGTCGTGGGGACCGATCAGGCCCTGTGCTGATCGGTCCCCAGACCGATCAGAAGGCTTCACAGAGAGTTGCCCAACTCTCTGTGTGGAATCTGATCGGTCCCTGGACCGATCCCATGGTAGCATCCCTGATCGGTCCTGAGGACCGATCAGGCTCCATGCTGATCGGTCCCCAGACCGATCAGTAAGCCCACATAACCATGATCGCCTTCTGTGTGTTATCTGATTGGTCACCAGACCGATCAGATACACAAACGTATCACTGGATCGGTCTGCAGACCGATCCAGAGCTTGGTTTTTGCCCAAACCAAGTCCCAAGTCTCCCAAACCAACATCCGGTCAACCTTGACCTGTTGGTACATCATGCTTAGCATCCGGTCACTCCCTTGACCTGCTAAGACTCCCTACCAAGTGTCCGGTCAATCCCTTTGACCCACTTGGACTTTTCTCTTCGTGTCAAGTATCCGGTCACTCCCTTGACCTACTTGACCTTCTCAACACCAGATGTCCGATCATCCCTGATCCATCTGAATTTTCCTTTGCCTGGCTTCACTCACCCGGACTTTCACCTGGCTTCACTCATCAGGATTTCCACACTGCCTAACATCCCAGTTAGGACTTTCTCACTGCCTGGCTTCACTCACCCGGACTTTCACCTGGCTTCACTCACCAGGATTTCCACACTGCCTAACATCCCAGTTAGGACTTTCTCACTGTCTGGCTTCACTCACCAGGACTTTCCAACTGCCTAACATCCCAGTTAGGACTTTCCCACTGCCTGGATTCACTCACCAGGACTTTCCACACTGCCTAACATCCCAGTTAGGACTTTCCCACTGCCTGGCTTCACTCACCAGGACTTTCCACCTGCCTAACATCCCAGTTAGGACTTTCCCTCGTGCCAAGCTCCCTGCTTGGACTTCTCCGTGCCAAGTCTCCATACTTGGACTTTTCCAGTGCCAAGTTTCCATACTTGGACTTTTCCCGTGCCAAGTCTTCACACTTGGACTTTTCGCGTGCCAAGCTCCCTGCTTGGACTTTTCCAGTGCCAAGTTCCCTGCTTGGACTTTTCCCGTGCCAAGTCTCCACACTTGGACTTTTCGCGTGCCAAGCTCCCTGCTTGGACTTTTCCAGTGCCAAGTTCCCTGCTTGGACTTTTTCGTCAAACTCTCCATACTTGGACTCGAATCAGGTCAACCAGGTCAACCTTGACCTACGTTGCACCAATAATCTCCCAAACATTTGTCCCATATCATGAATACAACTCTTCCACGAGTGTCAAACATCAAAATACAACTCAACTAGGTCAACCTTGACCTAAGGTTGCACCAACAATCTTCCTAAGTCAAACATCAAAATACAACTCGAGTCAGGTCAACTCGAGTCAGGTCAACCAGGTCAACCTTGACCTAAGGTTGCACCAACAATCTCCCCCTTTTTGATGTTTGACAAAATCATAATCAAGTTAGGTTAATCCGATAACCTAACTTAGGTTTCCCAATGTTCTTCAATGTTCTTCCTTGAACATTATCTAGAACATTCTCCCATTCTCCAACACTCTCCCCCTTTTTGACACACATCAAAAAGAGAGAATCAAGGTCAAGAGTTTCCTCCTAATGAAAGTCTCATACCTTTCATTGAAACTCTTAATTTCCCCCTTGGTACTAAACTCAACAATCAACTTAGTGACAATCCTATGTCACTAATCCTCAAAAGTCTTAAGGAGTAAAAACTCCCCCTAAGAGTCAACTCCCCTTGACAATTAGGTAAAACCTCCCCCTAAAGGTCAACTCCCCCTTGACCATTGCACCAACAATGTCTTGGAGAGTTTCAAACCTTTAGAAACCCGAAACTCAACTCCCAAAAACTGAAATTTCAGACACCTGTTAAAAACTGGCACGCACTGATCGGTCCTAGACCGTCACTGATCGGTCCCCAGACCGATCCATGCTTCACCAGATCGCACCATCGATCTACCGGATCGATCTTCACCGATCCAAGCTTCACTGGATCGGTCTGCAGACTGATCCATGCTTCACTGGATCGGTCCGCAGACCGATCAGGACTTCCCTGGATCGGTCCCCAGACCGATCCAGACTCTAACAGGAGATTTCTGAAATTTCCTTCCCGAAATTCAGAAACTTCTAGAAAATTCCAGAAAATTTGAAAAATTGTGAAATTTTGAGGATACATTCCTCATAACATATACTATCATGGAAAAATAGTTTTCTATGAAAATAACTTCCATTTTTCAATCTTGATACAAAGTTCAAAAACTTTGAAATAGTTCAAGTTTAACTCAACTTTGTATCACAATGTTCAATGATGAATGCAATCACTAAGATGGCTTCATCAAGGTTTTCCAAATCAATTTCAAAATGATTTTAAACCTTTTAATTTAGGACCATAATCTTAGGGCTAAATGTACATGACTTGTACACAAGCTTTCCCTATGATCCTCTATTTCTTGAATTAGGCTCATCTAGGTACAAGAACTATGCACCTTGATCCTAATTCATGATCCTAATATCTCACACACATCTAAAGTGTATCAAACACATCCATGGCAATTTTAATGTGAGATATGGGTTTAGGTATCTTAGACTAAGGTCTCATGCATTTTCTAAACACAAATTTGATCTCAATATCAAAATGTGTTTTTCATCCTTAAATCAATTCAATTGATTATTAATGCAAGAGATGATGACATGACATAAAATGGTATCATAAATGAAAACATGTGCCAATGTCATGATATCATGGCATAAAGTTTGAAACTTAAATAAACATGACATAAAAACTAGCCTAAGTATTATCATGACATTTCAAATGATAATAAAACTAAACATGATGTCATGACATGTGAGGGAAAACAATCATGGCAAGATTTAGCATAAATAAATAAACCTAGATTACCTATCTAAGTATCCTTAACCACTTGGCTAACTTCAAATTTAATCCTAGATTGCCCCAAAATGCCAAAATCCTAATTTTGACACTTCTTGAACTCTAGATTAATTCATGCCACTTAAAGATCAAATTTATCCTCAAAACTTGGCATGTTTCATTTTTTTTTCGAGAGTTCTCTAGATTTTCCCAAATTGTGCCAATTGAGATTAAAAATGAAATTTCTAATCTTTAGGCACATTTAACTCTTCAAAGGAGTAAATGATAATTCCATTTCATTTTCAAAAGTTCTCAAAACCTTGAAAATGCTCCTTGAGTGTCAATTTCCTCAAAGTTGGGTTAACTACCCTTCTAATCGGAGTTGACACTCTCTAACCCATCTATGGGGTAGAGAAGATGCTCCTAGGAACCCAATACCTATTAGAGCTCATTGGGTTCACTAAATATTCACTAGGGATAACTTCCCTAGCAACCCTCCTAATGACCCTCCTAGACTTTAAAGCCTTGATCATTTGGGACTCATCAAGATCAACTCTAGGGGTGACTCCCCTTGTGACCTTGGTGGTGGTCTCCCTAGCCCTAGTTTTTGTTCCATAATCGAATGGAACATTATGATAGGTGGGCTTGACCATTTGGGACTTAGGTTTGTGACCCAAACCTTTCTTGTCCTTGGGCTTTGAAATTTGACCCTTAGACCCTAGAGTTGACTTCTCTAAATTCTTTAGGGCCTTTTCTAGAGTGTTAAGTCTTGACCTCAAGACTTGATTTTCTTTCTCTAAAACCTCAAGTTTTAATTTATCATTCTTTCTTGAGGTGTTCCTAGGCATATGTCTAGTTGTCTTGGGGTTTCTACCTAGATTTTCCTTAGCCTTAGATGAGTTAATTCTAGGGTTAGCATTTCTAGAATTGTTCTTATCTAGGCCAACATGCTTGGCTCCTAAGCACATGTATCGATTTCTAGTGTTAACATGCTTATCATTATTGACAATGGCAATAAGACTACTAGCATGCATCCTACTAGAATTGCAAGAATGAGCTTTAAATGTTACCTTAGGGTTTGCCTTAGCTCCCCCTTTACACGTGTTTGGCCTCTTGTCCTTGTGAGGTTGCCTCCCCCTTGGACATTGACTCCTATAGTGTCCCCGTTGCTTGCATTGGAAGCACACCACGTGCTTCTTGCTCTTGCATGTCGGGACTCCGGCTTCCTTGACCTTTGGTGCCGGTGGAGTCTTTCTAACCCTCTTTGGACACTTACTCTTGTAGTGCCCAAACTTCCTACACTCAAAACACATTATGTGTAATTTGCTTGAAATCACAGTGTTTGAGTTACCTAGGGTTGTGGATGTAGATGAGCTTTCTTCTTCATCCCTTCCGGAGGTAGATGCCTCTTCTTGCTCCGATCTTGAACAAGAGCTCTCCTCCTCTTCTTCCTTGGATGTTGAGTAGCCCTCAACTCCCAATTCGCTTCCTCCATGATGTGAGCTACTTGGCTCACTAGGCTCCTCTTCATGGAATTTTGCCAAATTGTTCCACAATTCCTTGGCGTTGTTGTACCTATCTATCTTGCACAAAACATTATTAGGTAAAGCAAATTCAATAATTTTTGTTACCTCGTCATTGATTTCGGATTGTCGAATTTGCTCTTTCGTCCACTCCTTCTTCTTGATAGGTTTTCCTTCCTCATCCATCGGAGGGGAAAACCCTTCTTGTACACAAAACCAATTTAACATATTAGTCCTAAGAAAATACATCATCCTTACCTTCCAATATGTGAAGTTGTCGTGAGACTCGTAGAAGGGTTGAATCGTGACATCTTCTCCATAGAGATCCATCTCTGGCCCGTGCTCCCCCGGATGATGATCCGTCGAAGAGCGCGATACCACGATACCTGTTAGGATCGTTCGTACTCGGCTAGAGAGGGGGGGTGTGAATAGCCGCCCCAAATTCTCGCGTTCTTCCTACAGTTAGGGTTAGTCGCAGCGGAAATACAAGGAAGAAACTAAGGAGAAGAAAAATAAACCGATGTAACGAGGTTCGGAGATGAACTCCTACTCCTCGGCGTGTCCGTAAGGTGGACGAAGCCTACCAATCCGTCGGTGGATGAGTCCCCGGAGAACCGGCTAAATATGAGCTCCTTATGGGTGGAGAAACCTCGCCACAACTACTTCTTGCAACAGCAAGATAAGGAGTACAAATACAAGAGAAGCAAGAAGTAAATACACAGCAAATGTAAACAACCCTTGCCTTTTTGTCGACTGTTGAAGAAGCAACAGCTTCTCAGACGCCAACCACAGCAGCAGCTCAGTCAGAGTCCCAGCCAAAGGAAGAAGCTCACGCGAAGTTTGCGATGAAGAGCTCAACAAAGCTCAAGCACCAGAACAGCAGCTCTGTAGCAGAAGAGAAGAGGAAGAAGCGTTTTTTTTTTCAGCCCTGTAGCCCTCGACCTCTTTATATTACCTGTACCTGCGAAGAACCTGCAACGAAGACAGAAGACGCAAAACCTAGCCGTTGTTACTCACAACGGCTAGATCCAGACCGATCAGGCTTCACCCTGATCGGTCTGGGCCTTGCCTGATCGGTCGTGGGGACCGATCAGGCCCTGTGCTGATCGGTCCCCAGACCGATCAGAAGGCTTCACAGAGAGTTGCCCAACTCTCTGTGTGGAATCTGATCGGTCCCTGGACCGATCCCATGGTAGCATCCCTAATCGGTCCTGAGGACCGATCAGGCTCCATGCTGATCGGTCCCCAGACCGATCAGTAAGCCCACAGAACCATGATCGCCTTCTGTGTGTTATCTGATTGGTCACCAGACCGATCAGATACACAAACGTATCACTGGATCGGTCTGCAGACCGATCCAGAGCTTGGTTTTTGCCCAAACCAAGTCCCAAGTCTCCCAAACCAACATCCGGTCAACCTTGACCTGTTGGTACATCATGCTTAGCATCCGGTCACTCCCTTGACCTGCTAAGACTCCCCACCAAGTGTCCGGTCAATCCCTTTGACCCACTTGGACTTTTCTCTTCGTGTCAAGTATCCGGTCACTCCCTTGACCTACTTGACCTTCTCAACACCAGATGTCCGATCATCCCTGATCCATCTGGATTTTCCTTTGCCTGGCTTCACTCACCCGGACTTTCACCTGGCTTCACTCACCAGGATTTCCACACTGCCTAACATCCCAGTTAAGACTTTCTCACTGCCTGGCTTCACTCACCCGGACTTTCACCTGGCTTCACTCACCAGGATTTCCACACTACCTAACATCCCAGTTAGGACTTTCTCACTGCCTGGCTTCACTCACCAGGACTTTCCAACTGCCTAACATCCCAGTTAGGACTTTCCCACTGCCTGGCTTCACTCACCAGGACTTTCCACACTGCCTAACATCCCAGTTAGGACTTTCCCACTGCCTGGCTTCACTCACTAGGACTTTCCACCTGCCTAACATCCCAGTTAGGACTTTCCCTCGTGCCAAGCTCCCTGCTTGGACTTCTCTGTGCCAAGTCTCCATACTTGGACTTTTCCAGTGCCAAGTCTCCATACTTGGACTTTTCCCGTGCCAAGTCTCCACACTTGGACTTTTCGCGTGCCAAGCTCCCTGCTTGGACTTTTCCAGTGCCAAGTTCCCTGCTTGGACTTTTCCCGTGCCAAGTCTCCACACTTGGACTTTTCGCGTGCCAAGCTCCCTGCTTGGACTTTTCCAGTGCCAAGTTCCCTGCTTGGACTTTTTCCGTTGCTAAGTCTCCATACTTGGACTCTTTCCCGAATCAGGTCAACCAGGTCAACCTTGACCTACGTTGCACCAATAATCTCCCAAACATTTGTCCCATATCAAGAATACAACTCTTCCACGAGTGTCAAACATCAAAATACAACTCAACTAGGTCAACCTTGACCTAAGGTTGCACCAACAATCTTCCTAAGTCAAACATCAAAATACAACTCGAGTCAGGTCAACTCGAGTCAGGTCAATCAGGTCAACCTTGACCTAAGGTTGCACCAACAATAAAGTCCGGGATAAACGGGATACAATTGCCCACTGCTCTAGCATTTATCCTAGTGGGAGTAATGCTAGCCTATCTAGTTTACTAGTGTTTTGTTTATTGTCATTATGTACGAACAGTGTTAGCTCATTTAGTTTTTGAGTCATGTAATAATTTCTGTCATTATGTACGAACAGAATTATATAATGAAAAATTATGTTATATGTTAACAAACTTGGAAATGATTAGTTCATTTCATGATATGATTAGTTTATATATATATGATTCATTCATATTAAATGATTCGTTCATTAGATGGGATGTGTGTAATAAAATTGATCAATGTTGATTAGATTAGAATATACGAATGATGAGTGAAAACAAAGTTATCACTTGATTTTGTAAACTAATTCTAATTACACTGAGTCAATAATTAATTGCACATATATGAATTACACTGAAATAATAAATAATGTATTTATTTATGTAGATCATGGCAACTAAAAACATCATAGCTGAAACCAATAAGGGAAAGAAATTATATGGGGATAACTACAAAATCTGGCACCTCAAGATACAATACGTTCTTGAGGAACAAGAAGTTCTAGAGGCTGTAAATCAAATCATGGAAGAACCAGCTGATGGTTCCACAACACAGCACAGACGTGACTTTGATGCCTATAAGGCATGGAAAAGGAAGCACTCCATTGCTAAGAGAATATTGATTAGTTAATGGTGGATGATCTGGTATTTGAGTATGAGTCATTACCATCGGCTCATGCTGTTTGGGTAGCCCTTAGAGAAAAATATAGTGGAGTTAGTCTCAGTAAGCTCCGTCAGCTAATAATTAATTTTGATAGCTATAAAAAATGCTCGAATGTTATTATGGCCCAACATCTCAGGGAGATGGATAACATGATTCGAGAGCTTAAGACTACTGGTCATACGTTGACTGATGAACAATAGGTTCAAGCAATTATCCGTTCTCTTCCTGATTCTTGGGAAACGATGAAACAGAATCTGACCCACAGTGAGAGCATCAAGACTTTCACTGATGTCTCACGCCATGTTGAACTTGAGGCAGAGAGGATTGAATCCGTAAGGATTTTTGGTCAAGCTTTTGTAGCTGAAGGTTCTGGTTCCAAGAATAAGAAAAGATGGTTTAAGAAAGGAAAGAAGGCTAGTGCTGTTGCTGTTAAAAACCAAATCAAGAAGAAAGGAAAGAGATATGGACAAATGTTGGTGCGGCTAGCACTAACGGTCTAACTCAACGGTCTAACCACACTAACGGTCTAACTCAAGTTTTGATGAATGACAAAATAGGTTAAGTTAGTTTCGTTATTATCTAACACTCTGACCAAGTGTGCAGAAGAAGTCCAGACAGGTCGATAGGCTGACCTGATGTCTGGCACGAAGCCCAGCTAGGTCAACGGGCCGACCGGATAGCTGGCACGAAGTCCAAATGGGTCGACGGGCTGACCAGACATTTGGCACGAAGTCCAGCTAGGTCGACGGACTGACCGGATAGTTGGCACGAAGCCCAGACGGGTCGAAGGGCTGACCGGACGTCTGGCAGGTAAGTAAAGGTAAGTCACTGGAGGGGAGTGACTGTGAGGACGTATTCCCGGGAAGGGAACTTAGGCGCCGATCCGACTTAGAACCATTTCGGAACTTTAAGTCGAGATCTTGACTAGATTCCGGTCTCGGAGAGACTAAATCTAAGTTATACTCTACTTGTTAAACTTAAACTGTGCTAACATCTTGTTTTGCAGGGTATATACATCATATGTTTGCCTCTGGACTAACATTTTCTTGCAGGAAGGAAGCTGCTGGAAAACTGGGGTCCGGGCGCCCGGGATGGTTCCGGGCGGCGAAATTCTATCCCAACATCACCTCACCAAGTGGAGCACACTGATTGGATCGGTTACGTCACATCCAGGGCGCCTTGAAGGCTCTAGGCACCCCGAACCTCATATATAAGGAGGGTCAAGGCTGGAGTCAGAAACACAACTCACGATCTGATCTTCTGTACTCCTGCAACGCTGCGAAAATCTCTCCGACAAATTGCTAGTTTGCTTTGTATTCTTTTTATTGTCGGTCTTTTCATTTTCTAATAATTCCTGTACTTTCTTTGTAATTCTCATTTTGAATTATTAGTGATTGTCCACAGAAAGCACCTTTGTGTGCGGGCCTTAGAGTAGGAGTCAACACAGGCTCCGAACCAAGTAAAAAATTACTTGTGTCACTTCTCTTTGCTTTACTCTTTCCGCTGCGTATGCTCGATATTTTTTTTAATCGATATTCACCCCCCTCTATCGAACATTTACGATCCAACAAGTGGTATCAGAGTAGGTACTACTCTGATTTGGTGCAACCACCAATCAGATAGGGGTGTAATTTTCTTTCTTCTTTTTCGGTTTTCAGTTTTCAATTTTTCGTCTTTATCCCAAACTGGTATTATTATCTTTTTGGAAATTCTTTTCGTTGCTATTAATCTGATTTGGTGCAACACCAAATCAGTTTTTCAGTTTATTTCTATTTTAATCCCGCACTACTAATCCAAGACCTAGTCTTGGGACTCTGTTTGCCTTTTTCTTTACTTGTGTGCAGGATGTCTCAACTTGAAGGCTTCAGCACAGTACGCCCTCCCCTGTTCAACGGGGATGACTTTCCGTACTAGAAGAAGCGGATGGAAGTCTACCTGAAGACAAACTTTGACCAATGGTTCAACATCACAAGAGGCTACAAGACGTCGGTCGACAACTCCGGAATCCCACTGGACCCAGAACAGTGGACTCCGGATATGAAGAAGAAAGCTTCAACGGAATTCAAAGCCCTCAACATGCTGCAATGCGGGCTGACGAAGGAAGAGTTGAACCGAGTAGGACCTCACCAGAATGCGAAAGAACTTTGGGACAAGTTGATCGAGCTACACGAAGGAACAAGCGACGCAAAGGTAACGAAACACGACTTGTTATTAAATAAGTTATTTAACATTAAAATACAGGAAGGAGAAATGACAAGTCAGCTCCACGCAAGGCTCAAGGACATCCTCAACGGTCTCCACGCAATAGGACATCAAATGGAGAACAGAGACTTAATAAGGTATGCCTTGAATGCTTTTCCACACAACAATCTGTGGGCATCTATCGTGGATGCCTACAAAATATCTAAAAATCTATCCAAACTAAAATTAGATGAACTTTTCTGTGAATTAGAATTGCATGAGCAAACTAGCGTGGGGACCGAGAAAGGTGTAGCTCTGTTTGCAGGTTCTTCCAAAGAGAGATCTAAAAATAAGCCTGAACCTGAAGAAGAGTCTGATTAGGAGACTGAAGATGAAGAGTAACTGGTGAACCTGGTAAGGAAGATGTTCACCAGGAGAAAGAACAACTTCATCAAGATGGACCTACAGAAGATCAACTCCCCCGAATCAAAGAACGTAACATTCTTCGGATGCAACAAGAAGGGACACTACAAGAACGAGTGCCCAAATCTGAAAAGCGACAAGACAAAAACATCCAAGAAGAAGGCTCTCAAAGCGACGTGGGACGACTCTTCGGACGAATCGGAGGCCGAAGATCAGAAGCACCAGAGCCACCTTGCGCTGATGGCCCTCGAAGAAGAATCGGATGAAGAATCGGAAGACGGGTCCGAACTTGAATCGAGCCACGAGTCCGTACTCGTTTCCGAAGGTCCCGACGAGGTAAATTTTATTTTAAATAATTTTTTTTTCAAAATTATCTCGTGCTTGAATAGTAAATTAGTTAAACTAGAAAAAGAAAATAAATTGCTCCTTGAGGAAAATCAAAATCTCAAGGAACCAATCAAAAATTCAAATCCAACTCAAGAACCAACACTTGAGGAGGAAAATTTATTACTAAAAATAGAAATTAACAAATTAAAAGAAATGTTAGAAAAATTTACAACTAGATCTAAGAATTTAGATCTAATTTTAAATAATCAAAAAACAACCTACAACAAAATCGAACTTGGCTACAAGTCAAGTTCGAATAAAACATTTAAATAATTAATAACCCAACACAAACAATCAAGCAAAGCTTCGGTTCCGAAAGCGTGCTTAACCACGCAAGTAGGACTTAACCAATACTATATACCCAAAGAAAAATACATTATATAAAACCAAATAAATCAAATTAGAAATTAAAATACAAACCTAGACCAACAAATTCAAAATCTAAATATTTTAAGCCACACTAAGACTTAGAATATCATCAAGTAAATTATAACTACAAAAAGAACAAACATAAACCAAAAACCAAAAATTAAATAAAGACCAATAATTCAGGGGGAGGCTCCAGAATAGCTGGCACCTCCAAAACTAACCTACCCGACAGGGTAACCTAAACCAACCTACCCGGCAGAGTAATAAGGACTAATTAGAAAGGGACCAAGTTTAACTTGATTTATGGTACTGGTGAAGTTTTGGATGATAGTACGTTAGGAAAGCTTAGTCTATGCATGTTTAGGAAGATATGGCTTCGACCTGGTGCATTTGGCTAAGTGGAATTGACCGAAGCTACCCTTTATGGATCCTAACCAGTTAGACCAAGGTTTTGTACTAAGTCTAGTGGATATGACTATTTGAAAAATTTTGAATGCATGGTTACTCTAATGATGTCCAAGTGACTCACCATAGCCCAAAAGTTTATTCAGAGGATGTCTATTTGTTGGACCCAATGCTAAACTTGAATCTAACATAAAGTTAAACCAAATCCTAAAATTAAACCTAATTAATCTCAAAAAATTATAGGATTCCCTAATTGAAAACGTAGATCGGGTGAGATTACTAAAGACTCAATTATAATTTAAAATAAAATAAAATAAAATAAATTAAATTAAATAAACTAACTTAAATTAAAATAAATTAAACTAAACTAAAAGAAAATATATTAAATAAAATAAAATAAATTAAAATAAATTAAAATAAATTAAATAAATTAACTTAAATTAAAATAAATTAAATTAAATTTAAAAAAATATTTTAAAAACTTTAAAAATTATTTTAAAAACTTTAAAAATTATTTTAAAAACTTTAAAAATTATTTTAAAAACTTTAAAAATTATTTTAAAAAATTCTTATAAAATTATTTTTAAAAATTTAAAAATTATTTTAAAAATTTAAAAATTATTTTAAAAATTCCTTCAAAAACTTTTAAAAAATTATTTTAAAAATTCTTTCACAAAATTTAAAAATTATTTTAAAAATTCCTTTAAAAACTTTTAAAAAATTCTTTTAAAAACTTTTTAAAACTTTTAAAAAATTATTTTAAAAACTTAAATTTTTTTTTAAAAAATTCTTTTAAAAAATTTAAAAATTATTTAAAAAATTCTTTTAAAAAAGTTTAAAAATTATTTTAAAAATTCTTCAAAAAACTTTAAAAATTACTTTAAAAATTCTTTTAAAAACTTTAAAAATTATTTTAAAAATTCCTTTAAAAACTTTAAAAAAATTATGTTAAAAATTATTTTAAAAACTTTAAAAATTATTTTAAAAACTTTAAAAATTATTTTAAAAAAGAACTTTAAAAAATTATTTTAAAAAATTCTTTTAAGAACTTTAAAAATTATTTTTAAAAATTCTTTTAACTTTAAAAATTATTTTAAAAATTCTTTCAAAAATTTTAAAAATTATTTTAAAAACTTTAAAAATTATTTTAAAAATTCTTTTAAAAAAATTATTTTAAAAATTCTTTCAAAAGCTTTAAAAATTATTTAAAAAAATTCTTTTAAAAACTTTAAAAATTATTTTTAAAAATTCTATTAAAAACTTAAAAATTATTTAAAAAATCTTTTAAAAACTTTAAAAATTATTTTAAAAATTTCTTTAAAAACTTTTAAAATATTATTTTAAAAATTCTTTGAAAAACTGTAAAAATTATTTTAAACAATTCTTTTAAAAACTTTGAAAATTATTTTTAAATATTCTTTCAAAAACTTTAAAAATTATTTTAAAAATTCCTTTAAAAAACCTTTAAAAATTATTTTAAAAAATTTAAAAATTATTTTAAAAATTCTTTTAAAAACCTTAAAAATTATTTTGCAAAAAACTTTAAAAATTATTTTTAAAAAAATAATTTTAATAAATTTAACTTCAAATTACTACTGACCTTAAACTAAGTTAATCCTGCTTAAAAGGAAGTAAATGAAAAGTTAAATTACAACAAACACTTTCATTAATCAACTCAATCAATTAATACAAAACTTAAATTATTTTAATAAGTATTAAATTATTGAATTAAGTAAAAGTTAACCATTAAATTTTTAATTGTTATTGAATTAATAACAACTTATCTTATTTAACCTTAAACTAAAGTTCAACTTATTACACCTAAATCTTATTTAACCTTAGGCACAAAAATGTGTTAAATTTAATATACCCAAATCTTAATGTTCATGTTGTGCCAAACGATGCCCACATATCTTCACAATGGCATGATATTGTCCACTTTGGGCCTAGGCTCTCATAGCTTTGCTCTTGGACTCTCCCTAAAAGGCCTCATACCAATGGAGATATTTTGCATCCTTTTAACCCCATGATCTTTACCAAATCTTTCCAATGTGGGACTTTAATTGAAAACTCAACAATCCTCCCCTCAAATGAAGGATCACAATTACTCTCATAGTCCGGGCCTCTCCACGAGCATCTGGTCATCCTGACTTGCTCTGGGCCTCCCCGCAAGCATCCGCGCCCGGTCATCTTGACCTACTTCGGGCCTACCTGCGAGCATCCGGCCACTTTGACCTACTCCAGTCCCCCCCGTGAGCATCCAGTCACCCTGACTAGCTCCGGGCCTACCCTCAACTTCGTTCAAGGCCACCCACATGGCATCTGGTTTGGACCATGGCGCTGATACCATTTGTTGCGCAAAGAGAGGGCAATACCTCTCAACCTCTAAACCGCGAAAGAAGAGGAAGAGAGAAAAGAGATCGCACGGAACAACAAGACAAAGACGCACAAAAAAGGGGAGCAAACACCAGGAAGGAGAAGAAGAAGAGAAAGAAAAAGAGTTACCGTGGTTCGGCGACTTGCCTACTCCACAAAACGGCCGAAGCTTTATTAGAATTCTCTCTACATAAGCGAATCACATCTAATGATTCTTTTGTTTTTGATGATGTACAATAGGCTTACAATAGTCCCTGTAAATAATGCTAAACCCCAGACCCGATAAAATCGTAACAGAATTTTGTTATGAAAAATCACAACAAAATTCTGTTATATAAAATCTTAACAGAATTTTATTAAGAAAAATCTTAACAGATTTTTCTTTCATAACATCCCTCATATTAACATTTATCCAAATATGAGCCTCCCCCTTAACAATCTCCACCTTGGCGAATATTCACCCCTTCGAAGAACACGAGTATCTGAACAAAACTCCATATGGATCTCTGGGTCTGGGCTTCCTTCCTCTAGCATCTAGAGATATGGATCAAGTTCAAGCAATGTTTAAACTTCTCTGTGGTCACTGGCTTTGTCAGCATATCTGCAGCATTGTCTGCAGTGTGAACTTTCTCAAGTTGAATTTCCCTAGAAGCAATCAACTCTCTGATCTTGTGAAACCTCACATCAATGTGCTTGGTTCTCGCATGATACACTTGATTCTTCGCTAAATTGATAGCACTCTGACTATCACATAACAACTTGACTCCACCTTGCTGAACACCTAGTTCTCTGACCAACCCTGTAAGCCATAAAGCTTCCTTCGCTGCTTCAGCTGCTGCCATGTACTTGGACTCCGTAGTAGACAATGCAACAATAGATTGTATCATAGATTTCCAACAAATAGGTCCTCCTGCCATAGTGAACACGTATCCTGTAGTAGACCTCCTGTTATCTAAATCTCCTGCATAGTTTGCATCTACGTATCCAGCAACTGAAGGATCTTTCGGTTGTCTATTGAACATGATGCCATAATCAGTTGTATTTCTCAAGTATCTAAAAATCCATTTCACTGCATCCTAATGCGGTCGACCAGGATTTGAGAGAAACTTGCTTACCATACTAACTGCTTGCGCCAAATATGGTCTTGTGCAAATCATGGCATACATCAGACAACTAATTGCACTGACGTAAGGAACCTTTGACATCTCTTGGATCTCGTCATCCATCTTTGGACACTGTGTACTGGATAACTTAAAGTGATGCGCCAGGGGTGTGCTTACCGACTTTGCATTCTTCATATTGAACCTATCCAGTACATTCTCCACATAGCTACATTGAGACAACCATAATCTCACTGCAGCTCTATCCTTGTGAATCTCCATCCCAAGAATCTTCTTTGCCTCTCCCAAATCTTTCATGTCAAATTCCTTACTCAGTAGTCTTTTCAATTTGTCAACCTCTTTCATCTTCTTCGCAACAATGAGCATGTCATCTACGTATAGTAGTAAGAAAATCAGTGATTCGTCTTCAAGGCTCTTCACATATATGCAGCAGTCATACTCACATCTCCTATATCCGTCTTGAATCATGTATGAATCAAAACATTTGTACCATTGCCTAGGAGATTGTTTCAATCCATAGAGAGATTTCTTCAACTTGCAAACCAACCGCTCTTGTCCGAGCTGACTAAATCCCTCGGGGTGTGACATAAAAATATGCTCCTCCAAATATCCATGAAGAAATACCGTCTTCACATCCATTTGCTCAAGATGCAAATCGTGATGTGACACTAAATCTAACACCGCTCTAATTGACGTATGTCTTACCACCGGAGAGAAAGTTTCTTCATAGTCAATCCCCTTTCTCTGTGAATACCCCTTTGCTACTAACCGAGCCTTAAACTTAACTTCTTCTCCCTCAGGCATTGCTTCTTTCTTCTTGAATATCCACTTGCACCCTATAGCTTTCTCTCCTTCAGGAAGTTCCACTAGATCCCACGTTTGGTTCTTATGCAACGACTCCATCTCCTCTGCCATAGCACCCGTCCACCTGTCCTTCTCAGAGCTATGTATCACCTCCTGAAAAGATATAGGGTCTCCGCTACTAGTGATAAGTGCATAAGATACCAAGTCTTCGAATCAGTATCTAGTGGGTGGTTTTACAACTCGTCTCGTTCTACCACTAGCTATGGTGTGATGCTCCGTGTGCTCTGAGCTAGAATCATCAGAGTCATGAGTCTCTAGCTCCACCTGCACAATATCTTTCTCCATATTACTTTGTGGTGTTTCCTTTCCTTCTTCCTGAGTATGCTGTAACATGACTTTCTCGTCAAACACCACATCTCTACTGATCACCACCTTGTTTGCCTTAGGATCCCAAAACTTGAAGCCTTTAACTCCTTTTTGATACCCCAGAAATATGCACTGCTTTGACTTCGCATCCAGCTTTGATATTTCCTCACTAGATATGTGCATATAGGCTGGACATATAAAAACTGGAAGATGAGAGTAATCTACTTGATTCCCTGTCCATACTTCCTCTTATACTTTGACTTCTAGTGCTGCCCTTGGTGATCTATTAATGAGATAACATGCCATGTTAACCGATTCCGTCCAAAAATTCTTTGCAAGCCCTACATTTAGCCTGAGACATCTTGCATTCTCAATGATTGTCCTGTTCAACCTTTCCGCTACCCCTTTCTGCTGAGGTGTTCTGCGAATCGAGAAATGCCTCATTATCCCATGCTGCTAACAAAATTTCTGAAACTTTGAATCCGTGTACTCAGTCCCATTGTCTGACCTAAGGCATTTGATCTTTCTTCCGGTTTGGTTCTCCACTTCAGTTTTCCACAATTTAAACTTTGCAAAAGTTTCTGACTTGTGACGCATAAAGTATACCCAAACCTTTCGTGAGAAATCATCAGTAAAACTCACAAAATACAAGTGCCCTCCACGTGATGCTACACTGGTTGGTCCCTAGAGATCCATATGCACGTAGTCCAGAATCCCCTTTGTCTTGTTTGCTGTCGTCTTGAATTGCACTTTGCTCTGTTTCCCAAGAACACAGAATTTGCATAATTCAAGCTTGCACGTCTTGACACCCTTTAACAAATCTCTCTTGTGAAGTTCTAGCATCCCACGTTCACCCATATGCCCTAGCCACATATGCCACAAGACAATATTATCTGATTCAGACTCCACCAAGGCGACTCCACCTACAACTGTAGTCCCTATCAACTTGTAGATGTTTCCTGCTACCTTTTGTCCTTTCATTACCGTCAGAGCTCCCTTGCTGACTTTCATCACCCCGCTCACTGATTTGTAATTACAACCAATACCATCCAGTGTGCCTAGTGAGATCAAGTTCTTCCTTAGCTCTGGTATATATCTGACATCACATAAAGTTCTGATCACATCATCAAACATCTTGATTCTAACATTCCCTATGCCGATAACTTTGCATGATGCATCGTTTCCCATCAACACTGAGCCAGAATCCACTGCCCTATAGGTGTCAAACCAATCCTTGTTTGGAGTCATGTGATATGAACATGCAGAGTCTAAAATCCATGCATCCATCAGCTGCTTCGAACTTGACATAACTAATAGCATATCTCCATCACCACTCTCTGAATTTTCTTCTTCAACTATGTTTGCAGACTTTGCCGAACTACTTTTGTTCTCTGCAACATATTTATTTATCTCTCGACAATCTCTCTTGATATGACCTTTGCCTCCACATTTGTAGCACGTGATCACCTTCTTCCTTCTCGATTTAGAACGAGCCTTGTTGTTGTTACCCAATTCATGTCGAGATTTGCTCCTACCACGCTCTTGGTTGCTATTTACCACAAGTCCTTCTCCTTGAGAAATTTCATCGCTTGTTTTCTTCCTTTGGTAAAAACCTAGCAACACACTTGTGATCTCCTCCAATTTGAGAGTTTCCTTACCCCACATCAAAGTAGTAACCAAATTCTCGTACGTAGGAGATGAAGGTAGAGAATTCAACAACATCAGCGCCTTGTCTTCATCTTCGATCTTCACATCAATCCGCTTCAGATCACTTACAATCTGGTAGAATACGTTGATGTGCTGGCTCAGATTGGTTCCTTCTGTCATCTTCAGCCTGAATAATTTCTGCTTGAGATATAGCTTGTTTGTCAATGATTTTGACATGTACCGGCTTTCCAGCTTTTGCCAAACTGTCACCGATGACTCCTCGTCCATGACATGGTACATCACGTCATCCGTAAGACAAAGCTTGATTGTTGCTACTGCCTTCGCCTGAAGTTCTTCCCAATCTGATCTCTCCATGCTTTCCGATTTTCTGTCTCCTAGCGCCTTCACCATGCCTTGTTGCACCAACAAGTCCTTGACCCTTCTCTACCATAATCCAAAGTTTCCGGTTCCGTCAAACTTCACCATATCAAACTTTACAGAAGTCGTCCCCGACATGTTGAAGAAATCCGTCAAAAACCTGTAGCTCTGATACCAATTGTTGTGCTAAAGGATGCCCACATATCTGCACAATGGCATGATATTGTCCACTTTGGGCCTAGGCCCTCATGGCTTTGCTCTTGGGCTCTCCCCAAAAGGCCTCATGCCAATGGAGATATCTTGCATCCTTTTGGCACAACAGTTCAATTAAGGGGGAGTAATAAATCCAGGGAAAGATAAATTAAGGGAGAGTAATAAATTAAGGTAATATCAAATTCAGGGGGAGGTTCACATTTTTTTTCCTTCAAGAAAATTATGTCAGGTTTAGGGGGAGAATTAATTATTTTCATACTTATTTTCCCTTTATTTTGAAATTAGTTTTTGAAAAATATTTTCTTAAAAATATTTTCAATATGTTTGAAAACTAACTCATATAAAACTAAGTTGTTTTTAAGAATGAGATCCAACTTAGTTTTGAAAATTGATTTTGAAAATTAGATTTTACTTAGTTTTGAAAATTTGATTTTTCAAACATATTTTGAAAATGTAATAAAATTAGTTTTAAAATTTGGAACTTACAAACTTATGTTTGAAAATTGAATTTTACAAGCTTAATTTTGACAAATAGACTTTACTCGGTTTTGCAACTTAGCTTTTTTATACTTCATTTTGAAAATTATATGCTACTTGGTTTTAAAAACATATTTTTCAAAATTTATTTTGAAAATTGGAGGTTACAAACTTAGGTTTGAAAAGAGATTTTAATTAGTTTCAAAAGTTGGTTTTGAAAATTGGATTTTACAAACTGAGTCTTAAAGTTTTGAAAACTTGATTTGAAAATTGGACTTAACCTTAATTTTTTTTATGCTATATTTGCAAATTATGTTTTCAAATCACAAAAACTCTTTTCGAAAGATTAAGTTGAAATTATAGTTATCTTTGTAAAAGTTAACTATGTTTTTTTTAAAAAAAATAGCTATTTTTTGAGAAAGTTAAAAACTTAAATCAGTTTCTATGTTATACTTCCCCAAGATAATCTGACTTACATTTCTAAATTTTTTACCTTGCATTTTTCTTAACATGTTGTTCCATGCTTTTGATGAATGCCAAAGGGGGAGGGTTAGGTGGTTAAGTTAGTTAAACAAACAAAAACAAAACAAAAAAATACCAGAACACAATTTAAAAGCCAAACTTAACAACCTTATGCTTGTTTTTTTTACTTACATATTTATCACTAACTTAACCAGGTTGTCATTCCATCAAAAAGGGGGCGATTGTTGGTGCGGTTAGCACTAACGGTCTAACTCAAGTTTTGATGAATGACAAAATAAGTTAAGTTAGTTTCATTATTATCTAACACTCTGACCAAGTGTGCAGAAGAAGTCCAGACAGGTCGACGGGCTGGCCTGATGTCTAGCACGAAGCCCAGCTAGGTCAACGGGCTGACCAGATAGCTGGTATGAAGTCCAAATGGGTCGACGAGCTGACCAGACATTTGGCACGAAGTCCAGCTAGGTTGATGGGCTGACCGGATAGCTGGCACGAAGCCTAGATGGGTCGAAGGGCTGACCGGACATCTGGCAGGTAAGTAAAGGTATGTCACTGGAGAGGAGTGACTGTGAGGACGCATTCCTGGGAAGGGAACTTAGGCGCCAATCTGACTTAGAATAATTTCGGAACTCTAAGTCGAGATCTTGACTAGATTCCGATCTCGGAGAGACAGAATCTAAGTTATACTCTACTTGTTGAACTTAAACTGTGCTAACATCTTATTTTGCAGGGTATATACATCATATGTTTGCCTTCGGACTAACGTTTTCTTGCAGGAAGGAAGCTACTGGAAATGTAACGACCCGACCCTTTTGGCCTCTTGGGCAGCCCTTGTGGCGGCCCAACTGGCGGCCCTTATGTCGTCGGCCCATTTGGCGACCTCTCATGTCGTCGACCGATGACCCTTTGGTCGTGCTGTTACTCACTAGGACTTTCCACCCCTGGTCAGTGGATTTTTGCCTCCCCCAGGATTCGAACTCTAAACCTCCAGGCTTAAGTATTAGAGTTTATGAATCCTGGTAACCAAGTGAGTCATCTCACTTGGTTACCAGGGACCAAAGGGTCGTTGGTCGACGACATGAGAGGTCGCCAAATGGGCCGACGACATAAGGGCCACTAGTTGGGCCGCCACAAGGGCTGCCCAAGAGGCCAAAAGGGCCGGGTCGTTACAGGAAAACTGGGGTCCGGGCGCTCGAGATGGTTCTGGGCGCCCGGAGGTCCGGGTCCCGGACCTCCGAGCGGCGAAATTCTATCCCAACGTCACCTAGCCAAGTGGAGCTCACTGATTGGCTCAGCTACGTCACATCCAGGGCGCCCTGAAGGTTCCAGGCGCCCCGAACCTCATATATAAGGAGGGTCATGGTTGGAGTCAGAAACACAACTCACGATCTGATCTTCTGTGCTCCTGCGACGCTGCGAAAAGCTCTCCGACAAATTGCTAGTTTGCTTTGTATTCTTTTTATTGTCGGTCTTTTTATTTTCTAATAATTCATGTACTTTCTTTATAATTCTCATTTTGAATTATTAGTGATTTCCCATCGAAAGCACTCTTGTGTGAGGGTCTTGGAGTAGGAGTCGACACAGGCTCTGAACCAAGTAAAAAAATTACTTGTGTCACTTCTCTTTGCTTTACTCTTTCCGCTGCATATTCTCAATATTTTTTTAATCGATATTCACCCCCCTTTATCGAACGCTTACGATCCAACAACAAAGACTTATGAGCAAGTTGACTTACTTCAACTGTGGCAAGAAGGGCCATTTTGCTCGGGATTGTACTGAGCCTAAAAAGGTAGATCCATTGTTATCTTTTTTCCATGAGCAATATGTTGCAAGTACAGTGTTGTTAGCTAATTCGTATCCTTTGTGGATTATAGATTCAAGAGCAACGAACCACATAGCACGTGATTGAGCTACATATGTGGAGTATCGTCGGGTACCAACTTGCTATAAATGAATATATGTAGGAAATAATGCAAGAATTGAAGTCAAAGGAATTGACACTTGCAAGCTCAACCTACGTGGTGGGCGTACCTTGTTTCTACATGATGTCCTGTATGCTCCTGAGATTTGACAGAATCTAGTTTCTATCATTTGTCTTCTTGATTTAGGTTATAATGTAAATTTTTATAGTCGTTGTGTGGAACTTCGAATTAACTCTGTGTTAATTGGGTATGGTTATGTAACAAATGATTTTATGGTTCTTGATGTAGAACCAAATAATAATGATGGTTGTTTTTCAAACATTGCTCTTACTAGTAATGCTGATGTTAATGATGAAATTTGGCATACTAGGCTATGACATATAGGACAAGAACGAATGAATAGATGAGCTAAGGAGGGTCTTTTAGGCACTCATGCTAAGATTAACTTGCCTATATGTGAGCATTGTCTTACTGGAAAGACGACTAAAAAAACCATTTGGTAAGGCTATTAGGGCTGAATCACCATTGCAATTACTTCATTCGGATATTTGTGGTCTGATGAATATGAAGACTAGAAATGGGAGTTCTTATTTCATTACATTTATTGATGACTTCACACATTTTAGTCATGTGTATTTGATTTCTCACAAATCTGAAGCATTGGATTGCTTTATTCGTTACTTGAACGAAGTTGAGAATCAATTGAAATGTAAGGTTAAAACCTTGCGCACTGACCGTGGAGGTGAATATTTGTCTGATCAGTTTAAGACAATATGTAATGAGAAAGGAATTATTAGACAGCTAACTATCTCTGGAACTCCACAGCAAAATGGGGTTGCTGAAAGAAGAAATAGGACTTTTCTTGAAATGGTTAGGTCTATAATGGCGCAGGCTAATTTTCCAATCTCCTATTGAGGAGATGCATTATCAGTTGCGGCCTATATACTTAATAAAGTGCCTTCAAAGTCAGTTCCATCTACCCCACATGAACGTTGGATAGGCAGAAAGCCGGATTTGAGTAATCTAAGACCTTGGGGGGCAGCTGCCTACGTTCATGATAAGACTCACGAATATGAAAAATTAGGACCCAGAGGTAAGAAATGTATCTTTATAAGGTATTCTGAGGCTTCTAAGGGTTATGTTTTTATTGGTAAGCGACAAGATAGAACCATCTCTGAAATAGAGTCAAGAGATGCTACTTTTCTTGAAACTGAGTTTCCAACACGAGGTGAGGTTGATAAGATAATTCCTCTATATGAGATAGAGGAGGAGGATAATGTTCCTTTATTAACAAATCAGGAGATGCCTGAATCTAATCAACCTAGTGGGAGTAATTTGTCACTGAATGAGTCAGTTTCTCAACAGTCTAACCTTCAAAGAAGTAGTCGTTAGATTATTCCTCGGAGAAGGTTTGATATTGAGAATGAGGCATTGATGATTCTTCCGGTTGATGATGAGGAACCTCAAACAGTTGAGGAAGCTTTGAGATTCTCAGTTAGAAAAGAATGGAAAATTGCAATGGATGAAGAAATGAAGTCAATGAGAAAGAATCAAGTTTGGGAAGAGTCATTTTATGGACATGTGAAGTCTTTGGGACTTCGAAGAATGTAACTTATTGTAAAGATATTTTGATAAATGAAAAATATCATGATTTATTCAGTGTATATGTCTTTGTTACATTCGAATAAAAGTCTCGATACGTATGTTGGCAGATTGAGATTGGTCCACTCACATGGACAATCATCTCTATTTGTTAAGTATGAATAGAGGTAAGACCGTTGCTTATGGGATAGCTTATGTAGCTATGAATAGAGTGTAGGACCGTTATGGCCGACTAGAAGGGGGGGGTTGGATAGTCTGTAAAATCAAAATGAACAACCCTTCTCGAACTCTTAAGCTAACACTTGCATAAGGTAAATTAGAAGTAAATAAAACAGAAAGAAGAGGCTCAGAACTTGACTTGGTTACAACCAAGGAGGTTGTTAATCCAAGGAATGAACGTGCACTAAAATATCTCCTTCAGGCGGAGAAGCCTCTTACAGCAGTGAAAGCACAAAAGACAGAAGCTAAACTAGAACAGAATCGCACAAGTATTTGGAATGTAAATCTCTGAGTTGATTCAAAGCTTCTGGACCAAGGCTATATTTATAGCCTTGGTCAGGGCGCTTGGAAGGGTTCTGGGCACCTTGGGGGGGGGATAAATTTTATCCCCCAACGTTTAGATCGAGTCAAGGCTCGATCCGGTCAAAAACTGACTCCCGAGCGCTCGGAAGGGTTCCGGGCGCCCCGGGCTTGTTTGGGTGCCCTGGACTGGTCCGGGCGCCCCGGATGTTGAGTCAACTCTGGTTGACTTTCGTCCGGGTCCTCTGCTCCAGATCTGCTTGATTGGGTGATCTCTGCTATCCAGAATAGGGCTCACCTGAACCCAAGTTCCAGTCTTCTCGAGCGGGCTTCCCTCCGGCTTCTCGTCCCTCGGAATCGCTCCGTGTTTCCTTCTCATCCATCGGCGTACTCATCCGCAGTCTTCATCCCTCGGATGCACCGCGTGCTGTCCTTCTCGCTAGCTGCGTCTCTTGCTCCCTGAGCAATCTTCCGCTCCGACTTTCGTCCCTCGGAACCACCACACACTTCCTTCTCGTCCGTCGGTGTACTCTTCCGCAGCACCTCGTCCCTCAGACTGTCGTCCTTCTCGCTAGCTGCGTCTTCCGCTCGACTACTTGTACTCCTAAGTTCCTGCACACTTAGACACAAGGTTAGAAACAAACATGACCTAACTTAACTTGTTGATCACACCAAAACAACCTTGGGGTTCCAACAATCTCCCCCTTTTTGATGTGATCAACCCAAGTTAAGCTAGGGATAAAATAAAATTAAGTAAATTAACTTAATTTGTAATTTAAGTGCAAAAATAAAATAAGTTAATATTTTGGTCTACCTCCCCCTAGACTTATATTAATCCTTCTCCCCCTTTGATCACAAAAAAATTGGGGGTAAAAAAAATCTAAGGGTTGAAGACTTAGAAATTTTTTTTCTAAGTTAACAAAAAAAAATTATTTTTGAGAAAAAAGATTTAAGTCTTTACAAAAATTATTTAAAAAAAAATCCTAACTTAAAGTTTTATGAGTAAGAATTTATTTTTCAGGTAAAAGTATTTTTCTAAGCATAAAAATATTTTAAAAAAATATTTGAAAAAACTTTGAAAGCATTAAGTAATTCTTATTTTAACGCTTTGACAGAAAGTTAATTAAATATTTATTTCAATATTTTGGCTTCCAGGTCGTAACGAGGCACTACGCCATCTTGGTTATTGGAGCAACAACCACTTCCTTAGACAAAGCCTCATAGAGAAATTTATTGTTTAATTTTCTCATTGAAAAGCGCTAATTTTAATTTTAAAATTTAGACTAAGCAAGATTTCGGAACCCAATAAAGGTTCCAGCCTACTGGATTGATTAAAAATTTTTTAGGGACATATTTTCTAGAGATATTCTTAATTTGTCCCGGGTGATATCTATAATACCAATTTAAATTTTTAAATTTTCTAGAATTAGATGAGCTTGCATAGTTTTTCAAATTATTTACTTAAATTTTCAGATCTTTATTTTCTGATTTCAATTTCTTATTTTCTAATTTTGATTTATCTAATTCTTCTAACGGGCAGGATCTAGCTAAAATTATTTTTAAATTTTTTATTTCTTTTTCTAATTTACAACAGTCTTTGGTTAATAACTTAACAAACTTAAAAAGTTTATCGAGAGGAAGGGAACGTACCTGACTTACCTTGTCAAGTTCGTTGTCCATGTCTCCCCCTGAATTACTGCTTTCTTCTGACGAAGCTCCCCCTTCATCGATGCTCTCGATGCTCATCTCGGAAGAGCTTGAATCGCAGTCGTCGTCTTGATGACTCACCATCAGTGCGAGTCCGGAGAATGCCTCGACTTCCGATTCGGACGACGTATCATCCCACGTCGCCTTTAGGGCCTTTTGCTTTTGGATAGGCTTCTTACCCTTCTGCTTGTCTTTGTTCTTCAGCTTGGGGCAATTGTCCTTGACGTGCCCTTCTTCGTCGCAGTGGTTGCAGCGGATTGTCCTTTTCTTCTTCCCCTACAGATGGTTAGTAGATCTGGATTTACAAAGTTTCTTAAATCTTCTTACCATCATTACCATTTCCTCATCGTCGAGAGAAGATTCCGACTCGGGTTCGTCTCTCGAGGCTTTGAGGGTGACGTTGTTCTTGGGCTCCTTCGTACTTGCACATCTTGATTCGTGCACTTCAAAAGTTGAGAAAAATTCTTCTAATGAAATTTTTTCTAAATCTTTTGAAATGTAAAAGACATCTACTAGTGATGCCCATTTCGAATTTCTTGGAAACGAATTTAGCGCGTACCTGAGCGAATCTCGGTTACTTACCTTTTCTCCAAGATTCGTGAGTCCGGTGATTATTTCTTTTATTATGGAGTGCAGATGTGCGACTGTCTCGTCTTCCCCAAGTTGTAGGCTGGTGAGCTGATTGCGAAGCAGATCTCATCTAGCGAGCTTGGCTTCGGACGTACCTTCGTGCAACTCGAGGAACTTCTCCCAAAGTTCCTTTGTCGAGTCGTAGCGCCTGATCCTGTTGACTTCTTGAGGTGGAAGAACGCTTAGCAGATGGTATTCTGCTTTGCTATTCCCCACGAATTCAGCTTGCTCCTTTTTTGTCCATTGACATTTTTCCTTACCTTCTGGAGCTACATAGCCAGATTCCATTGTTAAGGTTAATTTAAAGTCTGTAGTAAAAAATACCTGCATCAGATTTTTCCAGGAGGCGAAATCCCCTTTGTATTTTGACGGGTGGATGCTTGGTCCGGCCATCTCGTTGCTTCGTTTGGCGGTTAGTCCTCCTGAAGCGCCTCGGCTCTGATACAACTTGTAGGACCGTTGCGGCCGGCTAGAAGGGGGGGTTGGATAGCCTGTAAAATCAAAACGAACAACCCTTCTCGAACTCTTAAGCTAACACTTGCATAAGGTAAATTAGAAGTAAATAACACTGAAAGAAGAGGCTCACAACTTGACTTGGTTACAACCAAGGAGGTTGTTAATCCAAAGAATGAACGTGCACTAAAATATCTCCTTCAGGCGGAGAAGCCTCTTACAACAGTGAAAGCATAAAAGACAGAAGCTAAACTAGAACAGAATCGCACAAGTGTTTGGAATGTAAATCTCTGAGTTTATTCAAAGCTTCTGGACCAAGGCTATATTTATAGCCTTGGTCGGGGCACCTGGAAGGGTTCCGAGCGCTCTGGGGGGGGGATAAATTTTATCCCCCAACGTTCAGATTGAGTCAAGGCTCGATCCGGTCAAAAACTGACTCCCGGGCGCCCGGAAGGGTTCTGGGCGCCCCGGGCTTGTCCAGGCACCCCGAACTGGTCTGGGCGCCCTGAGCTGGTCCGGGCGCCCCGGATGTTGAGTCAACTTTGGTTGACTTTCGTCCGGGTCCACTGCTCTGGATCCACTTGATTGGGTGATCTCTGCTATCCGGAATAGGGCTCACCCGAACCCAAGTTCCAGTCTTCTCGAGCGGGCTTCCCTCCGGCTTCTCGTCCCTCGGAATCGCTATGTGTTTCCTTCTCATCCGCCGGCGTACTCATCCGCAGTCTTCATCCCTCGGATGCACCGCGTGCCGTCCTTCTCGCTAGCTGCGTCTCTTGCTCCCTGAGCAATCTTCCGCTCTGGCTTTCGTCCCTCGGAACTGTAACGACCCGGCCCTTATGGCCTCTTGGGCGGCCCTTGTTGCGGCCCAACTGGTGGCCCTTATGTCGTCGGCCCATTTGGCGACCTCTCATGTCGTCGACCGACGACCCTTTGGCCGTGCCGTTACTCACTAGGACTTTCCACCCCTGGCAGTGGATTTTTACCTCCCCCGGGATTCGAACTCTAGACCTCCAGGCTTAAGTACTAGAGTTTATGAATCCTGGTAACCAAGTGAGATGATCTCACTTGGTTACCAGGATTCATAAACTCTAGTACTTAAGCCTGGAGGTCTAGAGTTCGAATCGACGACATAAGGGCCACCAGTTGGGCCGCCACAAGGGCCGCCCAAGAGGCCATGAGGGCCGGGTCGTTATAATAAAAAGGAGCCTTTTTATTGTAACGACCCGACCCTCTTGGCCCATTTGGCGGCCCATTTGGCGACCTCTCATGTCGTCGACCGTCGGCCCTTATGTCGTCGACCCATTTGGCGACCACTAATGTCGTCGACCGACGACCCTTGGCCGTGCCGTTACTCTCTAGGACTTTCTACCCCTGGCAGTGAATTTTTGCCTCCCCCAGGATTCGAACTCTAAACCTCCAGGCTTAAGTATTAGAATTTATGAATCCTGGTAACCAAGTGAGATAATGCCCGAAAATTCTCAAAACTATTTTTAGAAATATTCTATGATTTTTCTGGAATTTTAGAATATTTTTATGGAATTTTTAGAGTAGCGGAAGTAGCAAAAATAAATAGAAAACGAAAATAGCTTAAGCGGGAATTGAACCCGAAACCTATGGGTTCTATGACTTATGGTGAACCATGGTAACCAAGTGAACCCAGCAGGGCTGTGCTGAAAGGAAAGGGAAACAATTAAATTTATATTAGAGTTGGGCGGAATTAACCACTTAATATAAATAGGGAATTAATAGGTGAAGAGTTGTTTTAACGTAACTTTTCCTCTCCCTCAAACCCTTACACGCCGCCCCCTCTCCTTCTCCTTCTTCTTCTCGGCGCCAATCCTAGGGTTCTCTCCCTAGGGCCCTAAGAGCACCTTCCGGCAGCGATTCCAGCACAAGGACGTTCCCCTCCGCGAGAGGAACGTGCTGGCGCAAGAAGACTATCGAAAGGATCGTCTTCTCTGGAAACCTAGCGACTAGAACCGTAAGGAAACTAGCGTACGAGGTAAGAAACCCCTCACCTGCAGTATAAGTAGCTTCCGTGTGGATTTTATGTTTTAGTTTAGCAGTACATAGACTTTCGACACAAGGGATGTGAATTAGCGCGCACCAAGTGTTCGATTAAATTGTTTATCGCAGTAAAATGCAACTTAGGCATTTTAGTAGCTTAGATAAATGCAATAGAAGCATTTTTACAGATTATTTAGCTTTGCTTCAGCTTTTACAGGACTAGATGTCCAATGGGTGGGCTCCCATAGTCGCTTCTAGGTTTAGATAACCTAGCTCTAGGTTCAGATAACCTAGAAAGAGCAAGGTAGGCAATAATTAGTTATATTCAGTATTTTACTTTTCAGTGACACTGTACAGGATTAGATATCCATTGGGCTGGGCTCCCATAGTCGGTCCTTAGGTTTAGATAACATAGAAAACCCTACTAAATTTGGGACTTGCAAACCCGGGTCTAGTTAGGGACGCGCGCATAGCACGTACAGTTGCCGGGCCCAAACAGCAGCATGTATATGTATTTTCATCTATTATGTATGTAGTTTTAAACTCTCACAAAACAGTTAGGTGAGATCAGTATAGCTTAAGCATTTGCTAGAATTAGCTCAGTTTATGCTTCAGTTCAGCTTATTTCTTTTATGGTTATGTATGATAACACTATGCTCAGCTTGTGGTTACATATGCTATAGATGATAGTATGCCATGTTTAGCTCTTGATTTCCATGTACTGTTTGATAGCATGCCATGTTTTAGTTTAATTAGTACATATTTCAAATGACATGTTTTAAAAGCATAAATGCATCGTATGCACTGTTTTTGTGAGGTAGATGGTTTCTTACTAAGCTTATAGATACTTTCTTTTCCTTATACTGCAGAAAAAGGTAAAGGGAAGATGGACTAGAGGAAGCTGGGGGTCAATGCAGAGATGGTGTGTGTGGCAGGGACCTGGAATGAAGATCCTTAGGGAGTTTAGCAAATTAAGAACTTAGTTCCTTTTTCTTAAGACACTTTTATGCATTTCTAGTGGTTTAAATGCTATGAATTAATGAACCTTGCACTACGGCATGTTAGAATGCTAGTTAGTAGATATTAGAATGTTTTCCATGCATAGTATAATTGTTGTGTGAGATTTTGGCACGAACTAGTGCTGAAATCAGAGTTTCAGTGCGAAATCAGAAACTCCGATCGATCCATGGATCGATCGGGGGTCCTCGATCAATCCATGGATCGATTGGGGGCTGATTCCACGAACAGAAGGCTTCTGGATCGATCAGTCGATTGATCCAGACACATTCTGTCGCGAACAGAAGGCCTCTGGATCGATCGGTCGATCGATCCAAGCTATTCCTCGCGAACAGAAAGGTTTTTGATCGATCATTGGATCGATTGACTTATGTTGGATTGATCAGCCAATCGATCCAAATATAGTCCCGTGCACAGAAGCACGCTGGATCGATCAGCCGATCGGTCCAGATTATCACCCGAGCACTGTAGCAGTTTGGATCGATCCATGGATCGATCCAACAGAGAGCAATCGATCCTGTTCAGTCTGGATCGATTGGGAAGTTCAGTTTCGACCAAGAAACTTAGCAGATCAGCTTCTAGTCCATAGGGAATGTAGGATACACCTTGTATCTTTTAGATTATACCCTTCAGCACATGTAGAACCAAGAATAGTTATCAGTTAGCAACTAAAATTTAAATTAGATCAGTTTTCCGCACAGTTAGCACAGCATAATGTGACGCTCAGCCTCACAGCCTAGTTAGTAGGAGGCGGGTCGTTACAGGAACCGCCGCACACTTCCTTCTCGCTCGCCGGTGTAGTCTTCCGCAGCACCTCATCCCTCAGACTGTCGTCCTTCTCGCTAGCTGCGTCTTCTGCTCGACTACCTGTGCTCCTAAGCTCTTGCACACTTAGACACAAGGTTAGAAATAAACAGGACCTAACTTAACTTGTTGATCACACCAAAACAACCTTGGGGTTCCAACATAGAGACCTACCCATAAGTTAAGGTCACCTTGATAATTGTGTCAAGATGAGATCATTTATATAATGATTGGAGTAAATGCACCCACCATTTACTGAATCTGCTTAAATCCATATTGGAATTCATATGTTGAATTCAGGATTAGACATTAGGTATGTCTAGATCGAAATCTGTACGATGTTAAACTTTGGGAAAAACATGCGCTCTTTTTAGTAAAGAGAATGACATCATAGCATGTGATTCATACCACATGTGCTATGGCGACAAGAAGGGTAGTAGGAGAATGGATCCCTGCTTCTCTACTATATGAGACTCTTGAGATTATAAGTTAATCTCAATCTTACCCAAGTGACTATTTAGCTGTCTACTTGAAATTCTGATCAGTGTCTGCTACTTTAGTGTGTTTCCTATTGGCTATGGATGATTCGATCTATGGAGCATAACTAGGAAAATGACTGATTAGAATGAATAGATTCTAGCTAAAAAGGAAGATTAAGATTGATTTACATCTATGACATTTATTCACTGGTACCAGTTACATTTTTAGTTTAGTACATAAAATGTAATTGTGAATAATTTATTTGATTGGAGATGTTGAACATACTCTTGACATATAGTCAATATGAGGGATTAGAGATGTTCATAATAATGTAAATAATTTAATCTAGGGTAAAAGCAAGTCATTTATGTCTCTGATTCGTTTTATGGAGTAGCTAAGTAAGGTGTGACAATCTTCTTAGCAATTGAATGTTCACTGTGCTTGCTGTCGCACGAACCATTTTTCCTAATGTATAGAATGGATGTTCTTATATGGTCTTTGTGACTAATTAATGCTATGGTCTTCGTGACTTGATCATCATAAAGTCTATATGACTTATTTGATCTTTGTGACCAATTATTTTTGCTCTAGTCTTCGTGACTTGATCATCATAAAGTCTATATGACTTATTTGATCTTTGTGACCAATTATTTTTTCTCTAGTCTTCGTGACTTGATCCTCATAAGGTCTACGTGACTTATTTGGTGTTTGTGACTAATTTTGCTTTGGTCTTCGTGACATGATCACCTTGTAGTCTATGTGACTGACATGGTCTATGTGACTATATAACCTTATGGATTTACTTGGACGAGTGGGAGATGTTGGACGTTGAGAGGAGATGAAGGAGCGTTGCTTCCCCTTCATCTCCCCTTTGTGCAAACGTCAAGGAGACGAAGGGGCGTCCTTTCCCCTTCGTCTTCCTCTTTTGTCTTATAAAAGGCATCCAAGGTAATCAAAGAGGTAAAGAGAAGGAAAAGGGAAGGTGATCAGAGAGGGAATAAGAGCAGAAGCTCTGGAGGTGAATAGAGAAGCAAAGCAGAACATCTGGGATTTGGTTCGTTAAAGATTTCGAGGAGGTTCCGAGTGGTGATCTTCTCAGCGACAGAAGCAGTCTTCTTGGCGACATCTTCAACAAGTTCTTTGGGAGATCAATGTAAGTCATTTACAGTTAGTTTCTATTTTTGTTTCATGCTATATGGATCAACAGTTTTATCCATCTCCGAGCACTTGGACCTGCTCTGGGCGTTTGAACAATTGCTAACGTGGACCCAAAAGTTGATCCACAACATCAAGGCAGCCTTAGGGCACCCTGGTGGTCCAGGTTCCAGAATCAGTTAGCCTTGTGCTGACTGGTCCAAAGCCTTCTCCGATCGCTTGGGTGATCTTGGCCATCCGAATTGAGTTCACTCGAACACATCTTTCTGTTGGAGTGTATACTAAAATCCTAGCTTTTGTAAACATTTATTTTTGAAATAAAAGAATCACATTGGTCAATATCTACATTTATTTGTTAAATGTAATTGTTCAATTAATTTATATAGTAGACAACATAGTGTGTGGTGTCACACACAGAAGATCATGTTGATGGTTCTTTATAAATTATAAATAGTTGCTCACGACTAAAATGGAAAGGAACAAACCATCGGAATTAGCGCACACCAAGTGTTCGATTAAATTGTTTATCGCAGTAAAATGCAACTTAGGCATTTTAGTAGCTTAGATAAATGCAATAGAAGCATTTTTACAGATTATTTAGCTTTGCTTCAGCTTTTACAGGACTAGATGTCCAATGGGTGGGCTCCCATAGTCGCCTCTAGGTTTAGATAACCTAGCTCTAGGTTCAGATAACCTAGCTCTAGGTTCAGATAACCTAGAAAGAGCAAGGTAGGCAATAATTAGTTATATTCAGTATTTTACTTTTCAGTGGCACTGTACAGGATTAGATATCCATTGGGCTGGGCTCCCATAGTCGGTCCCTAGGTTTAGATAACCTAGTAAACCCTACTAAATTTGGGACTTGCAAACCCGGGTCTAGTTAGGGACGCGCGCATAGCACGTACAGTTGCCGGACCCAAACAACAGCATGTATATGTATTTTCATCTATTATCTATGTAGTTTTAAACTCTCACAAAACAGTTAGGTGAGATCAGTATAGCTTAAGCATTTGCTAGAATTAGCTCAGTTTATGCTTCAGTTCAGCTTATTTCTTTTATGGTTATGTATGATAACACTATGCTCAGCTTGTGGTTACATATGCTATAGATGATAGTATGCCATGTTTAGCTCTTGATTTCCATGTACTGTTTGATAGCATGCCATGTTTTAGTTTAATTAGTACATATTTCAAATGACATGTTTTAAAAGCATAAATGCATCGTATGCACTGTTTTTGTGAGGTAGATGGTTTCTTACTAAGCGAAAGCTTATAGATACTTTCTTTTCCTTATACTACAGATAAAGGTAAAGGGAAGATGGACTAGAGGAAGCTGGGGTCAATGCAGAGATGGTGTGTGTGGCAGGAACCTGGAATGAAGATCCTTAGGGAGTTTAGCAAATTAAGAACTTAGTTCCTTTTCTTAAGACACTTTTATGCATTTCTAGTGGTTTAAATGCTATGAATTAATGAACCTTGCACTATGGCATGTTAGAATGCTAGTTAGTAGATATTAGAATGTTTTCCATGCATAGTATAATTGTTGTGTGAGATTTTGGCACGAACTAGTGCTGAAATCAGAGTTTCAGTGCGAAATCAGAAACTCCGATCGATCCATGGATCGATCGGGGGTCCTCGATCGATCCATGGATCGATTGGGGGCTGATTCCACGAAAAGAAGGCTTCTGGATTAATCAGCTGATTGATCCAGACACATTCTGTCACGAACAGAAGGCCTCTGGATCGATCGGTCGATCGATCCAAGCTATTCCTCGCGAACAGAAAGGTTTTTGATCGATCATTGGATCGATTGACTTATGTTGGATTGATCAGCCGATCGATCCAAATATAGTCCCGTGCACAGAAGCACGCTGGATCGATCACTAGATCGATCGGTGAGCCTGGATCGATCAGCCGATCGGTCCAGATTATCACCCGAGCACAGTAGCAGTCTGGATCGATCCAACATAGAGCAATCGATCCAGTTCAGTCTGGATCGATTGGGAAGTTCAGTTTCGACCAAGAAACTTAGCAGATCAGCTTCTAGTCCATAGGGAATGTAGGATACACCTTGTATCCTTTAGATTATACCCTTCAGTACATGTAGAACCAAGAATAGTTATCAGTTAGCAACTAAAATTTAAATTAGATCAGTTTTCCGCACAGTTAGCACAGCATAATGTGACGCTCAGCCTCACAGCCTAGTTAGTAGGAGGCGGGGTGTTACAGAGTGGTATCAGAGCAGTTTCCATACTTCCTACACACACATCAGCATTGAACCTGCAGCTTCCAAGTAAGAACACTTCTCACTTTATTTATGTTTCTTGTTTCATGTTAGAAATAAATGAAGCATGTTTACTTATGATAGTACCTAACATGATAACCATAGATATGCAATTATGATTGTATTAGTTATGTATGTCCTCTATGTCTCTAGAAATGGCACGAGGACGCCCAGCTAGAAGGGCACCAGCTACTGAGCCCCAGCATGAGGCAGACAGTTCAGTGCCTCCCCCAGACCTTACAGCATTAGTGGCTCAGTTACAGCAGCAGCTAGCTGAACAGCAACAGGAGATAGCCACCTTAAAGGCTAATCAGCAGAATACTCCCACAGTCACCCCGGAACCAAACCTAGCAACGCCAGTAGTCTTAGAGGTTCCCCCAGTCCAGCCTACAGCACCGGTAGCCCCAGCAGCAGAGGCAAGAAGAGAAGCCTATCTGATCCAGTGGCAGAGAGTCAAGCCCGAGAACTTCTCTGGCACCAGTGAACCATGGGATGCTCAAGCCTGGTTCAAAACACTGGAGAGCACGATGGAGCTTCTGGACTGGCCAGAGTATGAAAAGGTGAAGTGCGCCTCCTTCTGCTTGACAGGAGATGCACGTATGTGGTGGGAGAGAATTAAAGCGAAGCGCCCGGTAAACCAGATGACATGGGATGACTTCGAGAAGGAGTTCTTTGAGGAATTCTTTCACATGCGGGTCACAAACCGCCACTATGACGAGTTCACTGAGTTTCGTCAGGGCAACCTATCAGTGGAAGAAGCCGTGAAGAAATTCAATAGACTGGCTCGTCTATGCCCCGAACTAGTTAGCACAGAAAAAGAAAGAGTTCGGTTGATGCTCAAGATGCTGAGGCCGGAAATAGCGATGAACGTGGCTGGCGGCGTTCATAGGCCGCAAACCACTGAAGAACTAGTCAGCAGTGCTCTGACCACTAAGCACTACCAGAATAATATCAAGCAGCAGAAGCAAGTCCTCTCAGAATCTAAAGGTCAAGGAGGCTCAGGTACTTAGAAACAGCAGGGTCACAGCTCCCATGGCTCTAACTGGAAAGGGAACTCTAGCAACAAGCGCAAACCAGGGAGTTACCCAAAAGGAGGGCCAACCAGCAAGCAGCCTAGTTATCCAAAGTGTGCTACTTGTGGGAAATTCCATCCTGGAGTTTGTCGTAAGGGCACACGAGGATGCTTTGAATGCGGACAGGAAGGGCATATGGCCAAGCAGTGTCCAAACAAGATCAGTCTTCCTCAGCCACAGCCGATTCAGTATGGAGGCCAGCCAGCTCAATCAGATGCGGGCCGCTTTAGATGGTCCACATATCGGCCAGGGATTAGAAGCCCCTCCAGCTACGACCAATGCGAGGATCTACTCACTCACCGAGAGGACGCGAATGCCTCGGCAGTTATTCTGGTCAGTTAGTAGTTTACAAAGTACAAGTTGTCTTATTCGACATCTGGGGCAACCCATTCATATATATCCGGGGCATTTGCTGAGAAGTTAGCGGTACCTCCAGAGGTACTCAGTAGCTGATTCTTACGACGTTACCCTCGGGAGAAATTATGGCATCCACGCCCTGGCTCAGAGCGGTGTCATTATAGCAGGCAGAGAACTCTTTTGTGATCCGATAGTGCTAAATATGACTACGAGGTTATCTTTGGGATGGACTTCCTGATCAGGTGCTTCCATAGAGTGCCGTAAACAGAAAGTCGTATTCCAACCTGAAAGTTCGAGTTCGTCGGAGAACTAAAGAGAAAGCCAAGAAATTTCTCTCAGCTATGAAGCACACAAGATTCTGGATTCAGGATGTACAGGATTTTTAGCACATGTAGTCAAGACAGTACGGACCAACAGCTAGCAGAGGTCCGAGTCGTATGTGACTACCCAGCTGTCTTCCCTAAAATCAGACAGGAGATTGAATTTGAGATAGAGCTCATTCCGGTACAAACCCTATTTCCAAGGCGCCGTACCGCAGATAACTGAAGGAACTTCATGAGCAACTACAGGAGTTACTTGACAAAGGCTTCATACGCCCTAGTCACTCACCATGGGGAGCGCCTGTATTGTTCGTGAAGAAGAAGGACGGGAGCATGCGCCTGTGTATAGATTACCGGGCACTGAATCAAGTTACGATCAAGAACAGGTATCCTCTTCCCAGAATAGATGACCTGTTCGACCAGCTAAAGGGAGCAGCATTGTTTTCTAAGATAGACCTCAGATCAGGATATCATCAAGTGAAAGTCAAGGAAGGGGATATACCCAAGATAGCATTTAGGACTAGATACGGACATTACGAGTTCGTAGTCATGCCCTTTGGCGTGACAAATGCTCCAGCTACTTTCATGGACCTCATGAACAGGGTATTCAGAGAATACTTAGATAAATTTGTTATCGTATTCATTGATGACATTCTTATCTATTCAGGAACTCAGGAAGAACACGCAGAGCACTTGAAAATAGTATTACAGACCCTTCAGCAGAACCGGCTGTATGCCAAGTTCACGAAATGTGAATTTTGGTTAGATCAGGTGTCCTTCCTGGGTCACATAATCTCAAAGGATGGTATCATGGTAGACCCCAGTAAGATAGAAGCTGTGAGCAACTGGAAAAGACCCAAGAATGCTAGTGAGATCAGAAGCTTTCTGGGATTAGCAGGTTATTACAGAAAGTTTGTAGAGGATTTCTCCAGGATAGCCTCCCCACTGACAGCTCTTACCAGAAAGAACAGAAAATTTCAGTGGACAAAGGACTGCGAGAATAGTTTCAGCGAGTTGAAAAGGAGGTTGACCAATGCACCTATTCTGACTCTACCAGAAAATACAGACTGCTTTGATATATATAGTGATGCCTCTAAGTTGGGACTAGGAGCAATGCTGATGCAAGACGGCAAGGTAATCGCCTACGCCTCCAGACAACTCAAGGATTATGAGAGGAATTATCCTACTCATGACCTTGAGCTTGCAGCAATAGTGTTCGCTCTCAAGATTTGGAGACATTACTTGTATGGAGCTCAGTGCAGAGTGTATACAGATCATCAGAGTCTGAAATACTTCTTCACTCAGAAGGATCTGAATATGCGACAGCGCAGATGGCTAGAGCTGGTTAAAGACTACGATATAGACATCCTCTACCACCCAGGAAAAGCAAATAGGGTAGCAGATGCACTTAGCAGAAAGTCCAGTGCTGCCCTATTATCTCTAGCAGCCATGTCACCACCCCTATAGAAAGAGATCTCAGATTTCGGTCTTGAGCTCATAGTCAGACAGCTCTCTACTATGACATTAGAGTCTACCTTGCTCGGTGACATCCAGATAGCTCAGGAGCAGGATCCTGAAATTCAGAGAATCAAGCAAGGTTTAGCAGAATCAGAAAGTGGAGAGTTCAGAATATCAAATAGCGGGGTACTGTATTTTGGTGACAGGCTATGTGTTCCAGATCAGGAAGAACTCAAGAGGAAGATTTTAGATGAGGCTCACAAGGCTCCCTATGCGATGCATCCTGGCTCCACCAAAATGTACCAGGACTTGAAGAAACGTTTTTGGTGGCCTGGGATGAAGAGAGACATGACTCGATATGTCAGCACCAGCCTAACCTGTTAGAGGGTTAAGGCAGAACATCAGCGACCAGGAGGAGTCTTGCAGCCTATTCAGATTCCAGAATGGAAGTGGGAAGACATTTCTATGGACTTCATAGTGGGATTACCCAGAACCACGAATGGTTTTGATACCATCTGGGTAATAGTCGACAGGTTGACTAAATCAGCCCACTTCTTAGCTATCAGGATATCCTACTCCATGGAACAGCTAGCTCAATTGTATCTCAGGGAGATCGTTAGATTACATGGAGTCCCACGAACCATAATTTCAGACAGAGACAGTAGATTCACATCACACTTCTGGGAGTGTGTACAGTCAGCTTTGGGCACGAAGTTGAAGTTTAGCACAGCTTTCCATCCTCAGACAGATGGACAGACGGAGCGGGTAAATCAGGTACTCGAAGATATGCTCCGAGCATGTGCCCTAGATTTCAAAGGAAGTTGGTGCAAATATCTGAGTCTAGCAGAATTTGCATACATCAACATCTATCAGGCCACTATCGGTATGACACCTTACGAGGCTCTCTATGGGCGGAGGTGTAGATTTCCAATCTGCTGGTATGAGAGTGTGGAATAGAAAGAACTAGAACTTCAGACAGATCTAGTGGCAGATACCACAGCAGCTATACAGCAGATCCGCCAGAGGATAGAGACAGCTCAGAGCCGCCAGAAAAGCTATGCTGATATACGGCGCAGACCTTTAGAGTTTTCAGTTGGGGATTCAGTGTTCCTCAGAGTAGCTCCCATGAAGGGAGTAATGCGTTTTGGGAAGAAGGGCAAGCTAAGTCCCAGATATGTGGGACCATACCTCATCAGCAGAAGAGTGGGCAAGGTAGCATATGAGCTAGAGCTACCCCAGGAAATGTCAGCTGTCCACAACGTATTTCATGTCTCTATGCTGAAGAAGCATACCCCAGATGCCACCCAGGTGATTGAGCCCCAGTCGGTACAGATCCGCGAAGACCTCAGCTATGACAGTCGGCCTATTCAGATAATAGACCGAGCAGTTAAGAAATTGCGGAACAAGGAAGTACCATTAGTCAAAGTCATTTGGCACAGTCACACAACAGAAGTGGCAACTTGGGAGACAGAAGCCAGTATGAGACAGAAGTACCCAGAGTTATTCTAAGTTTGAGGATGAACTTTTTATAAGGTATGGAGGATTGTAACGCCCGAAAATTCTCAAAACTATTTTTAAAATATTCTATGATTTTTCTGGAATTTTAGAATATTTTTATGGAATTTTTAGAGTAGCGGAAGTAGCAAAAATAAATAGAAAACGAAAATAGCTTAAGCGGGAATTGAACCCGAGACCTATGGGTTCTATGACTTATGGTGAACCATGGTAACCAAGTGAACCCAGCAGGGCCGTGCTGAAAGGAAAGGGAAACAATTAAATTTATATTAGAGTTGGGCGGAATTAACCACTTAATATAAATAGGGAATTAATAGGTGAAGAGTTGTTTTAACGTAACTTTTCCTCTCCCTCAAACCCTTACACGCCCCTCTCCTTCTCCTTCTTCTTCTCGGCGCCAACCCTAGGGTTCTCTCCCTAGGGCCCTAAGAGCACCTTCCGGCAGCGATTCCAGCACAAGGACGTTCCCCTCCGCGAGAGGAACGTGTTGGCGCAAGAAGACTATCGAAAGGATCGTCTTCTCCGGAAACCTAGCGACTAGAACCGTAAGGAAACTAGCGTACGAGGTAAGAAACCCCTCACCTGCAGTATAAGTAGCTTCCGTGTGGATTTTATGTTTTAGTTTAGTAGTACATAGACTTTCGACACAAGGGATGTGAATTAGCGCACACCAAGTGTTCGATTAAATTGTTTATCGCAGTAAAATGCAACTTAGGCATTTTAGTAGCTTAGATAAATGCAATAGAAGCATTTTTACAGATTATTTAGCTTTGCTTCAGCTTTTACAGGACTAGATGTCCAATGGGTGGGCTCCCATAGTCGCCTCTAGGTTTAGATAACCTAGCTCTAGGTTCAGATAACCTAGCTCTAGGTTCAGATAACCTAGAAAGAGCAAGGTAGGCAATAATTAGTTATATTCAGTATTTTACTTTTCAGTGGCACTGTACAGGATTAGATATCCATTGGGCTGGGCTCCCATAGTCGGTCCCTAGGTTTAGATAACCTAGTAAACCCTACTAAATTTGGGACTTGCAAACCCGGGTCTAGTTAGGGACGCGCGCATAGCACGTACAGTTGCCGGACCCAAACAACAGCATGTATATGTATTTTCATCTATTATCTATGTAGTTTTAAACTCTCACAAAACAGTTAGGTGAGATCAGTATAGCTTAAGCATTTGCTAGAATTAGCTCAGTTTATGCTTCAGTTCAGCTTATTTCTTTTATGGTTATGTATGATAACACTATGCTCAGCTTGTGGTTACATATGCTATAGATGATAGTATGCCATGTTTAGCTCTTGATTTCCATGTACTGTTTGATAGCATGCCATGTTTTAGTTTAATTAGTACATATTTCAAATGACATGTTTTAAAAGCATAAATGCATCGTATGCACTGTTTTTGTGAGGTAGATGGTTTCTTACTAAGCGAAAGCTTATAGATACTTTCTTTTCCTTATACTACAGATAAAGGTAAAGGGAAGATGGACTAGAGGAAGCTGGGGGTCAATGCAGAGATGGTGTGTGTGGCAGGGACCTGGAATGAAGATCCTTAGGGAGTTTAGCAAATTAAGAACTTAGTTCCTTTTTCTTAAGACACTTTTATGCATTTCTAGTGGTTTAAATGCTATGAATTAATGAACCTTGCACTATGGCATGTTAGAATGCTAGTTAGTAGATATTAGAATGTTTTCCATGCATAGTATAATTGTTGTGTGAGATTTTGGCACGAACTAGTGCTGAAATCAGAGTTTCAGTGCGAAATCAGAAACTCCGATCGATCCATGGATCGATCAGGGGCCCTCGATCGATCCATGGATCGATTGGGGGCTGATTCCACGAACAGAAGGCTTCTGGATCGATCAGCCGATTGATCCAGACACATTCTGTCGCGAACAGAAGGCCTCTGGATCGATCGGTCGATCGATCCAAGCTATTCCTCGCGAATAGAAAGGTTTTTGATCGATCATTGGATCGATTGACTTATGTTGGATTGATCAGCCAATCGATCCAAATATAGTCCCGTGCACAGAAGCACGCTGGATCGATCAGCCGATCGGTCCAGATTATCACCCGAGCACTGTAGCAGTTTGGATCGATCCATGGATCGATCCAACAGAGAGCAATCGATCCTGTTCAGTCTGGATCGATTGGGAAGTTCAGTTTCGACCAAGAAACTTAGCAGATCAGCTTCTAGTCCATAGGGAATGTAGGATACACCTTGTATCTTTTAGATTATACCCTTCAGCACATGTAGAACCAAGAATAGTTATCAGTTAGCAACTAAAATTTAAATTAGATCAGTTTTCCGCACAGTTAGCACAGCATAATGTGACGCTCAGCCTCACAGCCTAGTTAGTAGGAGGCGGGTCGTTACAGGAACCGCCGCACACTTCCTTCTCGCTCGCCGGTGTAGTCTTCCGCAGCACCTCATCCCTCAGACTGTCGTCCTTCTCGCTAGCTGCGTCTTCTGCTCGACTACCTGTGCTCCTAAGCTCTTGCACACTTAGACACAAGGTTAGAAATAAACAGGACCTAACTTAACTTGTTGATCACACCAAAACAACCTTGGGGTTCCAACATAGAGACCTACCCATAAGTTAAGGTCACCTTGATAATTGTGTCAAGATGAGATCATTTATATAATGATTGGAGTAAATGCACCCACCATTTACTGAATCTGCTTAAATCCATATTGGAATTCATATGTTGAATTCAGGATTAGACATTAGGTATGTCTAGATCGAAATCTGTACGATGTTAAACTTTGGGAAAAACATGCGCTCTTTTTAGTAAAGAGAATGACATCATAGCATGTGATTCATACCACATGTGCTATGGCGACAAGAAGGGTAGTAGGAGAATGGATCCCTGCTTCTCTACTATATGAGACTCTTGAGATTATAAGTTAATCTCAATCTTACCCAAGTGACTATTTAGCTGTCTACTTGAAATTCTGATCAGTGTCTGCTACTTTAGTGTGTTTCCTATTGGCTATGGATGATTCGATCTATGGAGCATAACTAGGAAAATGACTGATTAGAATGAATAGATTCTAGCTAAAAAGGAAGATTAAGATTGATTTACATCTATGACATTTATTCACTGGTACCAGTTACATTTTTAGTTTAGTACATAAAATGTAATTGTGAATAATTTATTTGATTGGAGATGTTGAACATACTCTTGACATATAGTCAATATGAGGGATTAGAGATGTTCATAATAATGTAAATAATTTAATCTAGGGTAAAAGCAAGTCATTTATGTCTCTGATTCGTTCTATGGAGTAGCTAAGTAAGGTGTGACAATCTTCTTAGCAATTGAATGTTCACTGTGCTTGCTGTCGCACGAACCATTTTTCCTAATGTATAGAATGGATGTTCTTATATGGTCTTTGTGACTAATTAATGCTATGGTCTTCGTGACTTGATCATCATAAAGTCTATATGACTTATTTGATCTTTGTGACCAATTATTTTTGCTCTAGTCTTCGTGACTTGATCATCATAAAGTCTATATGACTTATTTGATCTTTGTGACCAATTATTTTTTCTCTAGTCTTCGTGACTTGATCCTCATAAGGTCTACGTGACTTATTTGGTGTTTGTGACTAATTTTGCTTTGGTCTTCGTGACATGATCACCTTGTAGTCTATGTGACTGACATGGTCTATGTGACTATATAACCTTATGGATTTACTTGGACGAGTGGGAGATGTTGGACGTTGAGAGGAGATGAAGGAGCGTTGCTTCCCCTTCATCTCCCCTTTGTGCAAACGTCAAGGAGACGAAGGGGCGTCCTTTCCCCTTCGTCTTCCTCTTTTGTCTTATAAAAGGCATCCAAGGTAATCAAAGAGGTAAAGAGAAGGAAAAGGGAAGGTGATCAGAGAGGGAATAAGAGCAGAAGCTCTGGAGGTGAATAGAGAAGCAAAGCAGAACATCTGGGATTTGGTTCGTTAAAGATTTCGAGGAGGTTCCGAGTGGTGATCTTCTCAGCGACAGAAGCAGTCTTCTTGGCGACATCTTCAACAAGTTCTTTGGGAGATCAATGTAAGTCATTTACAGTTAGTTTCTATTTTTGTTTCATGCTATATGGATCAACAGTTTTATCCATCTCCGAGCACTTGGACCTGCTCTGGGCGTTTGAACAATTGCTAACGTGGACCCAAAAGTTGATCCACAACATCAAGGCAGCCTTAGGGCACCCTGGTGGTCCAGGTTCCAGAATCAGTTAGCCTTGTGCTGACTGGTCCAAAGCCTTCTCCGATCGCTTGGGTGATCTTGGCCATCCGAATTGAGTTCACTCGAACACATCTTTCTGTTGGAGTGTATACTAAAATCCTAGCTTTTGTAAACATTTATTTTTGAAATAAAAGAATCACATTGGTCAATATCTACATTTATTTGTTAAATGTAATTGTTCAATTAATTTATATAGTAGACAACATAGTGTGTGGTGTCACACACAGAAGATCATGTTGATGGTTCTTTATAAATTATAAATAGTTGCTCACGACTAAAATGGAAAGGAACAAACCATCGGAATTAGCGCACACCAAGTGTTCGATTAAATTGTTTATCGCAGTAAAATGCAACTTAGGCATTTTAGTAGCTTAGATAAATGCAATAGAAGCATTTTTACAGATTATTTAGCTTTGCTTCAGCTTTTACAGGACTAGATGTCCAATGGGTGGGCTCCCATAGTCGCCTCTAGGTTTAGATAACCTAGCTCTAGGTTCAGATAACCTAGCTCTAGGTTCAGATAACCTAGCTCTAGGTTCAGATAACCTAGAAAGAGCAAGGTAGGCAATAATTAGTTATATTCAGTATTTTACTTTTCAGTGGCACTGTACAGGATTAGATATCCATTGGGCTGGGCTCCCATAGTCGGTCCCTAGGTTTAGATAACCTAGTAAACCCTACTAAATTTGGGACTTGCAAACCCGGGTCTAGTTAGGGACGCGCGCATAGCACGTACAGTTGCCGGACCCAAACAGCAGCATGTATATGTATTTTCATCTATTATCTATGTAGTTTTAAACTCTCACAAAACAGTTAGGTGAGATCAGTATAGCTTAAGCATTTGCTAGAATTAGCTCAGTTTATGCTTCAGTTCAGCTTATTTCTTTTATGGTTATGTATGATAACACTATGCTCAGCTTGTGGTTACATATGCTATAGATGATAGTATGCCATGTTTAGCTCTTGATTTCCATGTACTGTTTGATAGCATGCCATGTTTTAGTTTAATTAGTACATATTTCAAATGACATGTTTTAAAAGCATAAATGCATCGTATGCACTGTTTTTGTGAGGTAGATGGTTTCTTACTAAGCGAAAGCTTATAGATACTTTCTTTTCCTTATACTACAGATAAAGGTAAAGGGAAGATGGACTAGAGGAAGCTGGGGGTCAATGCAGAGATGGTGTGTGTGGCAGGGACCTGGAATGAAGATCCTTAGGGAGTTTAGCAAATTAAGAACTTAGTTCCTTTTTCTTAAGACACTTTTATGCATTTCTAGTGGTTTAAATGCTATGAATTAATGAACCTTGCACTATGGCATGTTAGAATGCTAGTTAGTAGATATTAGAATGTTTTCCATGCATAGTATAATTGTTGTGTGAGATTTTGGCACGAACTAGTGCTGAAATCAGAGTTTCAGTGCGAAATCAGAAACTCCGATCGATCCATGGATCGATCGGGGGTCCTCGATCGATCCATGGATCGATTGGGGGCTGATTCCACGAAAAGAAGGCTTCTGGATTAATCAGCTGATTGATCCAGACACATTCTGTCACGAACAGAAGGCCTCTGGATCGATCGGTCGATCGATCCAAGCTATTCCTCGCGAACAGAAAGGTTTTTGATCGATCATTGGATCGATTGACTTATGTTGGATTGATCAGCCGATCGATCCAAATATAGTCCCGTGCACAGAAGCACGCTGGATCGATCACTAGATCGATCGGTGAGCCTGGATCGATCAGCCGATCGGTCCAGATTATCACCCGAGCACAGTAGCAGTCTGGATCGATCCAACAGAGAGCAATCGATCCAGTTCAGTCTGGATCGATTGGGAAGTTCAGTTTCGACCAAGAAACTTAGCAGATCAGCTTCTAGTCCATAGGGAATGTAGGATACACCTTGTATCCTTTAGATTATACCCTTCAGTACATGTAGAACCAAGAATAGTTATCAGTTAGCAACTAAAATTTAAATTAGATCAGTTTTCCGCACAGTTAGCACAGCATAATGTGACGCTCAGCCTCACAGCCTAGTTAGTAGGAGGCGGGGTGTTACAGAGTGGTATCAGAGCAGTTTCCATACTTCCTACACACACATCAGCATTGAACCTGCAGCTTCCAAGTAAGAACACTTCTCACTTTATTTATGTTTCTTGTTTCATGTTAGAAATAAATGAAGCATGTTTACTTATGATAGTACCTAACATGATAACCATAGATATGCAATTATGATTGTATTAGTTATGTATGTCCTCTATGTCTCTAGAAATGGCACGAGGACGCCCAGCTAGAAGGGCACCAGCTACTGAGCCCCAGCATGAGGCAGACAGTTCAGTGCCTCCCCCAGACCTTACAGCATTAGTGGCTCAGTTACAGCAGCAGCTAGCTGAACAGCAACAGGAGATAGCCACCTTGAAGGCTAATCAGCAGAATACTCCCACAGTCACCCCGGAACCAAACCTAGCAACGCCAGTAGTCTTAGAGGTTCCCCCAGTCCAGCCTACAGCACCGGTAGCCCCAGCAGCAGAGGCAAGAAGAGAAGCCTATCTGATCCAGTGGCAGAGAGTCAAGCCCGAGAACTTCTCTTTATACTGGTAGTGTAATTAAGTATTAGTTTGTCTTGATTAATAAATTACACTGGTACACTCTAAGTGTATTGAGTAGGACCATTTAGGTAAGTTCTTTTTATACTGACTAAGTAAAAGAACTAGACCTTAGTTATTATAGAAGTGTGTGCTCTTAATCATAATATAATAACAAGCTCATATATTTAATATTTATTTCTTTGACTTATCAAAGGGTGAGGTTTAGCTCGATAAATCAATATGTCCGATAAGTTGGGAAATGATATTACTTATAGTGTGTGTTGTTGATTATAGAAGGAATCTATGTCCTAGTTATCTAGGTTGAGAATGTCCCCAAGAGGAGCTCATAAGGATTGCCATGTTAAACCCTGCAGGTGGACTTAGTCCAACATGACAATGAAGTTGAGTGGTACTACTCTTGGACCTAGATATTAATTAAGTGAGTTGTCAGTAACTTACTTAATTAGTGGACATTCGTTATCTTAAACACAGGGAGACTAACACACTCATGATAAGAAGGAGTCCATAATGTAATTTGGGATTGGTGCGGTAGTGCGATAATAACTCTCTAGTGGAATGAGTTATTATCGATGAACTTAAGTTGTGTGTTCGGGGCGAACACGGGATACTCAAGCTCATCGAAAGGCCAAAACCAATTTCTCCTCTAGGTCCCTGTTGTAGCCTCATTAAAGCCTCAAGTCCATCCAAATATAAGCCCATCTTAGTGTCCAAGAAGGGGGCCGGTCCAATGCTTGGTGACCAAGCAAGGGCCGGCCACATCCTCTTCCATGGGGGTCGGCCCTATTGTTTGATGAACAAACTAGTAGGGGCCGGCCACATTAATCAAACAAGAAGGGTTGTTTTGAATTTTTAAAATCTTCTCTTTATAGAAAAACTATAAGTTTTAAAAGAGAGATTTTAATTTTTAAAAACTTTCTTTATTTGAATTAGGCCACATGTTTTAAAAGAAAGTTTAAAAGATTTTAAAACTTTCCTTTTTTAACCATCCTCATGGTTTTAAAAAAAGGAAGAGAAGTTTTAAAATTTAAATTTTCTATCACCATGTTAAAAAATGAAATTTTATAAGAGAAGTTTTAAATTTTAAAACATGGTTTTATTTTTAGAACTTTACTTTTTTAACTCCTACTTTAGGAAAGAGAGCTTGTAAAATTTTATAAGAGTTTTTCTTCTTGTAAAATTTTATTAAAAAAATTATTTCCTTCCTCTTATAGGGGCCGACCACCCTTGCTTGGTGTCCAAGTAAGGTGGCCGGTCAAAATAAAAATTAAAATAAAATCATAATCCAACTAATTTGGTGATTGATTCAATCAATAGGAAAGAAAAGGAAAATAAAAAGGGAAAAGGAAAAACTTGAGGAAGATTTTAATTTTTCCCTTATTTGCCTTGGGCAAGTATTATAAAAGAAGGGGTGAGGAGACTTCATGAGACACAATTCTTATTCTCTTGGTGGAGTCTCTCTAGGTGGCCGACCCTCCCTCTCCCCTTCTCTTTTCCCTTTTGCTCTCTTCTCCTTGGTGGTGGTGGTGGCCGGATTTTAGAGGAAGAGGAAGGCCCTTTTGGGTGGTGTTCATCTTGGAGGATCGTCGCCCACACGACATCCAAGGCGAGGCGAGGAATACGACAAAAGATCTCGAGGTCATTAGTTTACAAAGAGAAGGTATAATTAGCAATTGTTTTCCGCATCATGCTAGTTATTTCTTTTTGTAAGAATTCCAAACACAAGAGGCATTAGATTTAGTTTTTTGAATTTATTTTTTGAGTTTGTGTTTCCTTTGCTTTCGAATTTGTGATTCAATTATTCTTTTTGGTTAACCTAGAGTTATTTAAGGAAATTAAATATTAGCTTTCCTTAAAAGGCTTTTTCTAGGCGGTGGTGGTTGCTCCCATATCCAAGAAGGTCATGTTTCTCGCCATGCAATCCTGGAAGCCGATTTTGGAAATTAATATTTAATGGAATTAATAACATAGGTGGATTTGAATCAATAGTGTTAAGTTCCGCTTGCGATTCAAATCTAAACCATTAAGAACCGATAAGTTAAATTTGGAATCAATGATGTTAAGTTCCGTCTGCGATTCCTAATTTAATTTCTAAAGAACATAATAGGTTATTTAAGGAAAGGTTCGACACTTGTATAAAATTTTTGTATAGTGGAACCGGTACGTTTTCCTAGGACTAACCAACAATTGGTATCAGAGCTAGGGTTTGCCTCTGTGTATTTTGGTTTTCAAATTAATTATGCACATGTCATACATAATTTAGGCAGGATAATAATAGGATGTGCTAACTCTGTGGTTGCAGGCTCCAACTATTATGGCATTTAGATATTGTGTGTGATTAGACCCTTGGACATGTCAAGGGCATTATTTTGTGTGCATGATTGTATGTATAAAATACAGCAGGAGCTGTATTATTTTTAGAATTTTATTTTTGTTCGATCTAGAATACATGTACATTCCTTTATGGAATATAGGATCGATATTTGTAAAATTCTATTTTTGTCGCGGATCGTATCTTAGCAAGGCGTGGTACTTTTGGAGGACTAGGGGCGCAACGGAATAAGAAGCAAGATAGATGCGACAACTCAACCCGATGGCGGTAGCTAAAAATGGCAGCAGTTAGGGTTGGAGCATACTGAAGACAGTGATGGAAAAAATCATAATAGTTGGAAAATTAATTTCCAAATTTATTGCTTTTATTTACTGGGATGTTTATGTGCATGTGATGTATGCTAGCATAGGTTAAAATCCTCATTTTAAATAACTAAGTGGGAGAGGGATTTTAATAAATCCCATGGTCTCCATTACTGATTTGTAAGTGATGCAACAAGCTTGCGTGTTGGCTCTGAGTACCTTCCTCCACAATGGATGGGTTTGTTGCGGATCACTAGATCAAAATTCCTTTTTGGATGGTTATAGAAAATTATTTAGGAGCGTGTGATCTTCTCCAACTGAAGGGGCACAATCCTGTTTAATGGACTTAATATCAAGTAATGGTATACACTTAGACGCATTCAATAGTATCCTCCCCAATGGAGTCACTGCTATTGTTTTGTGTGACCAAAGTGAAACCAACTATTAATTTTATTTGTTATAAAGTTAGGATGACAAGATAATAAAATTAATGGGTTACACCCTCCTCTTACAAATGTTGAATTTGTATACGTCCACACTAACGTGACATGCAATATTCACGGTGATTTGAGGTGTTGGTTAATTTAAAATAGTATTGCTTGAGGAATCAATATTATTCTAAATTTAGAGTCTTGACCAAAGTTTATTTTTGTGATTCTTAGGATGACTTTCAACCCACTGACCATTATACTGAAAGAGAACAAACTTACTGGTCCCAACTATATTGATTGAAAAAGAAACCTGGACATTGTTCTTACTGCTGAAAGCTATAAGTTTGTACTGACTGAGGCTTGCCCTGATGCACCTGACGGTGACTCTACCCCAGAGGAGATTGAGTATCATAAGAAATGAGTAAAAGCTAATGAGATGGCGCGGTGTTACATTTTGGCTTCAATGTCAAATGTATTGGAACATCAGCATCAAGATTTACCAACAGCTTATGATATAATGAACAATCTCAAAGAACTCTTTGGGCTCCAGAGTCGGACTGCTAGGCAAGAGGCAATGAGAAAGTTAATGACGACCACCATGTCTGAGGGAACACTCGTAAGAGATCATATCCTCAAAATGATGGCCTATCTGACAAGTTCTTGGAGGAGAAATCGATGGGGAAACCTAGGTCGATATAATTCTCCAAACGCTACCCAGAAGTTTTGAGCAGTTCCGCCTAAACTATAATATGAGCAAAAGAGAGTATACGTTGGCGGAACTTCTGACAGAACTACGGGCAACATGAGGTATATTTCGTCAAAGTTCTTAGATTCACAATGCTGAAAATGGTTCTACTTCTAAGCCGAAAGGCAAGAAGAAGAAGAAATAGGCCTTTTCAGCAAAGAGAATGAATAAATCTCAGGGACAAAAAGCTGGAATGAAGAAGCCGAAGGGCAAGTGCTTTATCTGTAAGCAGTCAGGACATTGGAAGGCGGGCTGTCCTCGTAGGAATTAGAACAATAAAAGTATATCTCATGCTCTAGAAGTTGAAACATGTTTAGCGGTGTTATCTACCAGCACCTGGTGTGTACATACGGGAGCCACTGATCATGTCTGCAATTCTTTGCAGGGGTTCCAGGAAATCTGACTACTATTTGAAGGAGAGATAACCGTTTACATGGACAATGCCACTAAGGTGGCGGCTGTTGTAGTGGGAGACGTCTACTTATCTTTTGATAGGAATAGAAATTTGATTTTAAGAAATTGTCTTTATGTACCCAGTTTTAGAAAGAATTTAATTTCAGTTCTAAACTATATTTGGATGGATATTATGTTTCCTTTAGTAACAATGTCATTATAAAGAGAAATAAGTTGATTATCTGTTCTGGTGTATTGGTTGGTAGTTTATATACTTTAAATCCAATTTCTCCCACAAAGCAAAATATGAAAATTAATAACACATATTCTAACTTTAATAAGAGAAAAGAACCTTCAGAAATGAACCAAACGTATCTTTGGTATATAAGGCTTGGTCATATTAACTTAAGTAGGATTCAAAGGCTTGTAGCCGATGAACTCTTGGGTCCATTTGAGTTGGAAAACTTTCCAACATGTGAATCCTGCTTGGAAGGTAAAATGACCAAGAGACCTTTTAAGGCCAAGGGGTATAGAGCCAAAGATACGTTAGAACTGGTTCATTTTGATTTGTGTGGTCCTATGTCTATCCAGGCAAGAGGTGGTTATGAACACTTCGTCTCCTTTATAGACGATTATTCAAGATACGGATACATTTACCTGATGCGCTGCAAGTCTGAATGCTTTGATAAGTTCAAAGAATATAGGGATGATGTGGAGAAACGTCTTGGTAAAAGTATCAAGACACTACGGTCTGACCGTGGTGGCAAATACCTCTTTGGAGAGTTTAGGAATTACTTATCAGAAGTCGAGATTCAATCCCAATTGTCTGCATCTGGCACACCCCAACAGAATGGTGTGACAGAATGAAGGAATAGGATTCTTATGGAAATAGTTAGATCGATGATGAGTTATTCATAATTACCAAATTCATTTTGGGGATATGCTTTGGAAACAGCAGTGTACATTCTGAATATGGTACCTTCTAAAACAATTCCTACTACTCCCATGGAATTATGGAATAGGCGTAAGCCTAGTCTGAATCATATCCGGATATGGGGAGTCCGACACATGTGCTGAAGGGAGATACTGATAAGTTGGAATCACGTACAGAAGTTTGTCTGTTTGTGGGATATCCTAAGGGAACGAAAGGTGGTTTATTTTATAATCCTAAAAATCAGAAGATCATTGTTAGCACCAATGCTCGATTTTTAGAAGAAGATTATGTAATGAACCATAAGCCTATGAGTGAAATAGTTCTAGAAGAAATAAGAGAGGACACGTCTACTTTAATACCAACAGTACAAGATGAAGTACCACAAGAAACTGCAACACGTGTCACACATGATACACAACCAGAGACAGTGCCTCGTCGTAGTGGGAGGGTTATAAGGCAACCTGAGATATTCATGTTTTTGGGAGAGTCTTCGGACTTGATCCCAGGTAAACATGAACCTAATCCCCGTACATATGACGAAGCACTCCAAGATATAGATGCAGTATCTTGGCAAAAGGCAATGAATTCAGAAATAGAATCTATGTATTCTAATAAATTCTGGGAGCTTGTAGAACCACCTTGTAACGACCCGCCTTCTACTGGCTAGGCTGTAAGGCCGGACCGTCACATTATGCTGTGCTAACTATTCCATGACCATCATTAAATCTAAGTGCGGAAGCTGTACTAATTAAAATTTTGCTAAACTATTATCCTTTCTTGGTTCTACATGTGCTAAGGGGTGTAATCTAAACTATTCATGACATATATTACATCCCCCAATGGTCAAGGAACTTAACTAAGAGTTTCTTGTTGATATCAGGTCTCCCAATCGATCCACAGATCGATTGGAATGGCCGGATCGATCCATTGATCGATCCAGGTGGCTACTGTATACGGAACTTAGGTTAGATCGATCCAGTGATCGATTCAGCACGCTACTGTGCTTCGGCTGATCGATCCAGACTGGCCAATCGATCCAGTGATCGATCCCAGGGCTTTCTGTTCACGACAGAAGGCATCCGGATCGATCGGCTGATCGATCCAGGAGCTTACTGTTCGCGGTGCGAACTTCTCGATTGATCGGTTGATCGATTGAGAAGCCCCAATCGATCGGCCGATCGATTGGGGTTTCTGATTTCACACCAGAAGCCTGATTTCAGCAAGAAACTCTTAGTTAAGTTCCTTGACCATTGGGGGATGTAATATATGTCATGAATAGTTTAGATTACACCCCTTAGAACATGTAGAACCAAGAAAGGATAATAGTTTAGCAAAATTTTAATTAGTACAGCTTCCGCACTTAGATTTAATGATGGTCATGGAATAGTTAGCACAACATAATGTGACGGTCCGGCCTTACAGCCTAGCCAGTAGAAGGCAGATCGTTACAGAGTGGTATCAGAGCAAAGTTCCATACTTCCTACACACACATCAGCATTGAACCTGTAGCTTCCAAGTAAGAACATCTCTCACCTTATTTATGTTTTCCGTTTTCATGTTAGAAGTAAATGAAGCATGTTTATTTATGATAGTACCTAACATGATAACCATAGATATGCAATTATGATTGTATTAGTTATGTATGTCCTCTATGTCTCTAGAATGACACGAGGACGCCCAGCTAGAAGGGCACCAGCTACTGAGCCCCAGCATGAGGCAGGCAGTTCAGTGCCTCCCCCAGACCTTACAGCATTAGTGGCTCAGTTACAGCAGCAGCTAGTTGAACAGCAACAGGAGATAGCCACCTTAAAGGCTAATCAGCAGAATACTCCCACTTAGCAACGCCAGTAGTCTTAGAGGTTCCCCCAGTCCAGCCTACAGCACCAGTAGCCCCAGCAACAGAGGCAAGAAGAGAAGCTTATCTGATCCAGTGGCAGAGAGTCAAGCCCGAGAACTTCTCTGGCACCAGTGAACCATGGGATGCTCAAGCCTGGTTCAAAACACTGGAGAGCATGATAGAGCTTTTGGACTGACCATAGCATGAAAAGGTGATGTGCGCCTCCTTCTGCTTGACAGGAGATGCACGTATGTGGTGGGAGAGAATTAGAGTGAAGCGCCCAGTAAACCAGATGACATGGGCTGACTTCGAGAAAGAATTCTTCGAGGAGTTCTTTCACATGCGGGTCACAAACCGCCACTACGACGAGTTCACGGAGTTTCGTCAGGGCAACCTATCAGTTGAGGAAGCCGTGAAGAAATTCAACAGATTGGCTCGTCTATGCCCTGAACTAGTCAGCACAGAAAAAGAACGAGTCCGGTTGATGCTCAATATGCTGAGGCCGGAAATAGCAATGAACGTGGCTGGCGGCGTACATAGGCCGCAAACCACCGAAGAACTAGTCAGTAGTGCTCTGACCACCGAGCACTACCAGAACAATATCAAGCAGCAGAAGCAAGTCCTCTCAGAGTCAAAAGGGCAAGGAGGCTCAGGTACTCAGAAACAACAGGGCCACAGCTCTAACTGGAAGGGGAACTTCAGCAACAAGCGCAAACCAGGGAGTTACCCGAAAGTAGGACCAGCTAGTAAACAGCCTAGTTATCCCAGGTGTGCTACTTGTGGGAAATTTCACTCAGGAGTTTGTCTCAAGGGCACACGAGGATGCTTTGAATGTGGACAGGAAGGGCATATGGCTAAGCAATGCCCGAACAAGACAAGTCTTCCTCAACCACAGCCGATACAGTATGGAGGCCAGCCAGCACAGCTACATCAGATGCAGGCCGCTTTAGATGGTCCACACATCAGCCAGGGCAGATTAGAAGCCCCTCCAGCTACGACCAATGCGAGGATCTACTCACTCACCAGAGAGGACGTAGAAAATACCTCGACAGTTGTTACAGGTCAGATCAGTATTTTACGGCAAAGTACAACTGTCTTATTCGATACTGGGGCAACCCATTCTTATATATCCAGGACATTTGCCGAGAAGTTAGCAATACCTCCAGAGGTACTCCGTAGTCAGTTTCTGACGACGTTACCTTCAGGAGAAATTATGGCATCCACGCACTGGCTCAGAGCAGTGTCAGTCATTATAGCAGATAGAGAACTCTTTTGTGATCTGATAGTGCTAGATATGACTGATTATGAATTCATCTTTGGAATGGACTTCCTGATTAGATATGGTGCCTCTATAGAGTGACGTAAACAGAAAGTCGTATTCCAACCTGAAGCAGAAGCACAGTTCGAGTTCATCGGGGAACCCAAGAGAAAAGCCAAGAAATTTCTCTCAGCTATGAAGGCACAGAGATTAATGGATTCAGGGTGTACGGGATTTTTAGCACATGTAGTCAGTACCGGTCAGGACAAGGACCAACAGCTAGCAGAGGTCCGAGTCGTATGTGACTACCCAGCAGTCTTCCCTGAAGAGTTACCAGGCCTAGCACCAGACAGGGAGATTGAATTCGAGATAGAACTCATTCCCGGTACAAATCCTATTTCCAAAGCACCCTACCGCATGGCTCCAGCAGAACTGAAGGAACTTCTTGAGCAACTACAGGAGCTGATTGACAAAGGCTTCATATGCCCTAGTCACTCACCATGGGGGGCGCCTGTATTGTTCGTGAAGAAGAAGGACGGGAGCATGCGCCTGTGTATAGATTACCGGGCACTAAATCAAGTCACAATCAAGAACAGGTATCCTCTTCCCAGAATTGATGACCTGTTTGATCAGCTAAAGGGAGCAGCAGTGTTTTCGAAAATAGACCTCAGATCAGGTTATCATTAGGTGAAAGTTAAAGAAGGGGATATACCCAAGACAACATTCAGGACTAGATACGGACACTACGAGTTCGTAGTCATACCCTTTGGCGTGACAAATGCTCCAGCTACTTTCATGGACCTCATGAACAGGGTATTCAGAGAATATTTAGATAAGCTTGTTATCGTATTCATCGATGACATCCTTATATATTCAGGAACTCAGGAAGAACATGCTGAGCACCTGGGAATAGTATTGCAGACCCTTCAGCAGAACCAGCTGTACGCCAAGTTCTCGAAATGTGAATTTTGGTTAGATCAGGTGTCCTTCCTGGGTCACGTCATCTCAAAGGATGGTATCATGGTAGACCCCAGTAAGATAGAAGTTGTGAGTAGTTGGAAAAGACACAAGAACGCTAGTGAGATCAGAAGCTTTCTGGGATTAGCAGGTTATTACAGAAAATTCGTAGAGGACTTCTCCAGGATAGCCTCCCCACTGACAGCTCTTACCAGAAAGAACAAAAAATTCCAGTGGGCAGAGGACTGTGAGAACAGTTTCAGCGAGCTGAAGAGGAGATTGACCAGTGCACCTATTCTGACAGTACCAGAAAATACAGACAACTTTGATATATATAGTGATGCCTCTAAGTTGGGACTAGGAGCAGTGCTGATGCAAGATGGCAAGGTGATCGCCTATGCCTCGAGACAACTCAAGGATTATGAGAGGAATTACCCTACTCATGACCTTGAGCATGCAGCAGTGGTGTTCGCTCTCAAGATTTGGAGACATTACTTGTATAGAGCTCAGTGCCGAGTGTATACAGATCATCAGAGTCTGAAGTACTTCTTCACTCAGAAGGATCTGAATATGCGACAGCGCAGATGGCTAGAGCTGGTCAAAGACTACGACATAGACATCCTCTACCACCCAGGAAAAGCAAATAGGGTAGCAGACGCACTTAGCAGAAAGTCCAGTGTGCCTTATTATCTCTAGCAGCCATGTCACCACCCCTACAGAAAGAGATCACAGATTTTGGTCTTGAACTCATAGTTGGACAGCTCTCTACTATGACATTAGAGTCTACCTTGCTTGGTGACATCCAGACAGCTCAGGAAATTTAGAAAATCAAGCAAGGATTAGCAGAATCAGAAAGTGGAGAATTCAGAGTGTCCGCTAGCGGGGTGTTGTGTTTTGGTGACAGGCTATGTGTTCCAGATCAGGAGGAACTATGAAGAAAGATTTTAGATGAGGCTCACAAGACTCCCTATGTGATGCATCCTGGCTCCACCAAAATGTATCAGGACTTGAAGAAACGTTTTTGGTGGCCTGGGATGAAGAGAGACATCGCTCGATATGTCAGCACCTGCCTAACCTGTCAGAGGGTTAAGGCAGAACATCAGAGACCAGGAGGAGTTTTACAGCCCATTCAGATTCCAGAATGGAAGTGGGAAGATATTTCTATGGATTTCATAGTGGGACTACCCAGAACCACGAATGATTTTGATACTATTTGGGTAATAGTCGACAGGTTGACTAAATCAGTCCACTTATTAGCTATCAGGATATCCTACTCCATGGAACAGCTAGCACAGTTGTATCTCAAGGAGATCGTTAGACTACATGGAGTCCCACGAACCATTATTTCAGACAGGGACAGTAGGTTCACATCACACTTCTGGGAGTGTGTACAGTCAGCTTTGGGCACGAAGCTAAAGTTCAGCACAGCCTTCCATCCTCAGACCGATGGATAGACGGAGCGAGTAAATCAGGTACTCGAAGATATGCTCCGAGCATGTGCCCTAGACTTCAAGGGAAGTTGGTGCAAATATCTGAGTTTAGCAGAATTTGCATACAACAACAGCTATCAGGCCACCATCGGCATGACACCTTACGAGGCTCTCTATGGGCGGAGGTGTAGATCTCCAATCTGCTGGTATGAGAGTGGTGAACAGAAGGAACTAGAACTTCAGACAGATCTAGTGGCAGATACCACAGCAGCTATACAGCAGATCCGCCAGAGGATAGAGACAGCTCAGAGCCGCCAGAAAAGCTATGCTGATACACAGCGCAGACCCTTAGAGTTTTCTGTTGGGGATTCAGTGTTCCTCAGAGTGGCTCCCATGAAGGGAGTAATGCGTTTTGGGAAGAAGGGCAAACTAAGTCCCAGATATGTGGGACCATACCTTATCAGCAGAAGAGTGGGCAAGGTAGCATATGAGCTAGAGTTACCCCAGGAAATGTCAGCTGTCCACAATGTATTTCATGTCTCTATGCTGAAGAAGCATATCCCAGATGCCAACCAGGTGATTAAGCCCCAGTCGGTACAAATTCGCGAAGACCTCAATTATGATAGTCGGCCTATTCAGATAATAGACCGAGCAGTTAAGAAATTGCGGAACAAGGAAGTACCATTAGTCAAAGTTATTTGGCATAGTCACACAGCAGAAGAGGCAACTTGGGAGACAGAAGCCAGTATGAGACAGAAGTACCCAGAGTTATTCTAAGTTCGGGGATGAACTTTTTATAAGGTATGGGGGATTGTAACACCCGAAAATTCTCAAAATAATTATTAGATATATCCTAGTATTTTTCTGGAATTTTAGTATATTTTTATGGAATTTTTAGAGTAGTGGAAGTAGCAAAAATAAAGGGAGTCGTAAAATAACTTACGAGGGAATTGAACCCGAGACCTATTGGGTTCTATGACTTATGGTGAACCTCAGTAACCAGGTGAACACTGCAGGGCCGTGCTAAAAGGAAAGGGAAATAATTATATTTATGTTAGAGTTGGGTGAATTAATTCCTTAATATAAATAGGGAAATAATTTAGTGAAGAGTTATTTTGATCGTAACTTTCCTTCACCCTAACCCCACCGCCGCCCACCTCTCTTTTTCCCTCCCTCTCTCGGCGCACCAAACCAAGGGTTCTAGGAACACCTCCCGGCAACACAAAGGATACGAGGACGCTCCTCTCTGCGAGAAGAACGCGTAGACGCGAGAAGATCGTCGAGAGGATCGTCTCCACTGGAAAACTAGCGACTAGATTCGTAAGAAAACTAGCACACGAGGTAAGAAACCCCTCACCTGCAGTATAAGTAGCTATTCGTGTGATTTTTATGCATTAGTTTAGTCGTATGCAAATTTTGGCACATAGGGTGTGCATTAGCGTACACCAAGTGCTCGATAGAATGTTTAGCACAGTCGAATGCAATTAGGCATTTTATTAGCTTGGATAAATGCACCAGAAGCATTTACACAGCCTATTTAGTCTTGCTTTAGCTTTTACAGGACTAGATGTCCAATGGGTGGGCTCCCACAGTCGCCTCTAGGTTTAGATAACCTAGTTCTGGGTTTAGACAACCTAGTAAAAGCAAGACAAGAATTTATTAGCTTATGTTCAGTATTTTACTTTCTCAGTGGCACTGTACTGGATTAGATATCCATTGGGTTGGGCTCCCACAGTCGCCCCTAGGTTCAGATAACCTAGTAACCCTACTAAATTTGGGACTTGCAAACCCGGGTCTAGTTAGGGATGCGCGCACAGCACGTACAGTTGCCGGGCCCAAACAGCAGCATGATTAGTATTTTCATCTATTATATATGTAGTTTTAAACTCTCACAAAATAGTTAGGTGAAATCAGTATAGCTTTAGCATTTGCTAGAATTAGCTCAGTTCATGCTTCAGTTCAGCTAACTCTTGTGATTATGTATGATAGCTCTATGTTCAGTTTTTATTACACATGCTTTAGATGATAGTATGCCTTGACTAGCTTTGATTTCTATGTATGATAGCATGCCATGTTTTAGTCTAAACAGTACATATTTCAAATAGCAAGTTTTAAAAGCATATTGCATCGAAGGCATGTTTTTGTGAGGTAGATGGTTTCTTACTAAGCGAAAGCTTACAGATACTTTTTCCTTATACTGCAGATAAAGGTAAAGGAAAGATGGACTAGCGGAGGCTGGAGGGCAATGTGATGAAGATGTGTGTGGATGGAACTTGGAACAAAGATCTTAGGAATTTTAGCAATATTAACTATTAGAACTTTGTTATTTTAGTTTTGCCGTTCAGTTTGCTTAAATGTTATAAATTAGTGGATTATGCACCATGACATGTGTAGAATGCTAGATAATTGATGTTAGGAGGCATTTCACTTAGTTTGGAATTGATATGAGTGATTTTGGCACGAAACAGTGCTGAAATCAGGCTTCTGGTGTGAAATCAGAAACCCCAATCGATCGGCCGATCGATTGGGGCTTCTCAATCGATCAACCGATCGATCGAGAAGTTCGCACCGTGAACAGTAAGCTCCTGGATCGATCAGCCGATCGATCCGGATGCCTTCTGTCGTGAACAGAAAGCCCTGGGATCGATCACTGGATCGATTGGCCAGTCTGGATCAATCAGCCGATCGATCCAGAATATTGCCCGGAGCACAGTAGTGTGTTGAATCGATCATTGGATCGATCCAACCTAAGTTCCGTATACAGTAGCCACCTGGATCGATCAATGGATCGATCCGGCCATTCTAATCGATCCGTGGATCGATTGGGAGACCTGATATCAGCAAGAAACTCTTAGTTAAGTTCCTTGACCATTGGGGGATGTAATATATGTCATGAATAGTTTAGATTACACCCCTTAGCACATGTAGAACCAAGAAAGGATAATAGTTTAGCAAAATTTTAATTAGTACAGCTTCCGCACTTAGATTTAATGATGGTCATGGAATAGTTAGCACAGCATAATGTGACGGTCCGGCCTTACAGCCTAGCCAGTAGAAGGCGGGTCGTTACACACCTGATGGTGTAAAAGCCGTTAGATGAAAGTGGATCTACAAAAGGAAAAGAGGGACAGACGGGAAGGTAGAAACCTTCAAAGCAAGGCTTGTAGCGAAAGGATACACTCAGAAAGAGGGAATCGATTATGAGGAGACTTTTTCGCCGGTAGCCATGCTTAAGTCTATCCTGATACTCTTATCCATTGTCGCTCATATGGATTATGAGATTTGGCAAATGGATGTCAAGATAGCTTTCCTTAATGGAAGTCTTGAAGAAAACAACCATATGAAGCAACCAGAAGGATTCATTGAAAAGAGCAAAGAACATCTAGTGTGCAAACTCAATCGGTCCATTTATGGACTGAAGTAAGCTTCAAGATCTTGGAACATCCGGTTTAATGAAGTAATACAATCATATGGATTTATTCAGTGTCTGGATGAGTCTTGTGTATACAAGAAGTGTAACGAAAATGTGGTGGTATTTCTTGTACTATACATAGATGATATTTTGTTAATTGACAACAATGTCAAGGTATTATCGGACGTGAGGGTATGGTTGTCCAAACAATTTGATATGAAGGACATAGAAGAATGTGCACACATTCTTGGGATCAAAGTTATAAGGGATCACAAGAAAAGAATGTTGTGCCTATCTCAAGCTTCATATATAGACACGATCCTTGCTCATTTTTGCATGCAGAACTCCAAGAAAGGTTATGCTAGTCTACCAAGCAGACGATTTGCTCCCTGTGGGTTACCCGGATTCATACTTCAAATCAAATAGGGACAATAGTAAGTCTACGTCAGGCTATGTGTTTACTCTAGGAGGTGGAGCCATTGCATGGAGGAGTATTAAGCAGAAATGCGTCTCGGACTCAACCATGGAAGCTGAGTATGTGGCAGCCTCTGAGGTAGCCAAAGAAGCTATATGGCTCAGGAACTTTCTAATGGACATAGATGTGATTCCTGGTTTGCCCAAGATCATCACAATTTATTGTGATAATAGCGGTGCAGTTGCAAACTCAAAGGAACCGTGAGCCCATAAGACAAGTAAACATATAGAGCGCAAGTACCACCTGATACGAGATATCGTCAAGTGAGGAGAAGTTGTCGCCACCAATATTGCATCAGCAGATAACCTGGCAGATCCTTTTACTAAGGCCCTTTCGGCGAAAGATTTTGATCGGCATATGGAGGGGATGAGAATCAGATATATGGTAACAGATATGACAGTTTAGTCTTTCAGTATAAGTGAGAGATTGTTGGAGTGTATACTAAAAGCCTAGCTTTTGTAAACATTTATTTTTGAAATAAAATAATCACATTGGTCAATATCTACATTTATTTGTTAAATGTAATTGTTCAATTAATTTATATAGTAGACAACATGGTGTGTGGTGTCACACACAGAAGATCATGTTGACAGTTCTTTATAAATTATAAACAGTTGCTCACGACTAAGATGGAAAGGAACAAACCATCGGAATAGTCGTAGTGTAATTAAGTATTAATTTATCCTGATTAATAAATTACACTGGTACACCCTAAGTGTATTGAGTAGGACCATTTAGGTAAGTTATTTTTGTACTGACTTAGTAAAAGAACTAGACCTTAATTATTATTGAAGTGTGTGCTCTTAATCCTAATATAATAACAAGAACATATATTTAATATGCCTGATAAATCAATATGCCCGATAAGTTGGGAAATGATATTACTTATAGTGTGTGTTGTTGATTATAGAAGGAATCTGTGTCCTAGTTATCTAGGTTGAGAATGTCCCCAAGAGGAGTTCATAAGGATTGCCATGTTAAACCCTGTAGGTGTACTTAGTTCAACATGACAATGAAGTTGAGTGGTACTACTCTTGGAGCTAGATATTAATTAAGTGAGTTGTCAGTAACTTATTTAATTAGTGGACATTCGTTATCTTAAACACAGGGAGACTAACACACTCATGATAAGAAGGAGCCCATAATGTAATTTGGGATTGGTGCGGTAGTGCGATAATAACTCTCTAGTGGAATGAGTTATTATTGATGAACTTGAGTTGTGTGTTCGGGGCGAACACGGGATACTCAAGCTCATCGGAAGGCCAAAACCAATTTCTCCTCTAGGTCCCTGTCGTAGCCTCATTAAAGCATCAAGTCCATCCAAATATAAGCCCATCTTGGTGTCCAGGAAGGGGGCCGGTCCAATGCTTGGTGACCAAGCAAGGGCCGACCACATCCTCTTCCATGGGGGTCGGCCCTATTTTTTGATGAACAAACTAGTAGGGGCCAACCACATTAATCAAACAAGGAGGGTTGTTTTGAATTTTTAAAATCTTCTCTTTGTAGAAAAACTATAAGTTTTAAAAGAGATATTTTAATTTTTAAAATCTTTCCTTATTTGAATTAGGTCACATGTTTTAAAAGAAAGTTTAAAAGATTTTAAAACTTTTCTTTTTTAACCATCCTCATGGTTTTAAAAAAAAGGAAGAGAAGTTTTAAAATTTAAAATTTCTATCACCATGTTAAAAAAGGAAATTTTATAAGAGAAGTTTTAAATTTTAAAACATGGTTTTAATTTTTAGAACTTTCCTTTTTTAACTCCTACTTTAGGAAAGAGAGCTTGTAAAATTTTATAAGAGTTTTTCTTCTTGTAAAATTTTATTAAAAAAAAATTATTTCCTTCCTCTTATAGGGGCCGGCCACCCTTGCTTGGTGCCCAATTAAGGTGGCCGGCCAAAATAAAAATTAAAATAAAATCATCATCCAACTAATTTGGTGATTGATTCAATCAAGAGGAAAGAAAAGGAAAATAAAAAGGGAAAATGAAAAACTAGAGGAAGATTTTAATTCTTCCCTTATTTGGCTTGGGCAAGTATTATAAAAGAAGGGGCGAGGAGACTTCATGAGACACAATTCTTATTCTCTTGGTGGAGTCTCTCTAGGTGGCCGGCCCTCCCTCTCCCCTTCTCTTTTCCCTTTTGCTCTCTTCTCCTTGGTGGTGGTGGTGGCCGGATTTTAGAGGAAGAGGAAGAGGAAGGAAGCTTTTGGGTGGCGTTCATCTTGGAGGATCGTCGTCCACACGACGTCCAAGGCGAGGCGAGGAATACGACAGAAGATCTTGAGGTCATTAGTTGACAAAGAGAAGGTATAATTAGCAATTGTTTTCCGCATCATGCTAGTTATTTCTTTTTGTAAAAATTCCAAACACAAGAGGCATTAAATCTAGTTTTTTAAATTTATTTTTCGAGTTTGTGTTTTCTTTGTTTTCAAATTTATGATTCGATTGTTCTTTTTGGTTAACCTAGAGTTATTTAAGGAAATCAAATATTAGTTTTCCTTAAAAGGCTTTGTCTAGGCGGTGGTAGTTGCTCCCATATCCAAGAAGGCCATGTGCCTCGCCATGCAGTCCTGGAAGTCAATTTTAGAAATTAATATTTAATGGAATTAATAACATAGGTGGATTTGAATCAATAGTGTTAAGTTTCGCTTGCGATTCAAATCTAAAGCATTAAGAACAGATAAGTTAAATTTGGAATTAATGATGTTAAGTTCCGTCTGCGATTCCTAATTTAATTTCTAAAGAACACAATAGATTATTTAAGGAAAGGTTTGACACTTGTACAAAATTTTTGTACAGTGGAACCGGTACATTTTCCTAGGATTAACCAACACTTTCAACCTTCTCCTCGAGCAATCTTCCGCTCTGGCTTTTTGTCCCTAAAAAAATGTCATGCACTTCTTTCTCGTTCACCAGCATACTCTTCCGCAGCATCTCGTCTCTCAGACGTACCAAGCCTGTCAATAATTTTCTGTGTCATCCTTCTCACTAGCTGCATCTTTTAGCTCGACTTCTTGTACTCCTAAGTTTCTACACACTTAGACACAAGGATCAAATACAACAGGATATAATTTGAATTGGTTGATCACACCAAAACTATCATGGGATACTTATAATCTCCCCCTTTTTATTGCGAGCAACCCAAGTTAAGTTAGGGAAAAATAAAACAAAGAACAATAAAATAATAGGTAAAGCATTGCACTTAATAAACATGTTATGCAATGTAAAATTAAAATGTACCTCCTTCTAAACTTAATTTATAATTCTCCCCCTTTGATCACATTAAAAATAGGGGTTTACTCTGAAAATAATTTTGGAAAAAAATCTACGAGATACAAAAATAATGACTAACATTCAGAAAAATTAAGAAGTTTAAATTTCAAAATTTGGAATGTTTACGATTTATAAACTAGTTTTGGAAAAAATAATTTTCAAATAATTTTTAATTATTAAAAATTTTTAAAAATATTTGTGAGGGTTAAACAAACATATCCAAAAAAAAATAGTAATAAAATTTTTATGAATAAATAACATTAGTATAAGCAGTAATTAATTATTATATATAGAGATATGTATTTTCTAAAAGAAATACTTAATAAATAAATTTTGAGTTCTAAAATTCTTGTAACTTTTTCTCAGTGTGTAAAATAGAGAATATATGTATAAAAAATAAAATTTTTAAAAATTAAATTTTGAGAATTTTTAATACTAAAAATTAAAGATATGATTTTTATTAAAAAATTAATAAGAAATAATACGGCGGTAATTTTTTTTAAAATTTTTTTCTATAGATAAATAATGAAATCATTTTTCTCAAACAAAATCACAATCTAATTAATTTTAAATAGAAAGCTTATGAAATAATTTATTAAAAAAGTTAGATAATTTTAAGCAAAAAAAATATTAAATCAAACTAAAAATAAAACATGCATAAAGATTTAATCTGTTGGATCGAGACGCAAGTGAGAGAGAGAGAGGGGGTGAATCATGTGATTTTCAAAATTCTTACTTTTTCAATTTTGGAAAACTAAGAAAGTGAAGTAGAAAAATAAGCAAAAGAACACGCGTTCGATTTTACTTAGTTCGGAGCCTTCGGCTACTGCTACTCCAAGACTCAGGTCTCACGGACCTATTGATGGATAATCCACTAATTGTCTCTTCCAGAACCATCGGAAGAGGTAATCAAATACAAGAGATAGGGACAGTGTAATAGACTACACTTCCCATTTAGAGCAATAGTAAAAATTGCAGCACTTAATAAAATTGTTACCAACAATTTTGAGAACGCTTGTGTGTTGTTGTCGGTTTGCTGGAGATGATCGGATGACTCGGAAAGGTAGCTTGGTAGTAGACATACTTCTATGAAGGAGCAGTAGAAAGCCAGAGCAGTTAGAACTTTAAACGGATGTGTAAAGGATGGTAGAAGTGATGATCCTGAAGCTGGTTGAGACACCCTTATAAAGGGTGTGGAAGGCGCCTTCCATAGCCTTGAAGGAGCTTCCAACCTGCAAAGTTTAATCCCGAACTCATTGCTCCTTATCTGTGACAAAGTTTGAAATTTTATCCTGCTAAAGGAACCTTCCATGGCACTGAACTTCTATGAACAATACGAAGGTGTCTTCCATAGCATGAAAGGTGCCTTGGGTACTATTCACCCGAGGCCTTTTGTGCTCCTTTTACCCTACAAAAAGTGTTAGCCCAACAACTTGCAAGACAATATTAGCACAGTAATAATGAGTAGTAATTAGACCTTCTCTCCCTGAGAACAGGATCTAGTCAGGGTCTCAATTTAGATTTTCGAAATGGACCTAAATTGGACCGACACCTACTGTCCCTTTGAACAGAGATGCGTCCTCACTTAGTCACTCTTCTCTAGTGACTTACCTCTACTTACTAGGTGTAGAGTGACCTTCAAAACTACACATCTGGACTTTGGGAATCAAATATCCCGACCTATCAGAATCGCACATTTGATCTTCTCCAATCGAAAATTGCACATCCCGACCTACCAGAATCACACATCTAGTCTTCTCCAATCAGGAATCGTATATCTCAACCCTTACCAAAATCTCACATCTGGACTTCAACCTGTCAGGAATTAAACATCCTCACTTGCCAGAATCACACATTCAGTCTTCAACCAATCAAGAATCGAACATCCTGACTGGAGTTAGTCAACCCTGTACACTCAGTAATAAGGTTAGATCGCAACATATCTAACTTTAACCTATTTGTCATTAATCAAAACTTAGGTTTGACTATTAGTGCAAATTATACCAACAATATTCTCCTTTTTGATACAATGATAACCTATTAGAAAAAATAATGCAGAAGACATAGCAAAAAATCAAGCAAGTACTGTTCTATTCTCTTGAGCATTTTTATGGTTAAGGTTTTTAAATTTTTAGTTTTTCTTACTTAACTCTTACCCTCCCCCTTGGCATTCATCAAAAAATATGTAAATAAGTATACCAAAGTATTAAAACACACAAGTGATTATAAACTTTTTAAAATAAGCATAAAAACTTACAGGTTTATTGTAGAGAGGAGTTCAGTGTTTAAAAATGTTCCACTTAATTTTGACAAAGTTTTCAAAATTTATAACAGGTTCTGAAAACTAACTTTAGGAAAATAATTTCAAAGTTTAAAGTTTTAAAGTAACTTCCAAGATATTTTCAAAGTAGTTTTCAAATATACTAATATTTTAAGATTGGTTTGCAAAGTACTTTTCATAACAATTTTCAAAATTAGTTTTTTCAACAATTTCAAAAGAGCTTTTTTTTAAAAAAAAATTCTAAGAATTCGAAAGATTTTTTTTTTAAAAATTAATTAAGAATCTAGAAAGATTTTTAAAATATGTTAAATAAGAACTTAGAATTATTTTTAAAATACTTTAAACAAGAGTTTTTAGCTTAGAAATATTTTCAAATACTCTAAACAATAGTTTAACTTGGAAATATTGTTCAAAATACTCTAAACAAGAGTTTTAACTCAGAAATAGTTTAAAATACTCTAAATAAGAGTTTTAACTTGAAAATATTTTCAAAATACTGTAAACAAGAGTTTTAACTTAGAAATATTTTCAAAATACTTTAAACAAGAGTTTTAACTTGGAAATATTTTCAAAATAATTTTTAATATAATTTTCAAATATAAAATAGAATTTTAGGAAGTTTCAAAATATATTTTTAAAATTATTCTTCAAATATCGTCCCCCTGAACCTGATATTATTTAAGAAAAATATTCATTTAAAAATTATCTTTAAATGTCTAACTGTTAGTTACTAACTAACTATCATAAGATAGCAATATTCACTTGGTTAGTCAAGTTAAATAAATATATCCAGTTAGTATTTGACTAAAATGGATTACTTAACCTGATCACTATCATTCTGGTATTTTTTGCCCGAACTTGTGTTGATGCACTGATATAAGCATCTGAAGTCCAGGCCATAGGCCTATGCATCTCATGCTATTCTAAGCTTATGCATACACAATCAAGGTAAACCTATTGTATTTGTGAAATGCTCGATCCTAGATCTATAGGAACATGCTTTGTATGAATTTGATCTATACTAAGGCTAAAATTAATTTTAAAATTCTAAGAAAATGAAAATTTTTAGAAATAAAAGATTTTCCTAGAATTTGTAAAAAATTGTTTATTTAAATAGTAGTCCTAGTCTAAAAGGATTATCCAAATAACGTGGCAAAAGGTAGCTAATTGTATAGATTAAGGGGGTGTTTGGTTGATGGGTTTGGGAATGAGGGAATGGAATGATAGTAAAAGATAGTGTTTGGATTGTGGGTTTGGAAATAGCATTTTGGGAATGATTACCAGATTTATGGAAATCAACCAAACCCATATAATTAACTTGATGGGTTTCATTTTCATTCCTATTCCCATTCCACCCTACTATCAAACCCATACCCATAGTCATTCCCATCATTTAACCAAACACCCCCTAAGTTAACCAAATATATAATGTATAATAGTGTACTAAAATAATCAGATCTGATCATCATCAACTGGAGGAGGTGTGGGCTACTCAAGTGCTCTCAAAGCCTGAAGAATCTATTGAAATCTGATGGTCATCTCCTCTCGAAGAGAGGAGAATCCAGTGGGCATCTCTCCCCAGAGAGTGCTAAATCCGTCTGAGACCGACTACTGGATCTATGCGGAAGAATCCTCAAGTTAAGCAAGTCGATCCTCGATGGATAGTGAAGCTGAGGGCTGAGTCGAGATCGAGGGCTGGGTCAGAGTCAAAGGGTATCCAAAGATCTCCTCAGCCATAAATGCTGGCATCGCCTCTCCCTCACTTAGAATGATAGGTGGAAAATCGTCCTCGGCCTCGCCTGGTACGTCTGGCTATGGTTACACTCTCCACACTAGTCCCTCCTGAGCGGTGATGTCTATATGTACTAATACAAGCTAACGCTGACCAATCTCATCATATGCGCTAAGGGGAGTGAATGTACCCTGGGTCATATCTACCCCTATGGTCGAGAATATGTAAGTTAAAACATGACAGTATAGCATATAAACCTGTCACCTAGTGATGAGACTGGCTGCATGGATGACATTCTGAAATATGTGTAATGCAATGTTTATGTCTAAATGTTGGCGTAGTGCATACAAGAAGGAGTGAGACGGTTGCATCATTGTAACATCATGAGATGTGATTGGTAAAATACAGGTGGTCAGGACTCGATACATGACATAGTCTTGAACCCTAAGAGAGAGTGACCTAAAGTCAGTCACAGTAGGTAGTCTTTCCTCCTCAAAAAAATACATGTGGATAGTATTCAATATAATGTGGGAGTAGAGTTCACCAAATGGCAAATCCCTCTTAGGGTAACACAAAAATGGGCAAGCAGACCTCCTAAGTCCTAGGTTATCATACAATAGAGTGGAGCAAAAGCTAAAATTCTTCTCACCAACTCTAGTGGAGTATGTCAAGTTATCAACTTTAACTAGATTATTATAAATCTGTGCACACAATGTTGGTTAGTTCTAGGAAAATGTACCGGTTCCACTGTACAAAAATTTTATACAAGTGTCGAACCTTTCCTTAAATAACCTATTGTGTTCTTTAGAAATTAAATTAGGAATCGCAGACGGAACTTAACATCATTGATTCCAAATTTAACTTATTTGTTCTTAATGATTTAGATTTGAATCGCAAGCGGAACTTAACACTATTGATTCAAATCCACCTATGTTATTAATTCCATTAAATATTAATTTCTAAAATTGGCTTCTAGGACTGCATGACGAGGCACATGACCTTCTTGGATATGGGAGCAACCACCATCGCCTAGATAAAGTCTTTTAAGGAAAGATAATATTTAATTTCCTTAAATAACTCTAGGTTAACCAAAAAGAACAATCGAATCACAAATTCGAAAAAGAAGAAAACACAAACTCGAAAAACTAATTCGACAAACTAGATCTAATGCCTCTTGTGTTTGGAACTCATACAAAGAAAATAACTAGCATGATGCAGAAAATAATTGCTAATTATACCTTCTCTTTGTAAACTAATGACCTCAAGATCTTCTGCCGTATTCCTCGCCTCGCCTTGGACGTCGTGTGGGCGACGAACCTCCAAGATGATCACCACCCAAAAGCTTCCTTCCTCTTCCTCTAAAAACTGGCCACCACCACCACCAAGGAGAAGAGAGCAAAAGGGAAAAGAGAGGGGAGAGGGAGGGTCGGCCACTTGAGGTTCTCCAACCAAGAGAGTAAGAATTGTATCTCATGAAGCCTCCTCACCCTTTCTTTTATATTAGTTGCCCAAGGCAAATAAGGTGTAACGCCCGAAAATTCTCAAAGTAATTTTAGAAATATCCTATGATTTTTATGGAATTTTAGAATATTTTTATGGATTTTTTGGAGAAGCAGAAGTAGCAAAATTAAGTAAAAACGTAAAATAGCCTAAGCAGGAATTGAACCCGAGACCTAGCGAACTCTACGCCTTATAGATGACTCTAGTAACCAAGGGGCCCCAGCAAGGGTGTGCTTAAAAAAGAGGAGAACAATTATATTTAAGATTTAGTTGGGTGGTATTAATCACTTAATATAAATAGGGGAATTAAGAGAGGAGTTATTATTCGTGAACGACACCTCTCCCTCACCCTCACCCGGCGCCTCTCTTCTTCCGCACCCTCTCGGCACGCCAACCTCAAGGAGACCTAGGGTTCCGTCCCTAGGGCCATAAGAGCACCTTCCGGCGATAATTCCGGCACGAGGAGGCTCCCCTCCGCGAGAAGAAAGTATAGACGTAAGAAGATCGTCGAAAAGATCTTCTTCTCCGGAAAACTAGCGATCAGATTCGTAAGAAAACTAGCGCAGGATGTAAGTAACCCCTCACCTGCAGTATAAGTAGCTAGTCGTATGCTTTTATGCTCTTAGTTTGCTTTTACATTCTTGGTGCAACCATATGCAGGGTTAGAGCACACCAGGTGCTCGATAAAATGATCAGTACAGTTATATGCTACAATAGACATTGTAATAGCTCAGTTAAATGCCATAGATGCATTTTAAATAGTATACGTAGCCTTGCTTCAGTTATATGGGACTACAGTCCAATGGGTGGGCTCTCATAGTCGCCTCTAGGTTTAGATAACTTAGTTCTAGGTTCAGATAACCTAGGAAGAGCAAGTTAAGATATATTAGCTATGAATCAGTATTTTACTTTATCAGTGGCACTGTACTGGACTTTAGTTGTCCTTGGGTTGAGCTCCCATAGTCGTCCCTAGGTTTAGATAACCTAGTAACCCTACTAGATTCGGGACTTGCTACCTCGGGCCTAGTTAGGGATGCGCGCACAACAAGTACAGTAGCCGGGCCCATCAGCAGCATGTTTAGTATTTTTATCTATTTATGAAAATAGTTTTCAAACTTCACAACCAGATACGTGAATACATCTTAGTTTCAGTTTAGTTCTTATTGTGATGATAATTAGCTTAGCTTATGTATCAGTTTAGTTTCTTGTTGATACACAAATAGCTATGTTTCAGTAGTTGACTGCCATATTTCAGTATTCTAGTATGATCCTCATCATGCTTTATTAGCACAACATATTTTAAAATAAAGCATGATTTCATTAGATGCATGTTTTGTGAGGTAGATGGTTTCTTACTAAGCTCCCAAACTTATAGTTTCTTTTTTTTCCCTTATACTGCAGATAAAGGTAAAGGGAAGATGGATTAGCGGAGGCTGGAGGACAATGCAATAAAGATGTGTGTGCAAGGAACTTGGAATGAAGATCTTTGGGGAAACTAGCAGATTTAAGAACTTAGTGTTTCAGTTTTGGTTATTTTCTGCACTTATAGAATATTAAGTGTCATGAATTGTGGATGTGTGCACAATGCTATGCCTAGACCTCTAGTTACCTTGATGTTAGTCGGTAAGTGATGAATCATGATCTATTTATTAAGAGTTTAGTGTTTATTAGTTGAGATATCCATGTTTTGCTCGAGATTCTGAAATGCAGCAGAAATCAGAGCTTCGATCGATCAGCCGATCGATTGGGAGGTAATCAGTCGCGTACAGAGAGCTGTGGAATCAATTAGCTGATCGATCGGTCATGGATCGATCAGGCGATCGATCGGGGATTTAAATTCTGTGAACAGAAAGCCTCTGAATCGATTATTGGATCGATTGGCCAGGCTGGATCGATCAGCCAATCGATCCAGAATTCACCCTGTGCACAGTAGCGAGTTGAATCGATCAGTGGATCGATCAGACAATTCCAATCGATCAGCCAATCGATTGGAATGTCTGATTTCAGCCAGAAGTGCCTAACTTCAATTTTTGACCAAATAGAAAGTTAAGTTCCCTTCTTTAGCATATGTATAACTTCAGCAATGTATCCCGAATATAAATTTCAGATTTTATGGCACACAACATAGAGTTTTAATTAGTTCAGTCCTTTTTTTTTCTTTTCCGCACGAGAATAGTTAGCATAATGTAACCCCGACCTTACAGCTTAGTCAGTAGGAGGCGGGACGTTACATAAGGGAAGAATTTTTACAAAAATTAAAATCTTCCTCTAGCTTTTCCTTTTCCCTTTTAATTTTCCTTTTCTTTCCTCTTGATTGAATCAATCACCAAAAATAAATTTGATGATTTTATAATTTTAAACATGGTCGGCCACCTTGCTTGGGCACCAAGCAAGGGTGGTCGACCCCCCATAAGAGGAAAAGGAATTTTATTTTTTTTATAAAATTTTACAAGAAGAAAAATTCTTATAAAATTTTACAAGCTCTCTTTCCTAAAGTAGGAGTTAAAAAAGGAAAGTTCTAAAAATTAAAACCATGTTTTAAAATTTAAAACTTTTCTTATAAAATTTCCTTTTTTAACATGATGATAGCAAATTTAAATTTTAAAACTTATCTTCCTTTTTTTTCTTAAACCATGAGGATAGTTAAAAAAGGAAAGTTTTAAAACTTTTAAAACTCTCTATTAAAACATGTGGCCTAATTCAAATAAGGAAAGTTTTTAAAATTAAAATCTCTCTTTTAAAACTTATAGTTTTCTACAAAGAGAAAATTTTAGAAATTCAAAAACAACCCTCCTTGTTTGAATATTGTGGTCGGCCCCTACATGCTTGGACACCAAGCAATAGGGTCGGCCCCTATAGATGAGGATGTGGCTGACCCTTGCTTGGTCACCAAGCATTTGAACAACCCCCTTCTTGGACACCAAGATGAGCTTATATTTGGATGGACTTGAGGTTATAATGAGGCTACGATAGGGACCTAGAGAAGAAATTGGTTTTGGCCTTTCGATGAGCTTGAGTATTTCATGCTCGCCCCGAACACACAACTCAAGTTCATCGATAACAACTCATTCTAGTAGAGAGTTATTATCGCACTACCGCACCAATTCCAAATTACATTATGGGCTCCTTCTTATCATGAGTGTGTTAGTCTCCCTGTGTTTAAGATAACAAATATCCACTAATTAAGTAAGTTACTGACAACTCACTTAATTAATATCTAGCTCCAAGAGTAGTACCACTCAACTTCATTGTCATGTCGGACTAAGTCCACCTGCAGGGTTTAACATGACAATCGTTATGAGCTCCTCTTGGGGACATTTTCAACCTAGATAACTAGGACACAGATTCCTTCTATAATCAATAACACACACTATAAGTAATATCAATTCTCAACTTATCGGGCATATTGATTTATCGAGCTAAACCTCACCCTTTGATAAGTCAAAGAAATAAATATTAAATATATGTGCTTGTTATTATATTAGGATTAAGAGCAATTGTAACAACCCAATTTTTCTCATTACGAGTTCTAATAGTGGTTAAAAATATTTAGAAATGCTTTAGAAATATTCTAAAGATTTTTAGGGATTTTTAGAGTATTTTTATGTAATTTTTGGAGTTCGTTTGGTATTTTTACCAAAAGGAAGAAGTTTCAAAAAAATAAATAGGTTCGGCCGAGGTTCGAACCCGCGACCTCCGACCCGACCCGAATCTTAAGCGAAGCGTGATGACCAAGAACCCAGCAGGGTCATGCTGATTAAGGAAAGAGAGGAAATAATTTAAGTAGTAGTTAATAACAGAAATAATTAGGTATTATAAAGGGAGATAAAGAGGGAACTTAGGGGTTATTACCGTAACTAATTCCTTCCTCTCTTCTCTCTCGCGCGTGGCGTCTCTGCTCGGGCGAAAACGAAGCCAGGATTAGGGCTTCGTCTCCGGCGGCCGGCGAGGGACTAAACCCGAGAGTTCTTCACCTCCTCACGATCCTTTCGTCGAGGGGAGTTCGTGGGCACAAGGTAGAGCCGAAGTTCGAGCTATTCGAAACCCTAGAAGCCCCTCTTGTTCGGTTGTGAGTCCAAGAAGCAAGGTAAGCGTTACTCACCTGCAGTAGGAGTAGTTTTCAGACCTAGTTTCTTTTTGATTTCGAAGCATGTTGAAAAGATGGATAATTTTGTGCTTGCTGCCGTGAACCCCAAAGAAAGAAAGAGGATGAACGATAGAGGTTAAGCATGTGGGTTGATTCCTTCAAGCTTTGAAATTAGTACTGCAGCTTTTAAGTTAGATTTTTCTATTGTGACCTTGATGAGCATGCTCTGTTCGTGTAGAGTTTTACAATTTTGAATTTTGTTGCTCTATGAGAAATTCCGGGTTTTTTTGGTTTCTCCTGTCATTTCTGCTGTAGTTATCTTAAGGGTTTATGTTGCTCTATAAAAGTATAGCTATGAACAAGTTACATGGATCTTTAGTTTCAGCAGGGTATAGTTTTGTTCATGCTAAGCATTTGAGATGAAATAAGCCTTATATGGGTTTTAAATTCCAGCAGGTTTCAAATTTATTTGTGCTACGTATGAGATAGAAACAACCTCATTTGGAACTTAGAACAACCCATTCCTTTTTGTGTTTCCACGGGCAAGAACAACCCTGTTGTCATTAATCCTTTAACCAGCAGAATTTTGTTTGTATAGTATGCAGAATTTTGTTTGCTTAGTATGCAAAATTTTGATTGCATGGTATGCAGATTTTTGGTTAAAGCTTTGTATGCAGATTTTTGTTTAAGCATATTAATGTTAGAATTTGTTTAAACATTTCAGTTTTGTAAGAAGCATTCTTCTATTAGAAGTATTAACAAGTATAAGTATTTTACTTGAGAAGGCTAGTACCTGACTTCTGAGGTTGTCGTTAAACAAATCCAGGTGACCGTTTCCGAGGTCTCGGCCCTGGTAAGACCAAGGTCTTTACACTCGTAGGACTGGTGGCTCGCTACCTCAGTTCCTATTAGGGAGCGCGCATTGGTACTAAGCCTGGGCCCAAGAAAAGATTATTATTTTAAAGTATAAAAGTATAATATTTTAAACAAGTGAAATAAGCTTCACATGAGTTTAAAGTTCAGCAAGTTTAGTTTCGGATATGCTAGCATGTTGTTTAGATTTTCATACTGTTGTTAGATGAGCATGAGCAGCTTTACATGTTTAGCATTTCAGTATGTTTGATTCCTCTATTATCAGATGAGCATGTGCAGTATTTCTTTTAAAGCATTCAGTTTTAGATTTATTCTTATTCACATGGATATTCAAGTTTTGTGAGTTAGATAGCGCTTACTAAGTAAATTTTACTTATAGTTGCATTTCCTCTTACTGTAGATAAAGGAAAGAAAAAGCTATAGCGAAGGAAGGTGACAAGGAAGTGCGGATGGATGTGTGATGTTTGGACTATGGAAGCCTTGGGATTTAGTTTAATAATTCATTAAGACTTTGTATTCAGAATATTGGAACCATTCTTTCATGTTGTTAGATTTGCATTGGTTATTTTATGTTTAGAACTCTTTCTTTTAATTGCTATGCACATTGGTTTATTATCTAAGTTGTATCATTGTTGCATGCTTGTGTAGATTTATATATATAGTTTCTAGCATGTTCAGATTGATGTATAGTTTTAGTTGTAAACGTATGCTTGAATAGTATGTTTTCCGCTGTTACACATTGTATGCTTTGAGTTTTGAGAGTTTTAAGTATAAATATTTCATGTGAACAACTCTAGTTAAGTATAGTTAGTAGTCCAGTAGCGCTCCACCCTCACAGACTAGTAGGGAGGAAGGTGGGGTCGTTACAAGTTGGTATCAGAGCAGTCCCCATTCTCCAGCATCACACATCAGCACCAACCTTGCCGTCTTCAAGTAAGAAAGTACTTTAATTCCTTTTAGTATGCCTTTCCTTTTGCAGTAAAGAGAAATCTTTAGAAGTACTTGTTTATATGTGCTTAAGCTAGATAAAAGTTCTTGTTTGTCTTTCTATGTTTTATTTATATGTCTAGAGAGTATAGAGACAATTTCAGGTTTTCTCTCTCTACATGACTAGATGTCAAGAAGAGGACGTCGCTCAACTCCAGAGACAAGTGGCAGAGCAGCAACAAGTGATCGTCAATTTGATGGCTAATCGGCAGCCAGTCCCTCCCACTCCCCCAACTATCAATGTGGAGACCCCAGTGGTGACTGAAGTTCCACCAGCTGCCCTGGAAGTCGCCACAGCACCTAGAAGACAAGAAGCATATCTTATACAATGGCTGAAGCTGAAGCCATAAAGTATCTCAGGCACGACTGAGCCTTGGGATGCACAGGCTTGGTTCAAAACACTGGAGAGCACCATGAAGCTTCTTGACTGGCCAAAAGTCGAGAAGGTCAAGTGTGCCTCTTTCTGCCTATCGGGAGATGCTCGTATGTGGTGGGAGAGAGTTAAGAGCAAGAGAGCAGTCAATCAGATGAGCTGGACCGACTTCGAGACAGAGTTTCACGAAGAATTCTTCCGCCAATGGATCACCAATAAACATTATGAGGAATTTATGGAATTCAGACAAGGTGATCTGCCAGTAGAAGAAGCAGTAAAGAGATTCAATAGACTAGCTCATCTCTGCCCAGAGCTAGTAAGTACAGAGAAAGAACGAGTCAGACTGATGCTCCGAATGCTGAGGCCAGAAATAGCACTTAACGTGAGTAGTGGGACTCACCGACCACTGACTGGTGAAGAGCTGGTCAGCAGGGCATTAGTCGCTGAGCACTATCTGAACAGCATCAAGGCACAACAAATGCAATTCAAGCGAGTCAAGATGGAGGACAAGACAATAGGGAGTCAGAAACCTCAGGCAAGTAAGCAACACTGGAAGGGCAAAGATAATAAGAGGAAAGGGTGGAATACAGGAGGAAACCAAAAGGGAGGTTCTACAGACAAGCAGGCCAAGTTCCCTCCCTGCCCTAAATGTGGGAGAGTACATCCAGGAGCATGTCTTTTGGGTATGATTAGATGTTATTCATGTGGTCAAGAAGGACATCTGGCTAAGGCATGTCCTAACAAGCTTAAAACATCTCAGCAACAAGCAGCACAATACGGGAACAAGCCTCAGTTACACTACATGCCTGCGACTTTGGACGGACCTCAGCTCAGTCAAGGAAGATTGGAAGCTCCACCAGTTTCAGCCAGTGCCAGAGTATTCTCCCTCACCAAAGAGGAGGCTGCTAGTGCCTCTACGGTCGTAACAGGTCAAGTAGTTATTTTTCAGCATTTAGCTACTGCACTATTTGATACTGGGGCGACCCATTCTTTTATATCAGTACTCTTTGCCAAAGAATTCCAGATACCTACAGAGAGCATGAATTCCAAGTTCTTGACAACCCTACCTTCTGGGGAAGTCATGGAGTCCAACCAGTGGCTTTGGGTTGTACCAGTCAGAATTTCAGACCGAGAGCTATATGTTGATCTAGTAGTCCATGCGATGCAAGACTTCGATGTCATTCTGGGTATGGATTTCCTCAGCAAGTACAGTGCTTCGGTGGACTGCCATAGAAGGAAAGTGATTTTCAGCCCAAAAGGTGAACCATCCTTTGAGTTCACGGGAGTGTCGAAGAGGAAGACCCAGAAATTCCTCTCTTCCCTCACAACTCACCAGATGTTAGCTAAAGGGTGTACTGGTTTTCTTGCGTGCATTGTGAATGAAGAAGAATAAGAAAGACCCAAGCAGGAAGATGTTCAAGTAGTCTGTGAGTATCCAGAGGTATTTCCAGAAGAGCTACCTGGACTACCTCCCAACAGAGAAGTGGAGTTTGAAATTGAGTTGGTTCCTGGTGTCGGTCCAATTTCAAAAGCTCCGTACCGGATGTCTCCAGCAGAGCTGAAAGAACTACAAGAACAACTCCAGGAGCTACTTGACAAAGGTTTCATCCGTCCTAGTCACTCACCCTGGGGAGCTCCAGTGTTGTTCGTTGATATGGGTAGGTTTTATGGGCCTTCATATGAGGAAAGAAAAGGAAGAAAGAGTTAAAGGAGGGATGCCAATATCGGTCGATACACACCTGCCGAACGAAGGTAGGCCAATATCGGTCGATACATGCCTGCCGAACGAAGGTAGGCCAATATCGGCCGATACATGCCTGCCGAACGAAGGTAGGCCAATATCGGTCGATAAATGCTTGCCGAGTGAAGGTAAGTTAATAACGACCGATGCACACTCTAGAACAAAGATAAACCAATATCGGCCGATACATGCCTTCCAAGCGAAGGTAGGCCAATATCGGTCGATACATGCTTGCCGTATGAAAGTAGGACAATATCGGTCGATAAATGCCTGCCGAACGAAGGTAGGCCAATATCGGTCGATACATGCCTGCCGAACGAAGGTAGGCCAATATCGGTCGATAAATGCTTGCCGAGTGAAGGTAAGTTAATAACGACCGATGCACACTCTAGAACAAAAATAAACCAATATCGGCCGATACATGCCTTCCAAGCGAAGGTAGGCCAATATCGGTCGATACATGCTTGCCGTATGAAAGTAAGCCAATAACGACCGCTGCATACTCTGAAGCAAAAATATACCAATATCGGTTAAGAGAGTTCTTTCGAGCAAAGAACCCGCCTAGTTCCTTCAACGAATACTTTAAAAGTACAAGCAGAAGGCACATGAAGGAGAATCATACATGAATATACCGAATAGAATAATTCATGATAGAAAATATATATTTTGGCAGGAAATATGCTTTCAGCTTGTCTTGCAGGCGCTAAACGACAAAGAAGGTACATCTGGGGTACAAAAAAGTTTCCTTAAAAATCATTTTCCTCAAGTACTCAGCTGATGTCATAACGAACTCTAACAAACCGGGGTCCACTTCATGACTACGGAGGTTATATGAAGTGGTATAAAAGGGGGAATCCTCTCCGTTGGCTAGGTAAGTTCACATCTCTGATTCTGGGACTACTGTTCATCTTCTTTCTTTTTTCTTTCCTCGGCATCAAGGGAGATCCCTAACTTGAGCGTCGGAGGGCCTAGCCAGGGATTCCCACCCCGGTCTTAGGTCACTGACGATAGTGTTGATTGGTCTCTTGTGCGCAGGGAGCCTCGGGAGCTTGAAGGTCAGGTTTTCTCTTATTTGGACGGGGATTTCTTCCTACTTATCAGATCTCCTTCGGTGACTTGGGTTTTCTCTCGATCCGCTTTGGGTTTCTCGGGTCGAGGTTTCACCGTCATTATCCTTCGTCATTACCGTAGGTTTCTTTCTCCCGGATCTCCTTCACGGTCAGCTTCTCAGACAGGATCAAATTTGGCGCCGTCTGTGGGAAACTTCGCCTGAATCTAAGACTACGTGATGGAAGAGGCTGGGAAGTCGAACCTACTTACTATCAGTCGTGAAAATTTGGATCTCCTCATTAATTCCCATGTTCAGAAAGCCCTACAACTGTTGGGTTTTTCGGGCCGCGAAAACCGCTTTTCGCGTCGCAGAAACCCCGAATCGCCCAAGCCACGGATCTCGTGCAAGGTAAAACCGAACGAAAAATATGAGTACGAGTTTAAAACACGATCGACTCTTAGATCTACGAGGGAAAAACATTTACCCTTGATGCGTGCCCTTCGCAATCCCGCAACGTCCAAAGGTAGCCAGATCTTGAGACCGTCAAGCGAACGGTCCTCTAGCGGTATCCACACGAACAAGGAGTGGTCTCCTACCACTCAAAGATGGAGAGGAGAACCCACAAGTGTGCTAGCACTTTCTAGGGCTCTCGGATTGGATCTAAAAGGTGAGAAAGGAGAGAATATAGAAGAGGAAACACATGTACACCTCTTGGTTCCCTCCTTTGTGACCTTCACCTTCCCTTAGGCTTTGGATTTAACTCACACTCCTCTTTTCCTCCATGAAACCCACGACCATCAGCAAGGTTGAGAGAGGAAGAGGCACACAAGGAAGAAGAAGCATTTACCACAATTCAATTGCCACAAGACAAAACCCATTTTTCCTTTAGTGTGGCCGGCCACACTAGTGTAACTCCCACATTAATGTGGCCGGCCACATTAATGCATTTGGTGTGTAACCTCCATGAGGTGGCACACCATTAAATGAGGAGATGATGTGGCTAATGATGTGGCTAGATTGGTCATACCAAGTAGGATGAGTCAACCTTCATGATGATGTGGCAAGACATCAAGTCAAACTTGATGTTTCAACTTCCATTTGGTCAAGTCAAACATGACCAATTTTCTTCCTTGTTGAGTTAAATCCAACCTTTGATTCAAGTCAATTTTAATTTAATGAATCTCAATTCATTAATATAAATTGACTCATGAATCAAATTTAAATTAGACTAATTCAACAATTGAATCTAATTGAGTCTAACTCAATAAGTCTAATTTGAATCCAATCTTTGATTCATCATATGAATCTAATCCTATTGGTTCATCATATGAACCTAATCTCCATGCACATGTTCTTTGTGTGTGACCCAATGGGTTCTTGTAACATTGGCAATGTTATAAACTCTTTTAGAAACATAAGCAATGAGCGGCATCTAGCAATACATCATTGCTACCCAAGTTACAAGAAATGTTGAGATCCAACATCACCTTGTGACTACTAATTGTGACTCCTCACAATATGTGACAAGTGTCCTTCTATCCTAGACATCTAGATTGATCAATGTGAGGCATAGACCGTGTCATCCTCTGACCAATCTAAATCTTGAACTCTGAGTAGACTCACTCAATCAAATGAGCTCAATATCTCATATTGACTCATTTGGGTATGGCCATACACTTCGTGGTCTCACTCTATCAAGAATATCGATGTCTCTCCGTCATATAAGAGGATAGATCCCATCTACATCACTCACATCCCTCTGCATAATTTGTTATATACCCGATGTCGCCTTTATAGTCCACCGATTACGGGTGACGTTTGTGAAAACTAAAGTACATAACTCCTTATATAGGGATCCATGGTGACTTCAGGTCTAAGGACTAATAGTCATACTAATAGCCACATGAGAAAGTATATGACACTCATATAACGATCCATGATACTTTCTCATGGCGGGTCATTCAGTATACATTCTCTAATGCATACCCATGTGTCAGCTTGATATCTCTATATCCATGACTTGTGAGATCAAGTCATCGAGCTGACCTACATGCTAGTCTTATTGTATTAACATTGTCCCTGAATGTTAATACTCGACTAGGAATGATTTAGAGTAGTGTTCCCTATATCATCTCACTATCGATTCAACTAATCAATTGATATAGGTATGAACGTTCTACTCAAGGACGTTACTATATTTATTTTATCTGACACTAATACAAATAAGCATAATAACCAAAAACTAATGCCTTTATTAATATACAAAAATATGATATACATGAGTCCATACAATCATCAAATGATTGGCTCTAGGGCTCTAACTAACAATCTCCCACTAGCACTAGTGCCAATCAGTTTAGGCTCTAAGGCCTAATGACCTAGTGTGACCATCATGCTTTCTCTATGCCAAAGCCTTGGTTAAGGGATCTGCGATGTTAGCCTCTGTAGGTACTCTACAAATCTTCACATCTCCTCTATCGATAATCTCTCGAATGAGATGGAAGCGCCGTAGTATGTGCTTGGTCCGCTGGTGTGAGCGAGGTTCCGTCGCCTGTGCTATAGCTCCATTGTTGTCACAATAGAGCTCAACTGGATCAGCGATGCTAGGAACCACCCCAAGTTCAGTGATGAACTTGCGGATCCAAACTGCCTCCTTTGCTGCCTCTGATGCAACAATGTACTCGGCTTTTGTTGTAGAATCAGCTACTGTATCCTGCTTCGAACTCTTCCAGCTGATAGCACCACCATTAATGCAAAATACGAACCCCGACTGCGATCTATAGTCATTCTGGTCGGTATGGAAGCTAGCATCACTGTAACCCTTTACAGCTAGCTCATCATTGCCTCAATATATCAAGAAATATTCTTTAGTCCTTCTTAAATACTTAAGAATATTCTTGACCGCTATCCAGTGACTTTCACCTGGATTTGACTGGTATCTGCTCGTCATGCTCAAAGCATATGAGACATCAGGTCGAATACATAGCATGGCGTACATGATCGATCCTATGGCTGAGGCATAAGGGATCTGATCCATATGGTCTCTCTCCTCTCTAGAAGAGGGACCTTGAGTCTTCGAAAGACTCACGCCATGTGACATCGGCAGAAATCCCTTCTTGGAGTTCTGCATGGCAAACCGAAGGAGTACCTTGTCAATGTATGTACTCTGACTTAGGCCAAGCAATCTCTTAGATCTATCCCTATAGATCTGTATCCCTAGAATGCGGGATGCCTCACCTAAGTCCTTCATTGAGAAGCAACTCCCTAGCCAGGTCTTGACAGACTGAAGCATAGTGATGTCCTTCCCAATGAGTAGTATGTCATCCACATACAATATGAGGAAGACAACTATATCTCCTACAACCTTCTTGTAGACACAAGGCTCATCTTCGTTCTTGATGAAACCAAACTGTTTGATTGCATCATCAAAACGAAGATTCCAGCTCCGAGAAGCTTGCTTTAGTCCATAAATGGACCTATGCAGCTTGCATACTCTGCTAGTATGCTGTGGATCTACAAAACCCTCAGGTTGTGTCATGTACACATCCTCGAGCAGGTTTCCATTCAGAAACGCGGTTTTGACATCCATCTGCCATATCTCATAGTCATGATAGGCTGCAATAGCAAGCATGATCCGAATGGACTTAAACATCGCTACTGGAGAAAATGTTTCATCATAGTCAATACCATGAATCTGCTTGAAACCTTTAGCTACCAAGCGACCCTTATAGATAAGTCCATCCATGTCAGTCTTTCTCTTAAAGACCCACTTGCACCCAATGGGTTTTACCCCTTCAGGTGGATCAACCAAAGTCCATACTTGGTTGGTGTACATGGATTCCATTTCGGATCTCATGGCCTCTAGCCATTTCTCGGAATCTGGTCTCATCACAGATTCCTGATAGGTGGTAGGCTCATCCTCTATGAGCATAATGTCATCATGGTCAGACAAGAGAAATGAGTATCTCTCAGGCTGACGACGTACCCTATCAGACCTGCGAAGAGGTATGTCTACTTGAACCGGTTGTTGTTCCTCAACTCCTTGTGGAACATCATCCACAACACTTTGTGGCTCCAGTTCAACTTCCATCGAAGCTTCAGTGCTAGTATTCGCATCTTGAACTTCTTCAAGATCGAACGTGCTCCCACTAGTATTTCTAGAAACAAAGTCCCTTTCTAGAAAGACCCCAGTCTTTGCCACAACTACCTTGTGCTGACTGGGAATGTAGAAGTAATATCCCTTAGTTTCCTTGGGATATCCAATGAAAAAGCACTTGTCGGATTTGGGTCCTAATTTGTCTGAGACTTGACGTCTAACGTAAGCCTCACAACCCCAAATCCTCATGAAAGACACCTGGGCATCTCTCCCAGTTCATATCCTATATGGTGTCTTTATCACGGCCTTTGATGGAACTCGGTTGAGTATGAAAGCTGCCGTGTCTAGAGCATATCCCCATAGATATGTCGGAAGATCTGTGTGACTCATCATAGATCGTACCATATCTAATAAGGTACGATTCCTCCGTTCGGATACACCATTCCACTGTGGTGTTCCAGGAGGAGTGAGTTGGGATAGAATCCCACACTCAGCTAGATAGTCACGGAACTCATGGCTAAGGTATTCTCCACCTCGATCTGATCGAAGTATCTTAATACTCTTGCCAAGCTGGTTCTGTACTTCATTCTTGAATTCTTTGAACTTTTCAAAGGATTCAGACTTATGTGTCATCAAGTACACATAACCATATCTACTGAAGTCATCAGTAAATGTGATGAAGTATCTATAACCGCCTCTAGCAGCAACATTGAAAGGGCCACATACATCACTATGTATGAGTCCTAACAAATCAGTTGCTCTCTCGCTGTGCCCACTAAAGGGAGTCTTGGTCATCTTGCCTCGTAGGCATGACTCACATATCTCATATGATTCAAAATCAAATGAGTCCAGCAAACCATCCTTATGGAGCTGGGATAAGCGCTTGTCATTTATATGACCTAAGCGACAGTGCCAGAGGTATGTTTGGTTCATGTCATTTGACTTGAACCTCTTGGTATTTACGTTATAGATAGGGCTCTCTAGATCTAGAATATAGAGTCCGTTTATCAGAGCTGCACTACAATAGAACATATCGTTTAAATAGACGGAACAACATTTGTTCTTTATTATAAACGAGAATCCTTTCTTGTCCAAACAAGAAACGGAAATTATGTTCTTAGTCAAGGCAGGCACATAACAACAATCATCTAATTCTAGTACAAGCCCAGAGGGAAGAGATAGATGATAAGTTCCTACAGCAATAGCAGCAACTCGTGCTCCATTGCCTACTCGTAGGTCTATCTCACCCTTCGTCAATGCCCTGCTATTCCTCAGCGCTTGTACATTAGTACAAATGTGTGAAGCACATCCGGTATCTAATACCCACGATGAAGAAATAGAGAGGTTGACTTCTATAACATTTATACCTGAAGTAGAAATCTTATTTCTCTTCTTCTTAAGATCTTCCGAGTATTCTTTGGAGTTCCTCTTCCAGTGCCTTGCTTGTCCTTGATATAGGTGACAAAGATGTTCAACCATATCGTAAGCACTCATCAACTCATGTTGCTTCTGAAGCTCAGAGTTCATGGTTGCGAGCATAAGACAAGACACATCTAATGCGTCATCTTGATGCTTCTTGTAAGCATCTCGGTCTGCTCGCGTGGCAGTGGCAGGAGGAGCCTCCGGAATGGGCTGCTCCAGAACGTACAGTTTACGTTCTTGGGTGAGAACTATTCTCAGGTTCCTGTACCAGTCCAGGAAATTTGCTCCGTTGAGCTTGTCCTTCTCAAGGACAGATCGCAGAGAGAAAATGTTCATATTTGACGTCATGGTTATCTACAACAGAAAATTTGCAGAAATAAATATCATATTCTTTAAAAATCATTTAATTAGGCCTTTAATTAAATGATGCTCCCACTGAATACTATAATTCTTGTGGGACAAGATCCACATCATACTAACCCTTGAGTTAGCTTTGGCTAATACGCCCAAGGCTTAGTATGATCGGTAGGTAACGATTACCAATTACATCTCTATGCAACTCTTGTTTATAAAATCAATATCCGCATTTATATTAAAACTCGAGTTAGCTTTGGCTAATACACCCGAGAGTTAATATAGATGTGATTTTGATCTATCTTTTCTAACCGTTGGAATAATGCCTATTGTTGACTCGATCCAACCGAGTAACTAGAAATACTCAATCTAATTTGAGCTTATATTCACCCATGCATTGATAGGCGGGACCAAGATTGTCCTTCCGTACCCTACCAAGATAATATGTATTGCTCTGCTTTGGCAGATTCAACAATACATGTGATTAAGGTAGTGATAGGTATCACGGCACGGTTAGGCATTTAGAGTTGGTTCGATCGAGATCTAATCTAATCGAAAAGGATGCATCTTGTGCACGACTTAGATCTAATCTAATCGCAAGGGTGCATCATGTGCACGACTTAGATCTAATCTAATCGTAAGGCACTAATTAATTAATTACTTATTAAACATGCATCACATACACAAGCAATTAATTAACTTATTTGTGATTTAGTCATGGCCCTACTATGATCTTCTCAAGCCAATGAGAAGACCGATTGGTCAACCTAGGGTCAACAGCTTCTCCAAGCTCCTCCCTTTGACCACCTTGTGTTGCTCGTGCCCGCCTCGGAACTCCGTCTCGTGTGGACCCTCCACCGCTCCAATTTGTACATTAAAATTTGAAACTCGAGTTACATTCGAGTCTAAATCTAATTTACAACAAGAATATAAGAGAAAGGCACACGCAGGCCGTAAAATAAAACATACAACACAATCCAATACGCAGGCCGTATTATGAATTACAACACAATCCAATCATATTAGGTTTTTGGGCCATGAATATCACAAAATTAATATTTAATTCAAAATTATATATTTTCATAATTTTCTATAATTTTTAAAATAATTTTTACAATTTTTTATGAGTAAAATTTCCCGGCGGTCCCGTTTAGCGGTTTCGGGCGCTGAACGATCCCCTGCGGGGCCAGGGCAGCGCCTACCCGCGATCTAACCATCGCGAGGGTTTGTTTGCGATCTAACAGCGCTAAACCCGCTGTCCCAAAACGATTTGGGCGAGACATTGCCGTTCGGAAAAATCTTCCCGTGGGTTCGTTTTAGCGATTTCGGGTGCGATCGCAAATCCTTGCGGGGTTAGGGGCAGTACCCCTACCCACGATCTAACCATCGTGAGTTGCTCCTTTGCAATCTAATGGCACCCAAGCCCGCTGTCCCAAACGGATTTGGGGCGAAACGAAGCCGGTTTTGAAAGATCTTTCCGGTAGCCGAAGCCTACAAGTGCCGAGACACTTGTGCTTCGCTTCTACGGAAAAATTACCCATAAAATCATAAAAAACTAATTTTTACAGAAAATCACAGAAGATTTTTATTTTTCATAAAAATAAAAACAAACTCGTACAAGCCTTGCACGTGGCTCTGATACCATTGTTGGGTTTTTCGGGTCGCGAAAACCGCTTTTCGCGTCGCGGAAACCCCGAATCGCCCAAGCCACGGATCTCGTGCAAAGTAAAACCGAACGAAAAATATGAGTACGAGTTTAAAACACGATCGACTCTTAGATCTACGAGGGAAAAACATTTACCCTTGATGCGTGCCCTTCGCAATCCCGCAACGTCCAAAGGTAGCCGGATCTTGAGACCGTCAAGCGAACGGTCCTCTAGCGGTATCCACACGAACAAGGAGTGGTCTCCTACCACTCAAAGATGGAGAGGAGAACCCACAAGTGTGCTAGCACTTTCTAGGGCTCTCGGATTGGATCTAAAAGGTGAGAAAGGAGAGAATATAGAAGAGGAAACACATGTACACCTCTTGGTTCCCTCCTTTGTGACCTTCACCTTCCCTTAGGCTTTGGATTTAACTCACACTCCTCTTTTCCTCCATGAAACCCACGACCATCAGCAAGGTTGAGAGAGGAAGAGGCACACAAGGAAGAAGAAGCATTTACCACAATTCAATTGCCACAAGACAAAACCCATTTTTCCTTTAGTGTGGCCGGCCACACTAGTGTAACTCCCACATTAATGTGGCCGGCCACATTAATGCATTTGGTGTGTAACCTCCATGAGGTGGCACACCATTAAATGAGGAGATGATGTGGCTAATGATGTGGCTAGATTGGTCATACCAAGTAGGATGAGTCAACCTTCATGATGATGTGGCAAGACATCAAGTCAAACTTGATGTTTCAACTTCCATTTGGTCAAGTCAAACATGACCAATTTTCTTCCTTGTTGAGTTAAATCCAACCTTTGATTCAAGTCAATTTTAATTTAATGAATCTCAATTCATTAATATAAATTGACTCATGAATCAAATTTAAATTAGACTAATTCAACAATTGAATCTAATTGAGTCTAACTCAATAAGTCTAATTTGAATCCAATCTTTGATTCATCATATGAATCTAATCCTATTGGTTCATCATATGAACCTAATCTCCATGCACATGTTCTTTGTGTGTGACCCAATGGGTTCTTGTAACATTGGCAATGTTATAAACTCTTTTAGAAACATAAGCAATGAGCGGCATCTAGCAATACATCATTGCTACCCAAGTTACAAGAAATGTTGAGATCCAACATCACCTTGTGACTACTAATTGTGACTCCTCACAATATGTGACAAGTGTCCTTCTATCCTAGACATCTAGATTGATCAATGTGAGGCATAGACCGTGTCATCCTCTGACCAATCTAAATCTTGAACTCTGAGTAGACTCACTCAATCAAATGAGCTCAATATCTCATATTGACTCATTTGGGTATGGCCATACACTTCGTGGTCTCACTCTATCAAGAATATCGATGTCTCTCCCGTCATATAGGAGGGATAGATCCCATCTACATCACTCACATCCCTCTGCATAATTCGTTACATACCCAGTAATCGCCTTTATAGTCCACCCAGTTACGGGCGACGTTTGACGAAACCAAAGTACATAACTCCTTATGTAGGGATCCATGGTGACTTCAGGTCTAAGGACTAATAGTCATACTAATAGCCACATGAGAAAGTATATGACACTCATATAACGATCCATGATACTTTCTCATGGCGGGTCATTCAGTATACATTCTCTAATGCATACCCATGTGTCAGCTTGATATCTCTATATCCATGACTTGTGAGATCAAGTCATCGAGCTGACCTACATGCTAGTCTTATTGTATTAACATTGTCCCTGAATGTTAATACTCGACTAGGAATGATTTAGAGTAGTGTTCCCTATATCATCTCACTATCGATTCAACTAATCGATTGATATAGGTATGAACGTTCTACTCAAGGACGTTACTATACTTATTTTATCTGACACTAATACAAATAAGCATAATAACCAAAAACCAATGCCTTTATTAATATACAAAAATATGATATACATGAGTCCATACAATCATCAAATGATTGGCTCTAGGGCTCTAACTAACAACAACAACAGTAGCAACAATTGCAAGCTCATACTGGGGCCACTTTGCCGACGACTCATCATCCTGCGATATCAACTACTGAGCATCGGAAAGGAAAGGAGATGGAAGAAGAAGAACCTTTATATTTTCCTCCAGCTACTGTTTCTCTAACCAGGCGTCCACGAGCTTTCCTTCGCACTCCCTTGGATCCAGGGGGTAAGAGGCCTGTGTTCCAAGAGTCCTCTGGGGAGGCACCGGATAGAGAGAAGCGTAAGATTAAAATGATAACCAGTGATAGTTCACCAGAAAAGGTCATCTCCCCATTTTCACAAAGTGTATTAGATGACCCACTTCCCAAGCGATATCAGAATCTGCAAATTGGAGAATATACCGGAACCACAGATCCAGAAGATCATTTGCTAAAGTTTGAGAATGTAGCCTTGTTGCAACAATTCTCCGATGGGGTGAAGTGTCGGATGTTTCTCACTACTCTTGGGGGAGCAGCCCAACGCTGGTTCAAGAGATTGCCTGAAAAGTCTATTCGAAAATTTAAAGATTTCAAGAAAGTCTTTCTACATCATTTCTCCAGCAACAAAAGGTATCATAAGACCCCGTGGAGCCTATTCTCAATTAAACAGACGTCTAAAGAATCCATCCGGGCGTATATTAAAAGGTTCAATCAGGTAGCTATAGATGTACCTAATGCTACTACTGAAATATTAGTAAGTGCTTTCTCTCAGGGCCTAAATGATAATGATTTCTTTAAAGATCTGGTCAGAAATCCTCCTGTTAATTTTGATTCCCTGATTGAACGTGCCACTGAGTTCATTAACGTAGAAGAAGCCCAAGCTGCTCGTAGGAAAGAAGGTGTTTCCTCTTCTCCTACTCAGGTGAAGGAGAAGGCTCCAACCCCGGTGCCCCCACCAAGAGGACCTAGAACCGCTCATCCACCTCATCGGCAACCAGATTATCGTCCACAAGCTGTACAGCATGTAAAGATGCAGCCGGAGGCACCGAGGAGATGGTGTACTTATCATAAAACTAGCAGTCATCACTCTGATGACTGTTTCGTTTTGAGAAATAGAAGAGTCAATAAAGAGCGCTATCAGAAACAAAACTATTACCGGCAACAATACCCCAGGCAGCAAAGTCCACTCAAGCAGGAATATCACCCGGATGGAACCCGGCAAGAAGCAATGCCGGTCCCAGCTGTTACTAGCCAAGTATCAGATAAAGCACCTTCCGAAGCCACAATGACTCGTCAGGAAGAGAACAGAAACAATGCTGCCCGGGGAAATATTAACATGATTACGGGCGGACCCACTGATGGGGATTCCAACAGAGCCAGAAAAGCACATGCCCGAAGGTTGGAGATTCATGCAGTAGGATGCAGTATGGAATGAGCAGCCAATCCTGAAATAAGCTTCGGGCCCAAGGATCTTGA